>NC_092424.1:75281269-75595602 GCF_036169615.1 Heliangelus exortis | reverse complement strand
GTCGTTTCTTCTTGATACCTTTGTCTGGGGCCTGTAATAACTCCATGGTTTTCAATAAAGATGTTTTTTGCTACAAATACAAAATGGTTCATACACATATAAGTTTGTGTGTGTATGAGTGTGTATGTATATATATATATATTTACACACACACACACACACACACACACACACACACCTACCTGTTCCAAGGCATATCTGTAGTCTGTGAGGTCCAAAAGGCTACTGAACCAACCTAATTAATCTGATTTGTCTTGTCAAAGATGATTTGCAGTGGCCTGGGGGCAGAATAATCTCCAGCCAAAACTGACTTTTTTAATTCACTGATCTTTAAGGAATTTCTTCTCAGTTGCCTCAGAATAAACAAATACTATAAACCAGCCATTGTAGAGCATTATGATTTGTTGCTAAATCTCAAAAAGTCTTCTGTAAAAATAATTTGAATCATGATTACAGCGTTTTTATGAAGAGTTTTTAATCAAAGGAAAGATAGAAAAAAAGGAGAGGAACATTCTTTTCCCCCATCCCTAATCAGGGAATATCCATCTCTAAGATGTTTATGTTGTCATGACACAATGGAGGTTTCTAACAACACTACTAGTTTACTAAATGCATAACTTCACATTATCAACTGTTATAGGATATCTAATGTTGATTCCATTTTTTCATGGGAAAACTCATTCTCACTTTGGATTGATAATTTTTTTGGATTGACAATTCTCTAATTTGTTTTACAATAATTGTAGATCATATATTTTCTCTACTTGCTAACAAGAAAACTGACTGAACATTCCTTACTTTAGGTCTTCATTCCAACTTTGTGTTCTGCAGACTTCTTCTCCAGCCTCAGCAGTGTCATATCTTGAATTATGATTACTCCCCAGCCTTTGCTGTTCAGAGGTTTTGGTTTTAGCTTCATTTGCAGAGAGAGCATGCTGATGTATTTTACTGGAGATACATGCATATTCATGGATCTCTTCAATCATAATGTCTGTATAATTCTCAAGTACGTTAAACATTGAAACAAGGCTTGAAATCTCACACTTCTATTCCATCCTAAAAGAACAGTAAAGCAATGTGATTGTTCTTAGCTGTGTTGCTGCTACCTGGGTGTGGGAAATCTAAGCTGAAGACCTGAGCTTTGGGTATCTAGAATTGTGCTAAAGTCCATGATCACACATGCACAGAGCATATGCTTGCAAAGTGCACATCCTCTTCTCTTAAGACTCTTGTTTCATTAGTTTCTCTTCCAGCTCAGACTGATTGTCAGTTTTGGCTGAGGTTTTTCAAAGGAGGTTAAGGCAGAAAGCTGCAACCAACAGGCAAACTTTGTTGAAACATAGTGGGAATGGGTCACCTGAATGGATTGTTTCCCTTTTAAAAGTTTTTGCTTTTAGAGTTCCCATGGAGTGTAACTGCACTACTATGACACTGGGGAAGGCAAGAGAAAGCTAACTGAAGGCTTTGAATGCCATGGAGATTTGAGAATGGACTCCTAAAATGGAGCTATACCATGGGAACATGGTATTAATGTGTTTGTGGTGACCTATTTTGCGCTTTAAAACTTCTAAATGTTTTTCTGAATGGCACATGATGACTTCATTCTTATGCAAGAGAATAAGTATGTTAGAAGGTTTATTCAGAACATAGAAATGTTTGTTTCATAAATATGCCCAAGTTATATAACTGTAGACGTAAGAAATTCTTTTTCCTCAGCTGTTTGTATATTCAGTAGTATAGAGCCACAAACTGAACATTATTTCAACTTTAATAAGGAGGGAATGCTATTGAGAGTATGAGTTTTGAAGAGAATTTCCTTCTACTGATCAACATAAACAGGATGTTGTGTGGGTATAGCTTTAGTAATCAGTTTTTAAACCAGAGGCTGATTTCTACTGCCTTTCAGAGACCTGAGACATAAGATTGTCCATTTCTTAAAGATAAATGATTTTTTTGTATTTTCTGAAATACAGCATTATTGCTTTCAGTGGAGTTCTGTATGCCTTCTGAGTTACACTCAAAAGAGTAGAGTAATAGGTGGAGTGAGGGATTTAGGGATTGCAGAACTGTCCAAAGCCAACTCACTTGTTTCTGAGAGGCAGGACATGTCACGATTGCTAGCACTTACCCCTCTAACTTTCTGCTGCTAGTTTGGGAAGAACAAACTAAGTTTACACACCGGAAAGAGTCTACAACATAATTTCTGTTGTTTTTCTTGGTTGGACTGTTTCATATTTTCAATACAATCTTATTAGAAGTGGTGGTAGCTGACTGTCCTTATATTCAATGCTGGAAATAATATCCTATTCTCTCAGTAGCTAGGAGCAGCAAGTATAATAGACATGAGTGGTGATCCTGGTTGCCATTAATGGTCCCATGACTGGTAAAAATTGTTCTTAGGATCATAGATGTTTTTGTACAAAGGAAAGTTGTTTGATGCAAAATTTTCCATTAGTTTTAATTGCATTAAATTCCTTACTAAATGATAAGAGTACTAGGTTATCTTTAAGAAGCTTCATTACAGTGGATCTGCCACAGACATATCTGACTGCTTGCTACTCATGGCAATCACAGCCTCTTTAAAGAGGGCTAATTTAAGCAGGAAAGAACATTTTAGGTGAGTGATTAAAATTAGCCTGAAAAAAATATAGCACTGTACAGCAGCAGTCAATTGGGATTTTCTTTAAGCCTCCTATGTACTGTGTACTCGGGATTCTTCTACACAAAACCAGACAGCAGGATCAGACCTGGAATTAAAAAATTAGCTTTGATCCATCAACTTGCAGATGATAAAATAAAATGTCCTGGAGTCATTCTTGTTAATAATTGAGGCAGGGATATTGTCTTAGGTAGGGGCATTCCTATCCCTTAGTGGTCAATCTAGGATGATAAAACAATTTTTTTTTTCCAATGGTGCATAAACACCTAATGATCTGGATCTTCTCTTGTACTAATTTTAAACTATTTGAATGTGTTTATTAATAGATAAACTGTAGTATTCTTAAAAGAAAAAGATAGAAATTAATTTGCCCATGGAATGAAATGGAATGTGCACGGTTTACATACATGGTAGGGCAAGAGCTTTGAAACTATTTATTTTTCTTGTCAACTCAACTTGTCCATTTGGAACTGTGCCAACAACACAATCTCAACTTTCACTAAGATACACTCTTTCAGAGATGAATTAATTCTTACACCAGAGATTGAGTGCATCACCTTTGCATTGCTGGAAGCCCCAGCTCACTTGAGATTTTAGCTCCTGTGTTTCTCATATAGAGTAAATTAAACTCCTGGGAAAAAAATCTAAAGGTCATCTAGCAGCTAAGGATTTTTTTTTTAATTTTTATTTTTTTTAAACTGATTCTGAGTTTTTAATCTAAGTACACTCTCCACCCCTTATTCCCAGCCTTCCAGAATTACAGTGGTATTTTATAAAGCTACCACAATCAGACTTAAGTCTGCCAACTTTATCCCATGGTGGGAAGCATGACCTTCCCATACCAAGAATATAAAGTAGATAGAAATAATGTCACCTTGCATTTTGCTGGTTTTCAGTGTTACATGTAGCTGCTGTACTAGTCTGCTTTTTTGAAGCAGCCTGGATTTTCAGCTGTTGAGCTATTGAACTATTGACAGTCACTAGGAAAGTTCTTGTACAAAGCTCAAAAACAACCTGTAGACTTTATCTCCTCTTTCTTTAATGCAGACACATTACAGAGATACAGCTTTGTATTTATGAACTCTGAATACACTACTGAGGATTCCAACTTACAATGGGAGTCAGGAAAAAAATGATAGTGGTTTTGTCCATTTTTCAGTGGGTGTCAGTGAGGAAAGTAAAAATGGGATACACAGTCACTTTAAATCCATTCTTCCTGTAACCCACTTGCAGCGGTTGCAGTTTAGCTATGATGTTATAGTGGATGTTATTCTGATGATGTTATTCTGCTCCTGGCGTGTTAACTGTTTTAACCACTTTCACTAAAAAGTGGTGCACCTATGGTCACATATGTCAGGTGCATTAGGGTTTATGTGTGTGTGTGTTCTGCTTTTCCTAATGAAGTGATAGTTGAGAATGCTGAATTTGAACAGCTGATGTATGTCTAGCTAGTCATATGGATACACATTGCTGATCTTCTGCATCAGAGTTGCAGGAGAGGTCACAAGTTGTGAATAAGTAGATACTGCTACATTTCCCTTCTATTTGCAGTTTCTGTCAGAAGGGAGAGCATCTTTGGTATGTATTTCATATGGGAACAAAGAAGCTGAAGAAGGGACCTCCCAGCCCTTTTGCTGTTGTCTTTCAAGCCAGTGTAGCTAGAAATGTTCTTCCCTGATGTTTCTGTCCTTCAGCCTCTGAAAAACTCCTGCTTCTGGAATCTTTCTAGTGTTCTTATAAAGCTGTTATCAGAGGGTGATGAATCCCAGAAAACTTAGTGTACAAAATTTTTCTTCAGTGTCATTACCACCTGAACAATACTAATGTCCTATGTGCCCCCATCACCAGAATCATTTTAGTTCGAGGCCTTTAAGATTATCAAGTCCCCCCCTTAACATAGCACTGTTAAGTCCAGGTCCCTAAGCACCTCATCTTCTAAATGTCTCCAGGTTACAGTGACTCCACCACTTGCCTGGGCAGCCTGTTCCAGTGACTGACAACTTTTCAGTGAAGAAAGTTTTCCTAATATTCAAGGTAAACCTTCCCTGGCACAACTTGAGGCTGGTTCCTTTTGTTCTTTTGCTTGTTACTGGGAGAAGAGACCAATCACCTCCTCACTACAACCCCCTTTCAAGTAGTTGTAGAGAGTGATAAGGTCTCCCCTCAGCCTCCTCTTCTCCGGACTAACAGCCCTATTTCCTTCAGCTGCTTCTTGGAGGACTTGTTCTCTGGATTCTTCACCAGCTTCCCTGCCCTTCTCTGGACACTCTCCTACACCTCAATGTCTCTTTTCTGACCCAAAACTGAACAAAGGATTCAAGATGCAACCTCACCAATGTGAAACATAGTGAGACTATCCCTGCTCTACTCCTGCTGGCAACATAGCAAGCCAGGATGCTGTTGGCTTTTTTTGCCACCTGGGGCACACTGCTGGCTCATATTCAGCCATCTATTGATCAACAACCCAATGTTCTTTCCATCTGGGCAGCTTTCCAGCCATTCTTCCCCAAATTATCCTGCTCACCCCCTGATGTCTTTAGCTTTCAAGACTCCTTACTACTTGAGGCAGCTTAGATGCAGGAATCCCAGGACCAGCAGTGTTTCTAATTGGGTAGGGCACCTGCTCTTATCAGCTGGTGTCCTAGGTCATGTGCCCAATCAGTAGTCTGGCAGGAAGATTTGTTTAATTTCAAGAAATGAAACCCAAAAGGCCGAATGGCTGAGGTAGAGCTGAGGGAAGGCAGCCGCCATCCTCCCTCCCCCGGCGTGGGCAGCAGGTGGCAGTGTGAGTCCGTGACAGTTTAAGCAGAGAAATTTAAGCTAAAATCAGAAAAAAAAAAAAAAAAAAAGGAAAGAAAAATTATTTATTTTTACTCTGTATTAGTCTTCTGAACTAATCTGTAAAAAAGTCATTATTCACACAACACTGGGCAATATGCATTGTAATTTTTAACAAATAATAGGAAACTGTTAATGTTTTCACAGGAAATACAGTTCTGTCTTATGCAGCAATGGTCATTTATCACTGCACTTTGTGAAATCACTCATTTGTTCTAATTTGAATGTAAATGACTCTAAGGTTTTACAAATAAGGTGACAGACTCACATAAATGTAATTGCAGGGTTCATCTCTCTCTTTTTATATATCACTCATTAAGTTATGAATTAAATACATCGTATTAAACCAGGGGCATGTCCAATGATGATATTGTAATGGCAAATTACTCTATGCTATTAGAGGTGTATTTTTTATTCATGGACATTAATTTGTCATTAAGCGGCATTAGTTTAGCACTTTTATGTGGAAGACGTGACCTGAAAGAGGAGACTTACAGCTCTAATGTGGAAGAAAAGGAATACAGGCACCAGATATGCAGAGCATTTTTTTTACCTCCTGTAAAGAAGCAGAGGGACAGTTTATTTAAATTTGCCTTGATCTAAAACAATATGAGTTGTGTTAAACCATTTTAGCAAAAGTATTTCTGAAACATGAAAACGCTCTGGTTATAAAGTATGTACTGAGATGGGAAAAGCCAGAATGCTAAGTAAGAAATGGTGACTATAAATCATTTGTAACCTGTGAACCTGAAGAGAACATTGGGCCTGAAGTGAGTTACAATCTGATGTTATCTCAGAAGTATCACTGTGGTAAAGAGTTAATTGTACATCTTTTCTTTCTTCTGCCCTGGCTTAACCAAAATAGAACTGGGTTTTTTTTTCTTGTTTTTTTTTTCTTTTTATTATGAAGTAAGTAACTTTTACTTGCTCTGTATTTTTAAACACACTAATATTATTTTCATAGGGATCAATTTCAGGTTTGAAATGTGAAGCAGGGACTGAATCTTTCTTAAGGAAGTGAGTGAGGGAATGATGGAATTTGAGAGGCAACTTGGCACTTGAAGTATTAAAATGAGGAAAATAGCTAATCACTCAGTCTGCTCTGTCTTTAAAGGATATTCAGAAGATTTTTTTAAGTTCTATTTTCATTTTGCTGTAAGTTTAATATGAGAGACTATTCTTTCAAAACTTTTCTTACTTAATGGTGGATGTGAACTGAAGTTGTAAGGATCCAAGATGATACACTCTCCAGTTTGGCAGCATTTTTATTTTAGACTTTTCTTTAGATCATCTCTCATCAAAGGCAAAAAGTCTGAAGATATGCAAATCCATGTAGCTGATTTCTGTCCCCTCCTCTCCCCCTCCCTGTGACATGTTCTGTTTTTCTGATAGCTTAATCATTACTGTCTCATCCATCTATCTGAACTGCTCACATCACACTCAATGTCAGCACATAATGAAAACGACCTCAGCCAAAACTATACCTAAGTAGTTTCAGAAATGGTTTTATCCCAAGTTATCATCGAATTTTAACTATCATTAAATACCTTTCCAGTATGTAACAGAGAAATAATTTCTGCTGAACTGTTTCAGTTTGTAGGTGAGCAAAAAGAAGGCAACAAGTTGAATGTAAGGCCACTGATATTTTCCAGTAGATTGCTTAGCAGAGGTAAATGAGAGAGCATTTTGGCATGTTCCATCACTTAGTGTACTGATTGCACAGCTGCCTGGGAGTAGATTTTTTTAGGGAATGAGCATCTTGCTTCAGAGCTGTGATATAGACTAATGCTGTTTAAAACAAAAATTCTATCTGTCCAGGGTATTGAGTAAGCCTTGAACGAATGAATATAAATGTATACATGCTGTCTTACTGAATTCTCAGCCAATATGTAATCAGAGCTTTGAAAGCTATAAGTTGTCCTCATTCATCGCACTAATTCTATAGTTAAAGTTACAAGCCTAAAGATTAGAGGTATCAACAACGTTATTAACCATCAATAATGTCCTGCAAATGTGTTACTCCAAACTGAAAAATGTTTGTAACTTTATTCACTTGTTTTCCAGTGTAATATATTCTAAACATCTGTTTATTAATTTGGAGGAAGTTGCTGTTAAATTTCCCATCTGTTTCAACAAAATCTTAGAGAATTTGTGACTGCTACTACAGAGTGTGTCTAGCTACATGGGTGGCATTAGATCTTGGATCACTTAAACTAGGATTTTTATTTGCTGTTTAGCAGAAATTGAGCTGGTAACACATAGAATTGTCTCTACAGGAATTTTTAATAGGAGCTGTTATGTCCTCTGGATTAGAGAGGTAGAAAGATATATTGGCTGGAATTGCCTTGTTAGTACTTTGACCTTTGTTGTGAAAGTTGCCAAAGCCACTCAATGGAGGGTTTTTTCTAAATTCTATTTCAGTGTTTTCTCCTTTTTTACTGTAAGCCACATCTGTTCTCATTATCTATGCAAAAAGACTTGATTTCCATAGCATCTAAGCACACTTGTTTATCACGGGGAAAGTATTGTAGTAACCTCAAGTCGGTTCAGCCCCCAAAAAACATTGGGATTGGAATTCCCACTGATTTGAAATGACATGTTGTAGACATGGAGAAAGCTCGGGGGACAGGTCCAAGGCTGTATGTCAGGCTCAAGATGTCTTTATATGTGCCTGTAATTTTTGCCTGCCTCACAATGTTTTTACTCAAATTTCCAGCATTACCCTCTTCATGGGGAACTGACATATACAGGGAGTACATGTATACAGTGATGATGTCAAGGACTTCTAGAGACTGATATTGTTTACTGTAACTGAATACTTGAAAGTATTTGACTCTCTGTATAATGTCTGTGAGTCTTAACTTGCATATTTATTATATATCATTGGTAAAAAGTTTAAAAGTTCTAATCAAGTTCTGGACTTAGACAGCAGCATTCAGCCCTGGACCAAAAGTTGAACAAAGTAATAGTATTTCTGGAAAAGAAGTACAATTAATAGTGAAAATGATCAGTGTGTGTGGTGGATATTTTAAGCTTTATATGTAACTTTTGATAAGCTATTTTAAGCATTTTGCTTTTAATTCTGGTTAAAAACTAGAATTTGGATATTTAGCAAGATTCTTAAATAAAAATTGTGTTTTAAAAGGAATAATTTTTATAGCATTGCATGGAATAATTGTTGACTAGAACTTTTTTATTAAGCTCCAGTTAATTTTAAAAAAGTGTCTGGTTTTGTTATCTCAGTTGCTTAAAAAAGAATGTATTTCTGCAGTTAATCCATGTACCTCCTCTACAAGCCCTTCCAATTTTCTGCTAAAGGGTGTTTGGCTTGATTCTAATTATATTTAAAGGAAGGTAGAGAAGAGGAACCCTTCATATACTTTAGGATTTTGACATACTGGAGAGAATTTGTAGCTGTGAAGACTTAGAAATAGGACCTACAGTGATCTGTTCTGCTTCTACAGGTGGTGTCTTCAAGGTGAAGTCTTAAAGCTAGTGAAAATGTTGTCATTTGGTTACATCTTACATGTATAATACATTGATTAAATATTTTTTCCCTACTCGATCTCTGTGAAAAAAAAAAGTCTTGGTGGTAAAGCATGGAATTTGGATGCCTTCCTGATGCTTAGCACCTTTGGCAGTGTGAATATTGTGTGTTAGTTTTGGGAGGACATGTGACTTGTTTGGCATTACTGAAGGTCAGATGTAGGAAATATCAAAGTGCATATTGAGTCAAGGTCTATTTTTTACATTTGGCCTTTGACCTTTCTAGGTTTTCTGGTTTTGAGAATCAGTTTTATGATAATTTCTGGCCAAGAGAGGGATAAGTGAATCCCTAGTCAATAATGCTTAAAATACATGCAAATCCCCCTTTATCCTCCCGTGTGCTTCCAGATTTTTTTTCATTCTTTTACTTCTTTTATGTAGACTACTTAGTGCTTTATATCCTGTTTAACTTCTGAAATCAGTTTTATTTATTATATAGTAAACTTACAGCACAGCTCCTAGTCATGGGAAAGAGATGTTCTTGTCACTGCATAAATTTAGGGTTAGAGTGTTGTAGAGGGTTTCATTTTGCTGAGACACAATACTTATACAAAACATGTCTATATCAGCAAGATATTTTGCTGATATATCAAGCTGTATTAACTTTAAGTTGTGTTAAAGCTGGCGGTGGGGAGGGAAATAATTATCTAACTAGACCACTGGAGGTGGGTTCCAGCCGTTGGAGGTTCTGTTTCTTGTATCTTCTGCATAAAGAAAAATCTCAAGTTATTCTTCAGCTCCTCTTTTTTTCTCTGTTAAGCAGGAATTTGCCTTGGTTTAGTGCTATGTCAACAACATACCTAGACAAAGAACAGTTTTCCAAGTAAAATGGAGGTGATTGTGGCATATTATTCACAGACTCACAAGTTATCCTTGCTGAGACAAACTTTATTCATCCAAGGGTCCTGTTTGTACTCTTAGCCATGCCCCAGGATCCACCCACAAGACCTTTCCAGGTTCTTCCCACCAAGGTCCAGAATTTTTCCAGTGTTTTTCCAGTAGTTTTCCACCCTTCCTTCTAGTAAACAAGGTAATTTCTTCAGCACGTTCCTATCTAATCACCCACATTAACTTTGCCATCTCCCACAGGTGATGGTTTTTTATCATTCATATATTTAAAATCAAATTCCTTCATTTGCTGAGCACCTTCATATCTTCCACCATCTGCAAGAACTCTCCTCTTCAGAGGAATGTGAAATCATATCCTCAGAGGTGAAACTAAACAAATATTTCCTTCTTTACCTGTACAGACAGCTGGCAAAAACATAGTTTTATTGCATTCATTTTTTTTAATTCAGAGTTACAAGATTTTTGTAATCACACAAAGGCAATGCAGTCCTGTACTTTGTAATCCAGTTGCCAGGGTAAGGTTGATTCTATATTAATGAGCCAGAAAATATTTTCTGAAAATTTGGTTGGAACTTTTCTGCTTTTGTATGTTCTCTCCATGTTATAAATATCTTTGCTCAAGATCAAATTCTCCAGGAATCTTTCTGTTAAAATAAGTTGAAAACCTTAAATCTTTCAATCTTTCAGTTGGTTTTCTAGCCTATAGTGTTTTTGTAGCCTTAAAGTATGGATTTCAGAGCTGGGACCAGTATTTGAGCAGTAGCCTTAAAAATACAATTTTGAAGCCTATTTTCTATTGGACAGTTTTCAGTATGCATTTTAATTTTTTTTTTTTTTTTTTTTTTTTTTTTTTTGCCTAGCACTGTTTTGAGAACTGTGGTTACTTTTTATGACTGCTTCTTAGCACCTGCAGGTGTTGTTCCAAATAGTGCCTGGTGGTTTTGGTTTGGTTTTCTTTTTTTGTATTGGCTATGTTACTGGTTCTCAAATGATTTTTTTTATAATGTGATCACTTTGCCAGGAAAGCCAGACAATACTCATATTCTGTCATTCTAATAACTAAAGCAATGGGTAATCCCCACTGCTTTTGCAGAGTCTTTTGCAAACTTGGCAGGTGAAACTGGACATTCTCTAGTTCAATTAAACTGACAACAGTATTGGACCAAGAATCAATTTTTTGCTGAAACATGTTACCACTGTTTTATAACTTACTTAATAACTTCATTTTGAATTTGTCATTGAACAAATCTGATCCATCTAAGATGCATCCTACTAAAAGGATACTCACAGCTACTTCATGTAGCTATGAAATTTATGAAATACTATAATGCTGAACTTTTTCTAATACTCCCTGTCTTAAATTTATCCCATTTTTTTCTGCCAATATTTCTTGTAAACTTTGGAAAATTACTACTTTGGAGGTTTCAAAATATAAGTTCCCCTACTCAGGCCTTATTCCTTTCATAGCAGTCAAAGGCCAGTAGATACTTAAAATGTGTTAGAATTACTGTTTTCAAATTGGTGACTAATTCTGCTTTGTCTATCAAAATTGTACTCTCTATTGAGGTATGCTGTGCTGGGTTCAGTCTTTCTGTAGATAATCACTTTCTACCTTAAAATTCTGAGAAAGTTTTTATTGCCTTTAGTTGTCTAGCAAATATTTTTGAAATTTGAGTTTGTCTGTGTTAACCTGTCATTCCATACATTTTAGACTGTTTCATTCTCTGGTGATCCTAGATGTCCACCTCATTACTGTTACCTTTCTCCAATTCTCCATTTTTAGATGTGATTATTAGCTTCATAATTTTCCTTAAGCATTTGATGACAGGCTGTTCTCTTCTTCAGAATCTGAGGCACAGGTTTTTAAGAAAAGTGGTCCCTTGCTGTGTTTATTATAAAGCAACATATATACATTATCAGAATGTTCCAGAAATATAATGTCATGAAAATATTCATTATATGCTATATTATAAAAAAAAAAAAAAAAAAAAAAAAAAAAGTAAGAAAAGAAACATTATATGTTCTTCGCACACAAACACCACCCCTGTTCTTTTTCATTCCTAGAATGTTAACTTTAGCGTAATGATGATTTTGGAATTCACTCCCTGTTCTCTAGCACATCATAAGTGTTTACTTCCTTTTTTTGCTTGGTGACTATCATGCTATTACTCATCTTTATCATTGTTCATTTACATCTTATGCAGAACAGTTGGAGGAACTATCATCACCAGCCTTCTTAAAGCGATGTCTTCTCTGGATTGTGACTAATTCTCCTGCTAGATTCCAGTATTATTTGTCCTTTTTATCTTTGGGCTTCTTATTGGGATCTGCTTTCATCCCATTCTTTTGTTTGGGTTTTTCTTCATGCTTCTAGGTTGAAGGTGATAGTGTGTAATGCACTTTTTGAGGTGTTTTCAAGCTATTTTGAAGCAATTCATCTTGAGGCTGGAAAACTTCAGCTTCAGCTTTGAAGTATTAAATGTTGGCAAAATACTGAAAAAAGGCATTGGAACCTCTAATAACAAATCTGTTGGTAATGTTGAAGTTCTGGGTTTGTTTTTTCCCATTCTCCTTCTACTCCATGCTGTAAATACAAAGTAAAAATCTCCCTTTAAAATAATGTGAATTAAAAACATACTTTCTACTTGTATTTTCACTGTATTTGAAGGTTTTCATACTTCATATTGATTTAAAACCTCACTTTGTTTTTCAGAATAATAAGGGGATTTCCTTGCCTACTTTTGAAATAAATCTTAAGAAAATTATTGAAATAATTTCCCCCCAATAAGTACAAGGACAATTACAAGATCTGTTACACAAATATAGAAAGAAATTGAATAAGCAATTGGAAAATAATTTCTGAGCATCCCCAGTAGAATCTACTGCATCTCAGTAGGCCATATACAATTCACATATGTAACATGTCACATTATTTCTGTCCTGCCTGGCAGACAGAAGGGCTGTTACTGTGTCTCAGTTGAGGCCCAAGTTTATGGGAAATTGTCATGTATTAAATAATAGGATGGCTTTGAGCTACTAATGGGATGTCATTAAAAAAAAAAAGCAGTTTGAGGCTAGGATATTCCATGCAAGGTGATTTTATAAAGGTAAGAAAATACTAATGCTGGTGTACAAGATACTGCTGAAAAATTATGAGTACTGGGAAGAGTTTGCTCATGCAGAAGGGTAAATGAAGTCAAACTAGGACAGATGTAGAAAAGGGTAACTAAGGTGATCAGGAAGGCCTGTTTTACATAAGGAGATTAAAAGAGCTTGGCTTGTTTAATCTTGTAAAATGAGAGGAATATGGTTGCTTTCTGTAAATATATCAATGGGTATTGAGGGAGGGGGGGAGTAGGAAGAGAGACAGACTGCTGTTAAAACTAAAAGATAATGTTGGCACAGGAACAAAAACATACAAATAGAGCAAATTAAGGCAGGAATTAGGAGATGGAATCTCAAAATCAGCTGAACCTTCTGATAATAGGAGCAAGAACAGAGTGAGTTTTAAGAGGGATCATTCTTAAATTATTACAAATATGATTTGATGGGCTTGTGAAGTATAGAAGGGGAGTAGGCTTCCACTCCTGTATTCTTATTATGTTAAACTGTTATTAAGTTTGCAGAAGAATTGGAATCAACGGTGTTGTGCAGTCCTATTTTTCTCCTTATTGTTGACAGTAATAATTTTTCCAACTGCTTCTCCTGTGAACTTTCAGATCCTAGAGGGCAAGAGTTGCTTTTTCTGCATTTGACAAAATTAGCGAGAACAAAAAAGTGAATATTTACCATAAAATATTGCTGGTGATTAATGGATTAGCCATGTAGTTTTCATCTTTTCTCAAGCACTGCAGTAAGTCTTCAGAGTTAGCAAAAATATAAAGTAATGAAAAATCTGTAAAGGCTATGTACCAGTATTCTGTGATTGCTGCTGGAGTAAAGAATGCGGGATTATTTCATTCCTCATAACGTATTTGGAGAGAAGACAGGCTCCCATAATTGGCAAAACCTGTAAGCACTGATAAATCTGATTAAATCCTCCCTTTGGGTTTCTACTGTCTGAAATGGTATGAAAGGGCTAGGTGAAGGGTTAGCTGATCTCAGTGTTTCATTTCATCCCTACATTATTATTTGTTATATAATACTGATTGCTGCAATTATCTTGCCAGGAATACCTGGCAAAGACGTGAAGCCAGAGGAGATGTGAAGGTTTTCATTTGGGGAGCTTCTGTGCCAAGGTGTAGTTACAATAAAATAAATTAAAAATTCCCACAGCAGCATTGGTTTAGTAAAGAAAGCAGCTATTGAAAACTGCAGAACCTTTCTGATATTTGTTCCAAAGGTACCATGTAACTTAACTGTGTAGTCTGAATTTTTCATTATTATATTTCTTTCCCTGATACACATAATCACATATGCAGTATGTAAAATGGATGTATAATCAAGGTCACTTAAAATATTTGATTGGATTGCCACTTGCAAATATTTGTACTATTGAATAATTTTATCTATCTGAGATTCTAGGTTATTTTTACTTTTTTTGGCTTTACATTTGAATATCTGCATATAGGCATGCTTGACTTTCTTCTTCAAAGACCACATTTAGGTTTCACCACATGAGCAATCTGAGAATGTCTTTCCACTTTGCTAGTGAAGGTCTCAGGCCTCCTCCATCACTTTGAAGAAGGTGCTCACTTGGACCAACAACAGGACTGAAACTGAAAGCTAAGCTGATAGAGGGAAACACTTATGAAAAGAGAAATTAATTCTCATAGGGAAAAAGAAGCAATAGAGGTGAAAGGTTTTGATATTGTTGCTCTTGTGCTTATCCCCTACTTTGAAAAAACAGTAAGGATGCAGAATAATTTTTCATGCTTAAAAGAGCAAACAAAAGCAAGAATTAAAGAAAGTGTTGAAAAAGCGGAGATATACCAAAAAATAATTTCATAAAATGAGTAACTTAAAAAGTCATAATTTACTCTGCCTATAAATACATCTACAGTCTGCACTGATCTTGCAATACATGTAAACACCGTTCTATACACTTCAAAGTTTTGACCCAGATGCTCCACTGTGACCAGGGTTCAGCAAAGTGTCTTTTAAAGTTAACTGGATGGCTTTGGTATTTACTGGAGGAAAATTTCAAATAGGATCTAAAATGTAGGTTTTGAAGGGTTTTGGGGTTTTTTTCCTTATATTTAGTATGAAACAGGTATGCCTGTTACTGTGTTGTGTGTGTGCATGGTCTGTTAGTTCTCAGGTAAATGTTTTTGTAGAACTAGAACCTTTGATATAGAAAGGAAGATCTAGAACCAACAACTGGATTTCTTTTCTCTTAAAATGGTGTTGATCCCTTTTGTTGTAAGATAAGTATATTTTTGTCACTGCAAATTTCCATTATTTTTTATTATCCCTTACCTATTTAGTTTGTCTCTTCTATGATTTGTGTCCAGGTTCTCTTCAGTTGGTGCAGCTGGATTGTGGTATTTATTAGCAGAAAACTTGGGGTCAAGACCCTGTTGCACTAGGTGATGTTTAAGGATTTTGAATAAACACATCCCTGTCCCAGAGACCTCAGACTTCCTTTTTGTGCTTTAATAATTCTGAACTTCTTTTAGGAAAAAGGGAAGTAGTGTCACCATGCAACTCTTCTCTGTTATAGCAGCAGGGCTAGTCATTTAATACCTTGATTTATAACAGTGTTGTAATCTAAATAGGAAGCAGGTGGAGTTACAACTGGGTACAGTTCTTTGGATATTAATGGCTTGGCTTGGCAGTGGAATTCTAAAGCTGTATATACTTTTTCTGTCTTAATTATGCATTCATTAAAAGCTTTTATACCCAACAGAATAAAGTAAATATTGTTTGATCTCTGTAGTGTGCTCCCAGACTGTAGATTTGCACAGCAGGGTCTTGATAATCTGAATAAATTGTATTTCCCCAAGGAGTTTATCTTTCAAATAAGGTCATAAAGAAATGCATTCTTTCCCCTTAGTTCTCCTTGTGCTTTTTCTGCTATTTATAACACAGAGCAGAGGAATAGAAGTATATTGTAGTCTGCTGTGTACTTGGTTATGATTAACTCTAATTTATCAATCTGTTACTTACATGCTTTTCTGTGGCTTGTGCAAGGCAATTATTCTTTAAAGTACAAATGAATAAAGATGGATTTAGAAGTAATTTAAATACAATGTTTATAGCTATTATTCCTGTTTGACAATTTATTATATATTGATATTAAAATACACTTCTGTTTTAAAACATGGAGGATACCACACCATTTATTTTGAATATTTAATATTATCGTCTTTCAGACTGTTTGAAAAACTGATTTTCTTCTATGAGGCCTTTAAATGTCAATTCATTGTTTAATTGGTTTATCATCTAAAGGTTGATACCACTGAATCAGAAGACTGGTAGTGTAGAACAATGGATTCTCTTACTGCAAAGAGGTGCATTATTAGCATGCATATGATAAAAGATAGTTTCTTGGCTTAGAAGTAGACACTGATAAGTAATTTGGCCAATTTATTAAATTAGTTTGTGTTCACTGTGAGATTTTAGAACTATTTCAGCTGTTAGTTGTAAAATCTCTGTAGATTATCTTTTACATATTTTCTTGGTTTGGTGCATCTCGGCAGTATAGCACACATCGTAGTAGAGGAAATAGGATCTCTACCTTTCCCTAATTCTCTTCCACTATTAGTGACAGTTCTACTTGTGGTCATACTTCATCCTTCAGTTCAAAAAAGATAAGTGACATATATTTAAAAGGTTATAAAAACAAGCTGAAATTTTTCCATAATTTACATGACTGTTTTATACCGAATGTTTTTTAAGAACATATATTTTGATATGTTACTGAAAGAAAGTTGCATATGATTTTTAAATTTTTTAGATGCTCTTTTAACACAATATAATACAATTTATGGAAAACAAGGGACTATCAGAACTCTTATTCAACCACAATTAAACTTAGTTTTATAGTAACCTATTTAATTTTAAAAAAAGTTTTGAATCCAGTTATGAGTTCAGTTTGCAAATCATTCCAAGTCAGATAAAAATTATATTTCTATCTGTCATTGCTTTTTTATTTCCTGCTGGATTCTTTTTTTTTTTTTTTAACTAGAAGGCAAGGTTACATGATGACTATTAGTATCATATTTCTGGAAGTCTTACTACATATGAAGATCTAGGTTATCTGACCTGTGGTATACATCTTGCAATCTCAGTGTAACATTTTGCCCTCTAGTAGCATCATAGGGACAGTAATGTATAGTACTGTATAATATTGCTTTAAATTTTGGTATGACAGTCTGATAATTTTCATTGGTAAAAGCTAATGCACTACTTGCTTCTTTGGCTGTGAGACATGAACCTGTAGATCAACTAACCTTACAAAAAGAGAATCAAATGTTTTGGATTACAGGCCAAAGACAATTTTAACAAAATATGCTTGCCATATTCATCAAGCAGTAAACCAGAAGACCAGCAGGTCACTAACATGTTATGTTAGGCGAAGTATCAAAATCTTTTGAAGCTTAGCAATGAAAATAAATAAACAATTCAGCCCTCATAAATAAATAAATAAATATCTGAAATAAGTTAACACATACAAATAAAAATAATACTGTAAATACACGTCTGGTGAGAGTTTATTTATCCTTACCTAAGTGTATTTGGTCTCTTCATCTATATGACAGCTTTCCTAAAAACTTCAGTTGGTGTTGATTTGAGGGAATAGGGAAGACTGGGGGTTCCTAAAAAATTCCCAAACTAGAAATAATGGCTTACCAGTGTCTTTCCAATTTCACTGATAATGTGAAGATATTTCAGGTGAAAACTGTGTTATTGTCTCTCCCTACTAAGGAAAGATTTAGCTATGCTATCTCCCATATCTTATTGTCTTTTGAAGTCCACTAAGAGCCACCTATCCTTCTCCTCCACAGATATAGCTGTTGATTACCATAGATATCAGTAAATGTACACTTGAGCTCTTCTACATTTCTTTTTGGATGTCTGGCATTCAGTCAGTCAGGGAGTTCTTTGAAAAGATAGTCTTCCATATTGAGGACAATAAACCATGGTTGTTGCCTGTCAGACGCTGTGGTGTTTACTTTGGTTTTACTTCCATGTGCTGTTACCATCATTGGATGGCCATCACAGAAATGGTGGTGTGAGGTACCATTTGTGATCTGCACATATTAAATCATCAAGCAAGCACACAGACCAGGTACTTTTCATGTAAAATCCGTTCTGTTCTATTTCATTCTGCAATTGGAGAGGATTGGTCCTTACCTCTTATATGTTGGTGTGAAGAGGAAATGACACTAGCTGTGGCTTTTGGGGTGATAGCTGTTAGCGCTTCTTCTGGCAATATAAGGAACTTTTCTTTGTTCTTCCAAGAAAACAATGTGAAAGTGCTATGCAGCAGTTGAAGTAGATAGTGAATCGGATTTATCTTTAATGTACAAGCCTGCCAGGAAAGATGCACCCTTCAGATGATGTATCAAGCAGAAGCCTCCACAGGAATCTGATTCAGTTTCTTCCAGTACTGACTCCTCTTAGCAGGTGAAAAAATTCTTTCTCCACTCTCCATTGCATATGCATAAACAGCTCCACAGTCATTGGGACAGCCACCCAATTCACACGTTCAAGATGTAGTCCATAAAACATTCCAAAAAAACCTCTCTTCGCACTTTCCCATCTTCCCTGTTGCTCTGCTCTATCTGCCAGCCGTGCAGCTCATTTGACATTTACAAGATTTCTTGTCAGTTTCATTTGGTGCTGCCATTCCATCCAGCAGAGCAGTGAAAGTGAAATTGACTTAATTTAGTCTGTTTCTCTTTCCTGCTCTAGTCCCTATGTTAACTAACCAGCAAAGTGAAACTGACAGGACTCCTTGTCATTTTCACACATGGAGCTGGTCAAGGAGAAGGCGGCTGATAGGGAGCAATGCGGTAAATTGGAAGATGAAAAGCAGGATTGCGGAGAGGAGAGGAAGAGAGGTGTGAGCATACAGCAAGAACAGAGAAAACAGCTAAACGTGCTTTCTTCCCAGACATCCTGGGTGTCTTTCTCTAGTCTGGATGAATTCTTGGCCTCTCCCATGAAAAGTGTATGGTCTAGAGCAGCAGTAGTTAGCTGTCCAGATGCTAATTTACAAGGCATGCCAAGCTGAAAACATTAGCTTGTGAATATAGGTTAGCTATCTCCAGGATGGAAAAACTTTCCTACACTAAGTTACTGCAGCTTTTGTTTCTGCAGATTTTCTGCTGCTAGAATGAGGGGGGAGAAAAAATGAGAGGCCGACATCTGCTATAGGTTGATGATATCAGCTGTTCAATGAATTAATACTTTTATTTTATTTTTTTTTTAAAGATATATTTATACATAGTAAACTGAAGTTTTAATACAGTAAACTGTATTTTGTGAGGCTTCGTGTAACTACAAGTCGTATTACACAGGTGCTCTAACTCAATCCAAACACTAAATAATGAACAAACAATTGTAACAAACTATTGTAGTTAACAAGGGAATTAAAAAATGTGTTTATTAACTTCTGTGAACTCTTGCCATACAGTATAAATCATGCTGGTTTATTATCTTATGTACCATATTTCTTACAGATGCTGTAAGATGCGTATAGAGCCTTAGCAGCTGCAATATAAATTAGTACTGTTATATATAATTGCATATGCTTTAATAATACCTACACATAGATTTTGAATAAGTCTGTGTTAATTAATTTCAAGTAATAGTGCCTTCCTTTTCCACGGCTCCAAAAGAACAACCTTTTATTCTATGACTGAGACATCTGGAGTTTTTTGTTTTCTGGTTTGCTTTTTTGTTGGGTTTTTTTGTTTGTGTTTTTTTGCTTTGTTTTGGTTTTTTTCTGAGACTTATTTTTTTTGCTTCACCCATTTAGGAATTAAATAGTTTTAATTACTTGGACCTGTATAAACTTGCGGACCTCTTCAACCTCACTTTGTTGGAGAATGCTGTGATTGACTTCTTAGTAAAGCATCTATCTGAGCTATTGAAGAGTCATCCTGAAGAAGTTCTGGCACTCCCATACTGTCTCCTTCGAGAGGTTTTTAAAAGTGATAGACTCACTTCACTCAGTGAAGAACAAATCTGGCAGGTAAGGAGACTGGTGAGCAAGCAGAATGTGTGATACTCTGTAAACCATAGCAGTAATCTGTTATTTTGAAACCCTGAAGCAATCTCGAGGGAGAATAAGCCCTTGAGCAAAAACTGTGAATAACAACTGAGGGAAATTTTAAAACTGAATTTAAAAAATGTTGCATTGTGTTAATGCAATTTGTTTGTTTGAAAGAAAAATTTGTCTTATTGCTTGTGTTACTGGGATGTGGTGAAAGATTTTCTTCTCGATCCAACTTTGGTGCTGGAAAGAGGTGGCCAATACTTTCAACTCAATTATCATTACCTCCAGTGGGGCTAATGATGCAAGTCTGGCAGCAAACCTGCTTCTGCAGTCTTTCTCATTCACTTCAGACAAATTTAGCTGTGTAACTATAGTAGTCATTTAAAGTGTTTATGCCGCCAGAGCTGACCTTGCCTGAAGCAAATCAGCAAATCATCACACAGGCTGCTCTGCTCAGAGATGGGTGGAGGCATCAGTGGAAGGTTTGTGGCAGGAAGCTGGAGGTGGTAATGTTTTTAAAAAGCTGGCTCTGGAAAAGGACTATGTTGCTAGCCATAAAATTATCAGGATAAAAACATTATTTTGTGAACTTTATTGAGAAATCTGGTAGTTTGGGAAAACTAATATGAAAAAAACCCAAAACATGTAGCCTGTAAAGAGAAGCACAAAAACTTAAACAAAATCTATCTGTGGAAATGTTCCCATCGTATGTCTGTAAAATTGCAAATCATGATACAGTGAAGGAAATTTCTACAGCACTGGTACTCTAAACACTGGTACCAAACACTTCTTTCAGCTTCTTTTTTGCTGTCATGTTTTATAGAAGGAAAGTATGTCAGGGTATTTCCAGGTAAAATGTAACTTCTTGAAAAGAAAGCACAGGCTTCTTTCAAGCAAGTGTGTTACCTTAGTCCGGCAGAGAAGACTGAGAATCAGAAGATTGATTTGTATTTCAGTCACGGTTATTTATCTACTTACCTTGTGGATTACTCTAAGCAAATCATTTAATCTATATGCCATTGTTTTCTCAAAGTGTAAAATGTGTGTTCATCTGTGGGCTACTTGTCCTGTAGATGCCTAATATCATGCAGAAACAAAATATTTATTCTTAGAAATATCTAGGTAAGCTCTTTAAACCACGAAGATGATGTGAGGATTTAACTTAACCCTTCAGTCTGATATCCGGTATATTTTTTTTTCTCAAACTTTGAGGCCTTAGGTTATGGAGTATTTTACAAATATTATATTTTCTGCAAATATTAATATAATGTTAAACTTTGGCTTGTACTAATCTCTGGAGCATGTCAGTACAACAGAACCTGCAACATGTTATGATGGTGTGTTTGGTTTGGTTTGGTCTCTGTAGGCATAATACTCTGGAGTACTAACCCATATTCCCCTTACCAGAAAAGATTTTGAAGTACAAGTTCATATATGAGGCATGGATCACTGACCAATTGGGTTTTATCCCAATTAGGGTTAGTGAATTTTCCTAGGTATGTGCTTCAGTATACTCTTGCTGGAAAACTTGCTACAGAAGGTCACACAAATATTTTGTAATGGCAACTCAATAATGAACAAGCATATACAGAGTAATATACCCAGTGCAACCTTCTGAAACAAAGTTTGAGTGCTGGAAGTTTTCAAATCTTGTGTCATTGTTCTGTTGTGCAGGAAGAAATCTGAACTAATTTCCTTAATTGCTGGCAGTTCTGCCATTGTACACGTCTTGAGGCAAATATGACAAAGTTTTAATTTTTGTTGCAGCGTCATACTGGGGAGAGATACTTACAGGTAATATGCCGCTTTTTGAGCGACAACAAACTCCACACTGTCCATTTAAGTGTTATCATAATTGCGTCTCTAAAGGTTACTAATGCTGTTCCTAAGAACTTTTTTGAACTAGCTTTCTGCTACAGGCAAAACATGACTGTATCTTTTTAATTCCTTCTGTATAATCAAGGATAAATATATATTTATAAATATTCCGGGTCCCCAGAATGAATTAAAAGACATATAAATATTTACACATTTAGGTATTCAGAAGGCGGTAAGAAACCAGTTTTTTTTTTTCTTTATCTTAGTAAATAAGTAATTCCCTCATAGTCAACCTGATAGAAGAAAATCAAATCAGACCAGCTATATTGCCTCAAGTGTGGTTAAGTTCATCATTTTTGCTAAGGTTATAGTGGTAATGCAATATACCATGGAAGAATCTAATATTCAGCCCAGGGTAAAGATTGGGTATGCCAGCGGATTAGTGTCAGGGTGCTTTATAGAAGTGAAACTTGATGGACAGGCTGAAGACAGATCTACAGAATCTCATTAAATCGCTGAATTGTTCATTACTGAGCACTCTCACTGTAATAAAGTGCTCATTGACTTTGACAAATCCCCATCCCATGTCTTAAGGAAGAACAGCAAAGCAAGAGGTATTGGGGAAGCTGGAGGAAATTGGCACAAAGTGGGGCAGATAATAGAAAAGCTGATGGGGGATGCTGCCATTTGATTTGTCTGTCTTACCTGTGAATAGTGTGGCCTCCTGCACCCAGACGTGTATGCGTGTTATGGTGATACAAATTCAGTGTGTCCCCAAGGCACCTTTAGTAGTAAGGCTCCCATGAAGCCTTAAGCAGAAATTAAGGCTTCCCTCAGAGAAACTCTGGGAAGAGTGCCACTGTCTGCAGAACAGAGGTATTTTCACTGCTTTGAATTCCCAGTGTCCACTGGGTGATTGGATCCTAATGCAGATAAAGATTAAGGCAATTATTTCAGTGCATCACAATATGTACACAGAGTGATTCTGAGTTTAACTGAAGTGACTGCAGCTCATATCTGTCACCTTATGGACTTCTGTTAGGCTACCAATTCACAGCTGCCCAATTTTAGTGAATATGGTAAAATATAAACTTGAAAAAAGAATAGTATTAATGTCTATATACTGAGGTGTGGATTAATTACTACAGTAATTCTTGTGGATTCTTTCAGAAAGTAAAATGTGACCTCCAAACCAGGGAGAAGTAGACAAACTAGTTTCTTCTTCTTTCTACCTCTTAATATGTCATAGAATGCTTTGGCCCAATACAGGTGTCTTTTTGTTAGTGAATACAACAGATAAGGAATATAATGATATATTTCTTAAAGCAAATAAAAAAAACAACCAAAAAAACAACCAAAAAGAAAGCCCACCAGGAAACCTCTGTAGGCTGTGAAATTGGAGCAATTGACTAGCCTCCATGATTAGACTTTTTTTTAGCTAGGCTAAGGCAATAACTATGGTTATTAGGTGACATAGAATTTGTTTTCATATTGACTTTCTACATTTTAATAGCATGTGATGCTATGAAATATTATTTTGTACATATGAAATTTGATTTTTTTCAGCTGCATTAAAGCATGAGGAAATGTAAAACAGTTAAATGTGAAAAGGGACCAAATATAAAAACAAATAAACCCAAGGAAAAATCCTGAAGAAGTTGAAGGAAAAATAGCAAATTCTTTTTCATTCTTCCTCTTCAATTTTAGCTGTGCAACATGCTTTTTTCACAGGAAATGGTTGGAATGAGGAAATAAACGTCTATTTTATCATGAAATGAATTTCATAATTGGCCATTACTAGAAAGGCTCATTGGCTCTACTTTAAGGAAGCAGATGAATTCCCTTGATAATTGAAAAGCTAACCAACCCTGTATGACAGAACATGTTCTCAGAGAAATCTTACAGTAGAGGGCTTCTTGTTGGAACTTTAGCAAGTTGAAAGAAAGCCAAAGATTTTAATAAAGTGATGTTAGCCGCAGTTGTAGTATAGTTATACCATGTCATGAAGCTTAAATGTTCTTATTGCAAGGACCATACCAATAGGTACAGATAAAAAATATCTGCTGGATCATTCTGTCTGCCAGCAGAACATCAATCAAATGATTTTATGTTTAATACTGAAATCACGTTTGGCAAAATGATTTTGTTTCTTCTTTGCCACTGGTTAAGTGGGTTCTTAAAGGCTATTTTTTTTTAAACAGCTAATATTAAAAATAGCTCAGTTTTAGTATTTTGTCTATACTTCTTCTGAAGATAAGGTAAGGGATTTTTTGTGTGTGGGTTTTTTTTTCTCTCTTTTTTTTTTTTCTCTTTGCCATGCAACTTGGTTTATTGGTTCTCAGCTGATAAGCAAGCTATTTAGGAAAACCTGATAGATAAAACTGTGTGAATAACCTATTGAGGTAGAAAGCATGCAACTATGTTTCATCTTTTCCAGGGCTGGGCTCCCAGAATAGTCCAGCTCTGTTAACTTCCTTGTGGGTGTTATGTGCAAAATCCATTTTCGGACTTCCTATTAGAGAAGTGTATTAGCTTGAATAAACAGAACAATAAGACAGGAAGACTACAGTGTTACAGGTCAATATGAGTTGTCAAGCATCTACTCTATAAAAATACTAAATGTGTTAACCGAATTTTCTTATTACAGCCCCATTTATCCTTTTCTAAGGGCGAATAAAGTACCTGGTTTTCAAATGCCTTTTCTTATACTTGAGCTCCATTTTGAATCTCCTAGCAGCATTTGTGGAGGGCCAAAAGTATGCTGCAAGAGAAATCCCAGAGTTCAGCACTGTAGGAAATTTTGTGGTATATGCATTATTGGAGGCTGTTACCGTGGAACATTTCTCTGCTGAAGAGGGGCCCACAGACATCTTCCCCACACCTCCAACGATGCCCACATTTTCCTAAGCAGAACAGCAGTTTCTAAAATGGGTTGTGATGTTCCAGTAAAAGCTTGCCATTCTTTCAGTGCAGTTCTTGAATTTATTTAATTATATTTTTTTTTGCTGTCAATCTTTCAATTCTAAAAGCAATTTTTAATATGGAGAGAGCAAAATTCCTGTTTCTCAGAGGTATATATACATGTTTTGATGAAATGTGTGCTAAGTGCCTTGCTAAATGTGAACTTAAGTTTTACTGCAAAACAAGTAATGACATAAAGTAGTGAGAGAAGGAAAGCACCTCAGTAATCACTGTTGTGTTTAAACAGTATATTAGCCTTTCACTATTCAAGGAATAAGCATAAGTGCTCTCTCGAGCAATAAGTTAAATCATGTCTGGTGGTCTATTACTTGTCCCTAGTGCATATTTAGCCTAAGTAGAAAACCACCATACTAAAGCGTGGCTGTCAGCCTCTTATGGAGAGAAACATAAGAAAGAAAAAAAGGAGTTTGCATATTGAGGTAGAGGTGAACTGGTGGGGCTATTTGGAAAAATTAGCATATTGCTTATGCATGTTTTGCTACATTTTTACTCCCTTTTAGTACTTTTTTCATGAATAGTCTATGCAAAAGTACCAAAGAGCCACCCTTAAATCCCAGTATCTGCTGTGTTAGTTGCACTGTGTATCATGACTAGCAAGTAAGGCTACAGTTACTCTCCAATAAAAATAATGTGAAAACATAACTTATGAAAGAATGTAGGTTCCCTTTTCCTAATGCTGATCCTTGTAACCACAGGTATCTCACATGAGTGCACCTCTATGTAATAGTAATATACCTTAAATACATTATGGTCTCTCCAGTATCATGTGCAGAATTTTTGGTAGGATATCAATGAGCTGTAGACCAAGCTGGCAGCTGTGGCACAGGATCTGCAAGGAGATCAGTGTCCTCTGTAGATGGAGCCTAAGCAAGGGTATACACAGGCTTCTAGGGGTTGTGGCAGTGGATGTTGGCAGCTGAATCTTACACTCTGCTGATGTACTCAGGTCATGCACATTTTTCCTGATATAATTTCTGTATCATTTGTAATAGTAATGGCATTCTGGCTTACAGTAAAAATTAATTTTGCCCCTGTTGGCACTTTATGAAACATTTGTCTGTCTTAGCTTAAATCTAAGGGGCTCTTTATCTTGTCTTTTACAGCAAAGATTTATGAACTTTATATATGCTCTTTTTTCCTGAACTTTTTTGAAAGTTTCTGCTTGTTGTATCTTGAATGTTAACTTATCTTGTTAATGTAGCAAAATATAAAGCAAAATAGAAAGGATTTTTTTATATCAAATTAATTTTTATATTAAAACTAATTTATTTTAGGAGAAATTGCATACTCTTCCGATTTTCTTTTTAATGCATGTCAGTTTAAATTAAAAAGCTTGATTATTTTGCTGCTATTGTTGTGAACAATAGTGAAATTTCTGAAGGGCATTACTTTTCCTCAGTACCCTACAGTAATATTGCCTCACCTTATATATTCCAATTTAACTTCAAAACTGCACAGAGCACCACACCAGTATTTAGGAAGACTGCTGTGCCCCTAGCTCTTCAATTTAGGTTGCTTCTTCAGCTAAGCACATGTGTGCTTTGATTTTGGAAGCCAAAAAGAGAACACCAAGGTGTATACACAGTAAGACTTGCTGTGATATTACTCTCTGCATTTGAGTCAATCTGATATGGTGGGGTTTGTATTGGCTGTAATGCTCTTTGTGGCAGTGATCTACTGGAGAGTAACTGAAGTGGGTTTGTATTAACACACAGGTATTTGGTTACACAAAAGAAAGCTGCTTAGGCCATGGTGTTGTGAAAGATGGGTATAACTGGAAATACACATTACTTTCATTTTTAAATTAAACAACAATGCAAGTAAAATCTAAAAGTCACAGGTATCACAGGTGATCAAGTGAAGGAGTCCATTGTTATTTTCTTAGTTAATATTTTACATTCAGAGATACAAGTGTTAGTAATCTCTACTTTTTCAAAATCCCAGTAAAGCTTCTTTACAGTTTAAACTTGTAAAAAATGATAGAAAATGAGATGCTCTTTTAAGAATTCTCAATTCTGTGTTTCAACAGTTTTTTCTTTGGGAGCTGGTAGAAGCATTACCTGTATTTGTAACTGTGGAGACAAAGAAGACTGAGAAAGACCATTAAAGTCCAGGTTGTCTAAACCCATACAAATGAAACTGTTGGAATCCAAGTTTTGGGTTTAAGTGCTTCCACTCATACCTAAATTCCATTCATACCTAAATTAAGTGTCTGAAGTTGGAGTAATCTGTGCCCATATGTCTAGACCTGCTATTAGGTGGGTGCAGTTCAGTATGACCACTGAGATCTGATCAGCTGTTGTCCCTTGCTGTCATTTCTGCCCCCAAACCAAGACACGAGTGGCTCCAGGAAGGTGAGAGGGTAAGGAGATGGAAAAGCAGGGGCGTTCCTGCACATCTTTGCTTATTCCAACAAGGGGTCCCTTGGCAGCTTCCAGATGTGTGAGTGATCTGCAGAGCTCGGGGTTTCATTGCCTTATGACAGAGATCATTCTGCTCCTTTGATCACCTTGGACTCCCTTGTGCCAGGGAGAAATGGAAGAAATTATGACAAATACGTTTGTCAAAAAAGTTCTTAAAAAGCTTCACTGTAAAGTGGCTTCCAAGCTAGAGGTCTATGTGGGATAGTAATGACAGATGGAAAGATCACAGTCTCTGAAGTGAGAATCTGTGCTGAAAAGCTTTCAAATTGCTCCTCTAGGGTGGGGCCTATTTCAATGTTAATGTAAAACCATATAGGTCTGACTTTTATGAGGTTTCTCTTTTAGCAGTGGCAGTTGTTTTGGTTTGCTTCAGATGTGATTTGTTTGGTTTATATAATTTACATTTATTTTTATCTCATATCCCAATTCATGAGATACATTTGGCATCTTAAATGCATTTACCAATGTGGTTTTTAAGTGTCTGAGCCACTTTTAAAAAGAAATTCTTGGGAAAATAAATTGATTTTTAAAAATTAATTCATCACATAAAAATAAGTCCTGCATAAATGTGAAGCCCACCGCTTTGGAATTATATCAAAGTCAATAAAATTGACATAATTAAGAAGATATTATTTGACTAAAAGTAAAAATATTCTGTTCTTTAAAAAGCTTTTTTTTGCTGCTAGTCTATTTTATATTTATTATTTATTTTATATCTCTCTCTATATATGCATATTCTTTTTGTACTTAAAATAAAATTCAGAAAAAAGTATCCCATTGTGAAAAATCAAAAGAAATACCAACTCCTAAAATACATGAGCATGTTTCTTGTTGTCTTTCTGTCTTCAGAGGCACTTGACAAAGAAGTTAATTGCCTGATGACCAGAAAAGGCCTAAGTCTTCCCAAAGTTAGTATTGGGGAGCCTATCTGTGCTAAAATGAGGTTTCAGCAGCACTTTGGAATTGAAAAACCAGGATTACTACTGATAGGTAATAGGTACTAATAGGACTTTGGTGGCTGATGTTCCATAGCTGCCAGGGTAGAGCAGCTGAGAGAAAACAGGGAACACTAGGGCAGCTTTTGTCTGTGAGACCCAGAAGGGTAAGCTGACATTGTCCTTGTCAGAGGTTCATTAAAATAATAAAGCAGAACAACCCAGAAATAAAGTTCTTGTAGTGAAGGTGCTGGTGATATCACTGTTTTTAAAAAAACAACAAACAAACCACCTGGTGATTTCACTTGGAAAAATTGACCTTGGTGATTTTTGCAATAAAATGTCATGTTAAGAGCATACATATATATATAAACTAAGGACAGTATGTCTTTTGTATGGTTTTGTGTGTGACCTAAATTATTAAATGACATACAAGTCCTGTATAGCTATTGTCAAGATTATTATAGAAAATGATACATTTTTATGTGATTTGTTGGATTTACCTATTAAATCTTTAGAAAAGGATACCCTAACAACAAAGAAATAGGAATCTTTCTACATTCAAGAGCCGTTTAGACTAATTTCCACAAAGCTGAATTGCATTTTTGTAGAATTTTGTCAATTTTGAGCCTGTTTTATTCTCTAACAATTTTTACTGATAAAAGCTTGTAGATTCCTGTCTCAATAAAGAGCCGCTACATTTCTAAAATATCTTCCAGAGGGAAAAATGAGAAGAATAGGAATAAAAACAAGTTTTATCAGATGTTGAAAGATGGTAATTTCCACTTATAATTATGTACCAGAAACTTATATTAATACAAAATGTGGCTATATATATCAGCCTGAATGTTTCCTCTAAAAATAAGAATTAGCAATTCTAAATTTTGAAATTATTTCTTCTGGGAGAGAGGTTGTCTTCGTCCACCTCCCGTGCACTCCATCCTCCCCTTGTTTCAGAAAAGAGAGATTATTTGGTCTCCTTAAACGGAAATCAGATTACAGTCCAAGTTAACAGCAGTGTTTATGAAGAGATAAGCTTCTGTTCATTGCAAAGTTCAGAAAAACTTAACAGTTAAAGCACCTAGGAATGTCATTTTTACCACCACAATGGATGACAGAGTCCAAACTTGAGCATTTTGTCATGCATTAGGAACTGGATGGCAAGAAGATAAAGTTATTGAAGAGAGGCAGGTAGATCTATGAGGGTGCCTTAGGTTTTAGAAGCTTATGAAGCTACAGTTTAGGAATATTTAGGAATGATGGGATGGGCTTGCTTGTTGCTTCTAATTTTCTTTATGGCTTGACCTGTTTGAAAGGAAAAAATGAGCTTCTGTCTCCAGATGCCATATCTGGGGGTTGGTTTTATTACTTTGCTTTGTTCTGGATAAAATGTCACTCTCCAGACTCCTTTCTGATCCTGTTAAAAGACAATTTACATTGATTGCAGGACTAAGTAGAGCCTTTCCAGTGTCATCAGTCCCAGCTCATTTATTTTATTTGTGTGCTCTTCCAGGTGCCATGGTCATTGCAGTGCAAAGGAAAATCAAGTACTTGTCAGTACTGGAGTAGCTGTAAAGTGTCTTGTGATAGGGACTGCACACTATCTCATGCAGGTTTTAAACACACTGTTGCATATATGGACTGTCATTGCTGTGGCTGCAATGGGCCTTGTTCATTCCTTCCATCACAGCAGAAGGATGAATTAGGTGCAAGAAGTGTATTTGTAGATCTGCATTTGTAGAAAAGCTTCAAAATACTGTAAAGGAAGCTACTCCTTAGTTGGAGAACTTTGTTTGCAGAAGGATACACTTCTATTGGAGCACACTATGGGATAGTTTTTTCTTTACTTCTCCAAGAAGGTTAAGGTAGAATGCAGTGGTTTATTGCATGTACAGAGATATACTTTTCAGCTGCAAAATTACCTCAAATTGTTTTGTAAGAATGATATTTAGGGATTTGTGTTGTCCAAAGTTTCAGGTACCTGTGTCTCCCCAGGTTTCATTCTGTGGCAAGGGGCACAAAAAAACTTCACAGGACTTGGGTAGCGGGTTAAAGAAACCCAGTGTTGCACAAGTTGAGAGGACAGAAGATTTGATTGTGTGAGCTGTACCATTGCTGTCTTCTATCATATAACTTAATTTTTCTCCTTAGTTCCCATGTTGGGGAAATGGTTGAAATGTACACTTCTCTCAGAGAACCTCAAGTTTTACTGCTTATAAATTGCTTTGAGATACTTGGAAGGAAAATGCTATATGATTTTGAAGTTCAGATTCCCCAGAAGGTGTAAAATGGCAAACTTCCATGAGCTGTGATAATTTACAACAGCTGAGAGTTTACCTTCTGTCCCTACCTTACTTCACTTTGAGCTTGAGTAGATGAAAAGTTTAGTTTTTCCATTATAGCAACTCTTTGCTTTATTATAATGGTTTGTTACCGTATATAATATTTTACATTAATGTAGTTCAGCTATCCTTTTGTAAATCTGATTTTGATGATAGTTATTTTATTCTAAGTCTAAGAAGATGAATTATTTTTATAGAGGTTAGTCAATGTCTTTTAGACAGGCTTCTGTTCAGTTTTCTTTCCAGTGAATGAAGGGGGACTACAGGAAAGCTGGGGAGGGACTTTTTACAAGGGCATGTAGCTATAGGACAAAAGGAAATGGCTTTAAACTGGACTAGGGTAGATTCAGTTAGACATTAGGAAGAAATGAGTGGTGAGACACTGGCACAGTGCCCAGGGAACTTGTGGATGCCTACCTGGAAGTTGTCAAGGCCAGGTCTGCTGGTGCTTTGAACAGCTTTGTCTATTGGGAGGTATCCCTGCCCATGCAGGGGCATTGGAAGTAGATGTACTTTAAGGTCCCTTCCAACACAAGCCATTCTATGATTCTATGAAATACAAGAAATAGTAAAAAAACCCTGTGTTTAAAAGAGTTTAATGCCTTTTTGGATAATGTATATTTTATTCTTAACTGACTTTTTGTTTGTGTTTTATAGGGAACACACTGTTTCTGTAACAATCTTTTGATAAAAGAATGACCTTTCTGGGAAGGCCAATATTAGAATATAGCACCAGGGAGAAAAGCACTCAGCACTGGTGGTAAAGCACTGGACTGAGGATGCAGAGCACTGTAGTTGATTGTCAGAGTCTGTCTTTGGAATGAAGAATTCCTTCCTTTCTCACAAAGATGTTGTGCAGAAACATGTATTAAAAACTTTGAGATGAAGATACAGCTGTTAAAATTGTTACTAATGGAGCTGTTTAATTATGACTAAAATCTACCAAAGTTATGTAGATTATGTATCCTTCCTTATACCTGTTGAAGACTATGAAGGACAATATTTTTGTCTAGCAGTGAGGAAATCAAGCAACAGGTGATCGATGTTTTACAGTTTCAGTGTTTTAAAAAGATAGATGTTATCAGCACTTGAGAAAAAAACAAATATTTTTAATACACTGGCTCACTTTAACACCAGTAATTTTGATAAAGATTTGCTGTTAATACAGCTGCATTATGTACCTCTACTTAAATCACAAAATCATCATGAAATGTATCATTCATGTTGCTAGACAGATTTTAGCCAACAACTCAGCTTGCTGTGTGTTATTCAGTGCTGCAAGATCAAAGTAAAATTTCTGCCTCTTGGAAAATGGCTCACAGACTGCAGGCTGGTGTTCTGAAAGCTGCAGGTTGTCATCTTTACATCATTTAGAACCCAAACCAGCAAAACTCCATCCAAGAAGTATAGCATTTTTTAGTCAGCAGACCAGAAGCTTCCTACAGTAGTACTCTGGACAAATCCTCTGCAGCTTTTGCAGAGAGTGATAAGAGGCCAGTGGGACATATACCAACAACTGCTTTCACTCTCCAGATCTAATGAACCTTGAGTTTTTCTAATGTTCCTTTTGGGCCAAGTATTTCCTGTAGCCATGACTCATTTACATTTGGCTTCTCTCCCTGTTGCCTGAGCCTACTGAGGGAAGCCTCACTCCTCCAAGCCCTGTTCACGTGTGAAGCTGCGAGTCTGTGACTGAATGACAGAGCTTATGGTTGGGTCTGGAAGGATGCACATTTTGTCTTTCCTGCCAGCTGTGCTTTTAGACTCCAGATTGGCAATGTGCTTCAGCTGCTCCCCTTGTACACAAAGCCAGTGCCAGTCCTGAAGCAAGAGTCTAGCACTGGTGTGGTGATGGTCAGGTGGGAGTTGGGGACAGATAGGAGAATTACAGAATCTTTGAATACCTGGTGTGATCCTTGTGGTGGGAACACTGTGAATGTGGTGGGGAAATGTGAATGTGAGACTTGGCTATTTGTGTAGAGAGAAGCATGTTTGCTTCTGAGCTTTTCCAAACAAAGCATCTGATGGCAGATTCCAAAACTGTTCCCTTCTCCATTGGAATGTTAGGAATGTTTTGAGGTCATTCCCAAAAGATCCATATGTATATTGCAAATAGTGTCTTTATATTTGGAAAAGGTTGGGTGTTTTAATATTTGAAACAGGTGGAAAGGTGGAGCACAGCTGCCAACTGCATGGAAGGGTTTGGGAGAAGTACTTGCCAAATGACTAGCAAACTGGGCAACTTTTGCCAGGCTTCCTTTTATCTAGGACTTGGAGCTAATAGACCTTCTTAATAATCTCTTGGAGACTTCATGGTATCATGAGGGTAGCAAGACCTTCCTCACTAAAAAAAGATGCAGCAGCACAGAGACTGGTTCTGCCAGCCTACTTACATCAACAGCAAGCTTCAATAAATTAAAGAGAAACAAGAACAAGTGAAAATAGCATCATCTGTGTCAGCAAGGATGTGTAAGCCTATAGACAAAGTTCCTCAGCTGAGGGCACTTGTGTTACTACCACTTAGATGACTACCAAACTTTTAAGGATTTTAAACTTCTGTTATGTAGTGTGAGGAAAAGGTAAGTGTTCTTTGGTTTAAGAAGCAAAATTTCTTTAAAACTTCTGGTATTTGGATCTGTCTTCTCTATTCACTTCCTCTTTGAGCAAATATTGGTTTTTGCTTCTAATCTGCGCTTTTTTTGTTAGTTTTGGTATTCTGACCTGAACTTTGGTATGCATTTTGTGATGCTTAACAGACTAGAGGACAGCTAATCATGATCAGGATCACAGAAAAAAAGATCTACCACTTGTTACTTGGTATAGTTGTTTCCATCACATGGAGAGATTCTTTTGATTTACCATGCCTTCCTTGCAGCAGTTATGAGGATGGGAAGAGCTGAGGCAGAGAGGGGAAGTGAACTGGAGCTGAGGAGGTGCAGGAAACTTCAGTCTTCCATTCTGTCCAAATTTTGCCAGGCAGCTACTGGGTCTTTTGGTTTGGTGTTGGTTTTGTGTTTTTTGTTTGCTTGTTTGGGTTTTGTTGTTGTTGGTTGTTTTAGTTTGGTTGGTTTTGGGTTTTTTGTTCAATTTAGTTGGGGGTTTGTTTTGGTTTTTTTTGTGTGTATGGTGTTTTTTTTTGTTTTAAATTTCTGAAGTACTCTGATTCTGTACTGATGAGTAAGGTAAAAAACATGTAGTGGAGTCAATTCATTTTCCATCCCTCAAAATGTGGGAATGAACAACCCACCAGAAAACTAAATATTGCTGTCAGTGGCATGATAATTGGTCTCTGCTTTCATCTCCAAACAATCTCTTGCTTAGATTCCATTATTCATTCTAAGAGGAAAAGGATTATTAATGCAGTGTTCTTTAAATTTTTTTTTCTCGTTTCTGTGAGAGAGCAAGAGAGAGAAGAGCAATAATGCAATAAATATATTAACTAAGAGAAAACATTTGCAAGAGATCCTTGCCCATTTTTTTTAATCTTCTCTTATCATGAAGAATGCGAGCTGTGATAAATTGTTCTGCTAATCAAACAGCACTGAAAGGTTAGGTCATTGGAAGTCTTTAGTCATTTTGTGCTTTTCAAGAGTGAATTTGTTAAAATTATGCTGAATACCCACTTAAAGCCTTGCCTGAAAACCCTACCTGTGTTTTATAACTCTGCACTGTCAGAACTCATAATAAGTCAAACATTCTTTTAGAGGTACTCATAAGGGAGAAAAAACCCTGTAAATTTAAGAGTAATTTCAGATTGTAAATGAAAAAGAGAGGCACGACTGTTCATTTGCACCAATCATGCCTTCCTTTCATCTGCTCTGATTAGGCCTGGTGCGGTTTCATCAAACTACTCCATCACTGAGCTGTCACTCCAGTCGTCTGTTGATTGAAAACAATCAGGGCTCTGATGGCACAATTATTCTGACCCTTTAACTAGAGGCTGCTGTGATAATGAAAGGTTGATTATGATAGTTTGTGCCTCTTTCAGTTTGCCAAGAAGGTTAATTTGGGCATCAGACGGATGTTTAATGGGCGCTTGCTGGCTACACTGAGGTAAATGAGAACGTGCAGTCTTCGATATTGCACGGATATAGTTTGGCTGTCAATCATTGTCATTTTGAGTTTGTGCCTCACACACTGGAAATCACATTTTATTTTTTCCTTGGGATTTAATTTATTCTGTGCCCTGAGGAAGTTCTTTCACTCTGTGACCTTCACAGTAGCTTTCTGTCTTTTTTTCCTTCCCTCAAATGGAGCCCAAAGGCATAATACATGCCTAGAGGAACATTTTTCTTTCATTTTTCACATTAATAAAAAAAAAAAAAAAAGAAAATTTTAAAATCCCTGTTTATCAGCTCGCCCCGAACAGAGCAAATGTTTTAATTCTGATTGTAAAATCAGAATGTGCAAATGAAAGTGTGCCTGCTTGCTAACGCAGTGCCACATAGGGGGCTGCTTCTACAGACACATTTGTAAAACTGGCAAACAGGTAATTTTAAAATGTCTCTGTGTAAAGAGGACTGAGGGGTGGCAGAGCTTTATTTTCACAGGCTACATGCATATGCCTCAAACTGATGCCTTGTAAGTATAGTCTGAGTCACTGTGCTACAACATTTTGAGTAGGAAAGTCTCTTCAGGGTTGAGGGGCAAAAGGCATTTCATTGCTGATTCAGAGATTATTAATATTTACTGTGTTCAGAATGAGAGAATCCTATGCATAATTTTGTAGTTGTTTGGCTCAAGGTGCAAAAGAAATGCAAATACCTCATAATTTTGATTGTTCTACACGCAGCTCATTAGAGTCTTATTTTTATGCACATTTTTAATTCAAAATAAAAAGAAGAAAAATATTTCAATGTTTAAGGCTCTCTGGCATTTGGGCTTGAGCCGTTTGTTTTCCCTGCTGCCCACAACTGGAAGGTGATACACGATTGACACAATTGTAAAACAAGTCTGGAGGCTGTGCTGCATGATTACATCCCAACTTCTACAAATATACACCTGTGACTCATGGCTTTGAAAAATTGTATGCTGCCAGGTGGCTGGGAGGGGGCTGTTTGGTTTTGTTTGCTTGTTTTTTTTTTGTTGTTGCTTGGTGTTTTGGTTTGGGTTTTTTTGGTGGTTCCTTTTGTTTGGGTTTGTTGGTTTGGGGTTTCCTTTTTTCCCAGCAAGAATTCTTCAGCCATATGTTTTTATTCTTAAATGGGTGCAACTGAGGACAATTTAGTTCACCACATTTAAACAAATTGTTTAAATGAACCCTCTAGCTTTTCTCCTATGTTGTCGCTGGAGAGAGGGAGGAGGATTAAGATGCTTCAGAGATACAAATTCAGGCCCTTTGGAAATTCCTGTTAATTTTAAAAATAAGGAAGTTCCTTCAGTGGACTTTGTTTCAGAACTTTATTAAATGGACTAGTTTATGCATGAATTTTTCTCCTGGACTTAAGATTTGAAGAGTTAGGGTGGTACTGGCAACAACCTTGAAGAGTTAGGGTGGCAATAACCAACTGAGACACAGTGATTTTCAGGCAAGAGGTTATAGACTGAAGTACTTGAGGCTTCATGAGTTAGGTAAACTTCAAGGAGAGGCCAAATTACATACAAATTTATAGCCAAAATATATATTACTTGGCTTCTCAAACACTGAACTAGCAAGCTCTAAGTTTTACTTTTTGATGTTTCCTTAATGCATTAAAGTGATTGCAATAGTAACTGTATTGCTTTCATTATTTTTGCCTTATCAACTAATAGCAGCAGATCTATAGCACTGTATGTTATGCTAATATTAAAAACTATTAATTTGATTTTTTTTGGATTAACATTTTTGCTTAAGTTAAGCAACAGAAGGTTGCTCAGGTGAGATTAATGTTAAGAGAGTTATGGTTCTTTTTCTTTCCCTGGTATATATCATCATTAGATGGTCATGCAGCAATGTGATAGTTTGTCTTGATATATGTTATATCAGCCCAGGAAAATATGTCCCTCCAGTTTTCCACATTTTAAATTGTCCTTTCTCCTAAAACAAGAATGTTCACTATGTTATTTTATTTAAGATTTCCATTTGTAGTTATGAGACAGCTAGAATTCATTGTTTCAAAACATTATCAGATTTAATGTTTCCTTTTGTTAACTGTTGCTAAAAAACTCCAAAACTCTAAAAGCATCATTTTTTTCAACCACTGTCTCTCTTTGGATTCATCTCAGTTATTATAGGCCTTAGATGATATACCTAGCACAATTCCTTTGCAGTCTGTGTGGCTACAGCATGACTACATCAACTGAAGATCAGGCCAAGATGATTTTCATGGAGTTCCCATGGAGAGAGTTTTGCCTCTCAGAGCCCAGGCTTAGAGGAGTGTGTTCTGTCTCACAGCCCTGTGAACAACAGCTTTCCCTGACACTGACTTTGTGACCTAATTTCCAAGTGAACTCAGGGTCTAATGAGTATGTCAAACTTCTGCACTCAGAAAGTAGCTTGGCTTTTCTTGGCTGTCAGCTGAAGGCCTGGCACCTTTCCCAGTAGAGTGGTGTGAGAAGGGTGTCAGGGGGATGCTGAATGGGCAAGGCACAGGCACACCAGGCTGTCACGGTTCTTGGGATGGCAGAAGACCACGTAACTGCTTATAGCAGGGTTATCTTCTACAGAAGTGAAACTCTTAGCTAAGCTTTAACCTCCACTGCCCCTGTGCCTTCTCGGGCAGTGGTGTGTATGTGGTACATACAGCATTAGCAACAGGGAGGGAACAGCTGCACTCTGAGGCTGTGTGAATGAGGCTGTCGAAGCTCTGTGCCATTGGAAATGAAATCACAGCCCATGCAGGTGTGTTTAGATGTATGCTCCAGCACAGTATATTTTTCCCCTGTTTTCTGTTGTTTGGAGAATGTAGCCCGTTGCTTGATCAAGTAATGTAATGTTGGAGAAGAAAAATCCTTCAGGTTAAAGCTTTAGAATAAGAGAATTAATCCAGTTTGAAAAGCCTGTCCTTCTGAGGGTCTACTTTTGTCATTTACTTAGTTTAGAAGATGAATATGGCAAAATATATTATTTATTAAAGTTGATATAGGTAGTAGGCTGTAGCTTCCTTTTCTAACACACTCATACATTAAAATTAATAGGAAAGAAGCTTCTAGCAGTTTAAACAGAATTTGCTTGTATGGCACTAGGAGTAGGAGTCTTTCCTTATTTTTGTAAATTATTTAGCAACTATACAAATATTTTAAAACTTAAAATTGTTGATGGTCTCTTTGGTTTTTGCTTGCTTTCTTGTTTGTGTTTTAAACACAGCTGTAATTTCAAATGCCATTGGTATCTCCTTAGAGAAGTCCAAATGTCTTTCCTTGCAGTGTCATGAAGTGTATAATGGCTTTGAGTTTATTTTGTCAATACTGATTATGGTTGCTAATCAGTGCTGCCAGAGAAGCTAAAAAGAAGGTGCTCTAATTACTATATGGACAGGGTGAATTTTGGAATTAATATGCAGGCATCAGGTTTGCAAATCTGGATTAAACAAAATCTGAGTAGAGGTGGTGGGACTTGCCTGGATGTTTGCTGTTACACTACATCAAGTCTGCACTTCTGCCATATGGTCAAGAGAGTTCTATTTGGCTTCTTTACACTAAAGGCAATTTAGAACTGTATTACAGCCCACCAGTGACTGTTTCTATTACAAGCAAAAGAGTTGCTAGGGAACTTAGTTTTCTTTCTTTTGAACTTCTCCAGATTTCCAATAGCCAGCTGACAATCCAGTGACTGGAATATTGACTTTACACCCACAGAGATAACTCTATTATCTTCCATGCCTCCATAGTGATACACAATGTTCTGCTAGAGAGTGCTGTAACAATGTGTGCTGTTTAACAGATGTAGAAATTTAAGGCTCAGGTTTTTAGAATTTCTAAAACCACATGACCTGTTCCATATTCTTATGTCACAGTTCAGGTGCTGGTCCTATATTCTGTGCATATACAAATAAATACCTACATTTATAGTTTAAATTACTAACACTTGGTTTTGAGGAGTGTCCCAAAATGAATCTATGACATTTCAGCTGAAGTAACCGTCATTGTAATCAATAACAAGACAAAGAGATGAAAAGCCTTATAGTTTTTAGCTCTTATGATGATTTTGCTGCCTTGGAGTACCACAGGTTAGGTGTGGGTCACACAAGGGGACTGTAGTCAAATTGTGTTCAAACAGTAGTATGACTTGATTTAAACACATTGTAATTCCCAGACCTCTGATGCCTCTCAAGGCCCTCTTGAGCTTCTCTGCAGATTATCAAATGCCTACAGATCATCCATGTGCAGGATTCCTAACCTGGCTTTCTAAATTAATATAGTGGAATGCAGTACTCCACTGTAAACTGAGATGTGGAGTCTGGTAAAGAATCCGTAGCACCCTATACAGAGGACAGCTTGGAATTCACCTTACCCTCCCTATTGCTCTTGCAGTTGCCATCAGAAAGAAAGGATGGAAGTAGTGTTGACCAAAGGTAGATTTAGGTGTAGTGTGTAGAGGATCCCAAGGAAGTTTCAATAAATTTAATATTGAAAGATTCAACAGTTTTCATAAGTAAAGATGCAGGATAGATGAGTGGGGATGCTATAGTGTAGGAAAGGGTGGATCAAGTTTTGATTCAAGACTGGGAATAGATTGTACATCTATGAGTGCAAACACAATCTTCTTATTGCTTTGTACAATCTCTGTGATGGTTTAGAAGTTCTGTGATTGTAAAGAAATGCAGAGCATTACTGGCTTCAGTGAAACATTTTGTACAACTCCAGGGCTGTACAGGTTATGTTCAGATCAAACTAAATATGAACCAAGTCACTCTTGTCAAACTCAAGCAGAGGAAACATGTTGTAATGAAGATGTATCTCCCTTCTGCTGCGAATTGTCACTTATATGCTAAAATTAGTGCAAATGCTGTGTCTTTGAACTGTATCAAAGTATGTAGTGTTGTTTGTGTGTTTATATAGTATTTCCTGTGGGGTGGCAGCAAGGACAAGAAAGAGGAAGGTTAAAGTTCTAAGATATTACCAGTCGTTGATGTTAAACTTCTTTTAAAAGCCTTGTGGTTCCTGAGATCTGGTTTACACTAGTGCATATCTTTAAAGAGTCTGTCATTATAGCACAGATATTCTCTCCAGAATGCACTTTCAGCTGTGAGTGAAGATATGAACACTAAGCAAAAGAAACCAATCTAAACCAAGCTAAGGGCCTCTGAAGACTTTGAGGAATGATTCACATGCCATCAGAAACAGAAGCCTTTCTTTTCAGCTTCTTCATCTGATATTTCCTTGAGGAGTACAGGGCAGTGAGCTTTAGCTCAAACTTTTTTTACATGGCTAGTTAGAAACTCCTGCTCCACAATTTTCTTGTCAGGATGTAAAGGAGGTTGTCCTCATCCAGAACTAGTCAACATCTTTGTTAATTATTTGGATGAAATAATAACATGGGGTTTATGTGTTTGGACAATTAGCAGATGGAAATATTGCAAATATAACTATGGTTGAGGATGATCTTGACAGATTGAAGCAGTGGCCAGAAGAGAGAGTTCAGTATTGACAGAGAAATCATGACACTTGGGGAAGTTCTGCAGGGGAAAAAAGAAAAGTAAAAAAAAACCCAAAAAACAAAAAGGAGTTGTGAATAGTACTCAGTTGTCCCTGGAGGTGTTCAAGAAGTGTTTAGATGTGGATCTTGAGGGTATGGTTTACTGGGGTAGCTGGATTATGGTTGGACTTGATGATCTTGAAGCACTTTTCCAACCTTAATGATTCTATAAGCTTAAAAATGAATCAGCAATATCATAATGCATTGACAGTGTCATGTAGTGATGTACAAACAATACAATCAACTGTTACAATAAGAGATCCTTCCATTCAGTTCACTACTACTACTGCCTTAAGCCTTACTCTTATGATTATATTAACTTTTCACCAGCAAACATTAATAAAGAGGGGCATTTCCTTTCAATAACAGAGAACTGTGATCCAAGCAAGAGAGATTTAGAAAATGTGACCCAAGATGAATTGACAGACTTTTCCATTCAGAGAAGAGGAAACTGCAACACACACATTAAAATGCATCGGAGGTAGAGGAGAAAAGGAGAGTAGCAAACTGCTTTTCAAGGATAGATGAATTTTTAAGGATGGTCTGGGAGCTCCTCAGCTCTGGAATATAAACCCAAAGGTAGAAAATGGGGCAATAAGTTAGGGGGTTTAGACCTCCTGCGTAGGTAAAAGGGAAACCTGTCTAGAAGGACAGCTGAGCATGGTAATGGTTTTCCTGAGGAAGTTTGGATATCTTTATAATTGGAGGTTCTTAAGAGTAATTTATACAACAGTTCTTGAAATGGCTTAGGCTCTTCCTAGTATTTTTGCAGACCTGATTGGATTCAATATGCTTTAGGTAATTTGAAGTCTATATTTAATTTTGGCTGTTGATACCAGCTGCAGTTGCTGAACAGTTTTAGAGTCTGTCTTGCTGCTTTCTGTCAGTCAGTACCAAACCAGCAGAGCCTTTTTTCTCTTCCCTGGCTTAATTTCTGATCCCTTAACACTTTGCTCTGCTTTATGAATAACAGAAATGAAGTAAAAATGTTATCAAAGGGTTCAGTATGTATTTTGTTAAAATCCTTCAGTTTTTTGTCATAGGTAGAATGAAAGAGAGGGGAAAAGAGGCTTTCTTTCTATTCATCTAATTGTAATCCTACTTTCCAGTATACCTGTGGTCTCCTGTAATCACATATGCCCTACATTTATGGTACTGCTCCAGCAGCTTGATTCTGGGACAGTTTGATATCCTACAGCATCATTACCAGTTTTCACTGCAAGAATATTGCATGGCAGTATTGCAATCTGATCATGCTGTGGAAATTCTCTGGGGAGACTGTTGCATTACAGTGCTTTTATGTGTATTTTAGATGGAAGTTTAGTAAGTATCTTTTACCTTGCCTCACATGCATTTATAACTGCTTTTGGTACTGATTCACATCACTTACTCAGGTAGGTTTGTTGGCTTGAATAGAACCAGGGCTTGAAGCCATAGCTGCTCTTGGAATGCTGGCAGTTTTCAAAAGACCAAATTTTGACAGAACTGTACACGAATAATAGGTGTATTTTTTCCCTTCCTTCTTCCTTTTAGCTGGCTGTGAGGTGGTTAGAACACAACTGCCGCTACCAGTACATGGATGAACTCCTCCAGTACGTCCGCTTTGGCCTTATGGATGTGGATACGCTGCATACCGTGGCTCTTTCTCATCCTCTTGTCCAAGCGAGTGAAACTGCGACAGCACTTATTAACGAGGCCTTGGCTTACCACCAGAGCGTCTACGCACAGCCAGTTTGGCAAACCAGGAGGACAAAGCCTCGCTTCCAGTCAGACACTCTGTACATTATCGGTGGGAAAAAACGTGAAATCTGCAAAGTGAAGGAACTGCGATACTTCAACCCAGTAGATCAAGAGAACGTTCACATCGCAGGGATGGCAAACTGGAGCGAGCTGGCGCCTATGCCCGTGGGGAGGAGCCACCACTGCGTCGCTGTCATGGGAGACTTTCTTTTCGTAGCTGGCGGAGAGGCAGAGCACTCCACAGGGAGGACCTGTGCGGTGAGAAGCGCCTGCCGGTACGACCCCCGCACTAACTCCTGGGCTGAGATAGCTCCGATGAAGAACTGCCGGGAGCACTTTGTGCTGGGAGCAGTGGACGAGTTCCTCTACGCGGTCGGGGGCAGGAATGAGTTGCGTCAAGTGTTACCGACGGTGGAACGCTACTGCCCTAAGAAGAACAAGTGGACCTTTGTACAGTCCTTCGATCGATCGCTCTCGTGCCATGCGGGATATGTGGTGGATGGTCTTCTGTGGATATCAGGTAGAAAATGTTTCACACAGTTTGAGGTACTAACAAAATAGCAAAACACTCTCTTGAATTAAACCAGGAAGTCTCTTTGGTTTATATATCAGGTTAAATTTTGTCTTAGATGATGGATATTTCAAAAGAATTTAAGCCTTGAAGCATCCAGTCAAGCCTGGTAAGAAGTAAAAGAGCATTAACATACCTTATACAAATTGGTTTTTGTTTGCTAAAAATTTCTCTGTGTTTCCAAGCTGCACACATCATATGTGCTATCTTCAGTAACCATTCATAAAATGGAGTGAATTGAAATGACAATGCATTCTTGGACGAATTTCAGATGATAAATTCTTTGTGCTTCCAAAAACAAAAATAAGACTTAATTTCCATTGTATGATTTGGTACCACTGCCTTTATTCCTGGTAATAAAATGGACAATTAAGTGCTTGTTGGCTTGAATAGAACCAGGGCTTGAAGGCAAGTACCTTCAACTGCTCCTACATGCTCTTCAGGGTTTTGTAACAATACCATATCTTATATCTGGGAAGGCCAAGATTACCTTCTTTAGAAATCATGTGTGGCTCTGACTGTCCATAACAAGTGCACAGGGCTGCCTAGATGAAATCATAACTTTCCGGCCCAGAGGAAAGTGTAGACCTTGTACTCATAAACTAAAGTATCACTTGCAGCCCAGATTGATGTAATTTTTATTTCACAACTGCATATGAATGGGAGTTGAGAAAATTGTGTCATCACTTTTTGTAGTGGCTTTTCTGCTATTACTTATTTTGGAATAAGATTGATGCTGCCTACAGAAGATCTGACAGAAAAATATCTACCTCTCTGTAAGAAGTGCATCACATAAAATTAGAAAGCCATAATATTTATCAAGAAAGTTAATGAGTAAATGGGGCCAGCCGTTGAGGAAAATGTTCAGTGGTTGCTGGCTTCACTGTGGGCACCCTCTGGGGATTTTAATCGGGTCTGAGATCCCTCTGGTGAAATGATCACATATGAATGAAAGATTAAGTTAGCTACTTAGGCCCTTGTGGTGCCAGTATATCATTTAGGTTAGTGGAGCTCCTTACAGATGTGTCTTTTTGCCCAAGTGGATTAAGTTCCTTATGAGAATGGCTTCCCAAGCATTAGTGGAAAAGGTAGCAGGTATCTTGGTTTTTTTTATATATATATATGCTTATGCTAAAATAATGAATAATGCCTTTGAAATTAAAAGCATGACAGAACACCGATAATCACCAAGATCTCAGGCAGGTGCATTGGGGTGCTTTCTTTAGCAATTGGCATCGAAGGACTCTTGTAAGGTTTGTGCTGTGTTTTAATCCTGAAGTGTGCACATGGAGGGCTTTGAGACCCAGGTACAGTCCAGAAGCAGAGTTTCTGCTTTAGGGTATCTGCTAGGCATGTTCAGAGAATTACCCTATTTATTCCATCCCTTTCCTGTTTTATCAGTGGAGAGAGATGTGTGCCTGTTATGGGCAATTCACATGCATGGATACTATTACTTCTATGTCCTGATTTTTTTATTTTTTTTTTTATTTTTTTTTCTAATTTTCCTCTCCTCTTGTTTACATCTGTCAGTTTCTATTTTAGAAAAACAGGACTTGAGGAAATTGTGTTAAACATATTTATGTAAAATCATTGAATGAAGTCTAGAAACATCCATCAGTGTGGTTTGTGCTCCAGTGTGTGAAAAATGTAATAACTTTCTTAATTCCTTTGTTTTTCTATATATAAAAAAAAACAACCTCCCCCCCCAAAAAAAGAAACCAACACAAGGAAATATTTGATAGAGATTTTAAGTCAAGTGTGGAAGTGGCTTAACATTCCTCTTAATCTTTCCAGATATGCTAGGAAAGGAAAAAAATTAACGTGTTTAGTTAGGTAAGTGAAATGTATGCCTACCTGTGCATTTAAATATTATCTGCATTTAGTGAAGCAGTGTGATTTTCTGTTCAGCATATGCCTCTAATACAGCTATAGCATCAGGGGAAGAGGTAAGTATAAGCCTGTTATATGAACTGTTTAAAATTGGCCAAAACAACAGAAAACATTTTATCAGTATTATTCTACTTAGATCAGAAAATGTTAAATCAGACAGGACTTTTCAGTTGTGTTTTGTCTTTGTAGTCTTTGAGAAAATACTTAGCAGATTTGAGTTTCTAGATTCTGACAGGTTATTATGAATTTCAAGAGCATACTATGCAATTCTTAAGTGGAGTATTGATCTGAATTATTTACTCACAAATTGGAAACAGGGTTCTGTATACTGAAGAGAGTTGTTTTATCAATAAAGGTAGATGGCCATGCAATAAATGTAGCTGGCTCTTTATTATTAATTAATTGCTTATGACCAGAACGTAATGCACTATATGTGTATATTTAAAGGCAGGGGAATTGTACAGAGAGGTGTTTTATTGTTCAAAAAATATCAGTAGTCGCTGCTGAAAATAATTCACTCTTCATTGTCAAACACAAGGTGTTAGCATAAGAGTAATCAGTGATGCAGGAAGGAACCTAATTTTGAAGTATGTGGTCTAAAATTAAGTAATTAAAAAATTAGACTGAGTTAGGGATGTTTCTGAGCTGTATCCCTGCTGCTTTTTCTGGGAAATACAGGTCATCAGCATGAGCTCTCAAAGTCAGTCTGCTACTACCAGCTTGGCAAGGCAACCATGAAAAAGTGCCCAGTTTTTTAGTAAGTGAATACATCGAATACTGATAATGTAAGTTTCTAGTCATTTTGCTTTTGGACAGAGTCACCAAAATATGACCTCCACACAGACCGTTTCCTTACGCAATAGCTAGAGCATCGGGGCCTCTGCTGCCAGTCCTATCTCATAGAATCATAGAATCATAGAATTAGCCGGGTTGGAAGGGACCTCAGAGATCATCTAGTCCAACCCTTGACCCACCGGAGCAGTTGCTAGACCATGGCACTGAGTGCCACATCCAGTCTTTTTTTAAATGTCTCCAGGGACGGAGAATCTACCACCTCACCGGGCAGTCCATTCCATAGCCTAATCACCCTCTCCGTGAAGAAATTCTTTCTAATATCTAACCTAAACCTCCCCTGGCACAACTTAAGACTGTGTCCTCTTGTCTTGTTGGAGGTCATCTGTGAAAAGAGTCCAGCTCCCACCTCGCTACAGCCTCCTTTCAGGTAGTTGTAGACAGCAATGAGGTCTCCCCTGAGCCTCCTCTTCTTCAGGCTGAACAGCCCCAGCTCTCTCAGCCTCTCCTCATAGGGCCTGTGCTCGAGTCCCTTCACCAGCCTGGTTGCCCTCCTTTGGACCTGCTCCAGGACCTCTCTTTTCTAAAAGACATCTCTTTTCTAAAGGGTTTGGTATTCAAAAGCTGACTGGATTTAAGAAGTTTCTATTATTATATTGTTGTTATTATAGAATCATAGAACTTTCAGGGTTGGAAGGGACCTTTAAGATCATCTAGTTCCAACCCCCCCTTCCATGGCCAGGGACACCTCCCACTAGGATCAGGTTGCTCAGAGCCCTGTCCAGCCTGTCCTTAAAAACTTCCAGGGATGGGGCTTCCACCACCTCTCTGGGCAACCTGTTCCAGTGTCTCACCATCCTCATGGTGAAGAACTTTTTCCTAACTTCCAATCTAAATCTCCCCTCCTCTAGTTTGAATCCATTCCCCCATGTCCTATCACTGCTTGACATCCTAACAAGTCCCTCACCAGCTTTCTTGTAGGCCCCCTTCAGATACTGGAAGGCTACAATAAGGTCTCCGTGGAGCCTTCTCCTCTCCAGACTGAATAACCCCAACTCTCTCAGTCTGTTCTCATAGGAGAGGTGCTCCAGCCTTCTGATCATCCTTGTTACTGGGATTCATTATCGGCTTTACTTTGCTGTTCCTTTGGGACAAATAAGAGAAGGAATCAAAATTGTAGAGCACAAAATCGTGGCAAAGGCAGCAGGGAAGTGAAGTCTGCTAAACAAAACACTATATGAGGGTAAGCAATGCTGGCTGTAGGAGATGGGTGACCAGTGTTATGGGTGACAGAGGGGCTTCTAAGATGCCAGAAGGCTCAGAGGAAGCCTTCTGGACTCTGGAGCTAGTTGGACACAATGATCTTCTGAGCTCCTTATATTGTGGAACATATTTTTTATATTTATGTATATAATTTTTCTCATTTTTTGTTCACAGCTTTGTTTTATTTTCTTATTTTAAGAAATGGATGAGAATTCATTAAAATAAGTTTTATGTATCGACAGTTCAGCATCAGGCAGATGGTTTGGAAATTTTATAGCAAAATGAATCTTACAGGCCCCAGCTAACATCTGACACTGTGACCCGTTTCACAAACAAATTGCATGCCACATGCTTGAAAAGTGAAGTATTTGAGTGAAAGAGAAACGAAATGCACCAAACCCTTTGGAGTTCAACATTAGCAACAATCGCTCCCTACAAAAGCAGGGAATTATTTTCTGTAAGAGTGAGAACTTGAACTATGTCCATTTCCCTGCATCCTCTGTGGTATGCACATGCAAATGTGGAGTCTTACTTTTCTACACATGTTGACCTTCCTCCTCCAGGATTGGTGTAGCACCTGTGAGACAGAGAGCGGAAGGGAGCTTCTGCCAGGCAGTTCAGCTCTGGGCCATTCCTCCCCCTGCAGCTGAGGATAAGAAGACTTCTCCTCCTCCTCAAGTGCACAAGATATTAGCACATGAAAAGTCTTCTCTGAAGCAAAATATTATGCTGTTGTTTCACAGCGGTCTGAGTTGCCTGACCTACGTGTGTCAGCTAAAATCACTTCTTGACATGCACATAGAAACTCAGCAGAGGGGAAGGGGGATGGTAAAGAGGCCAAGCCCATGTAGTTGCTTTGTATTTAACAGGTTTTTCTTCAAAACTAAAGATTCTGTTTTGTTATTACTTTTTCCCTAATGGTGAAGATTTTGACCAAAGCAATTGAAATCATATATCTTGGATAATTATTCTGAATTTGCAAGTCTTTTTTCTTTTTTTTTTTTTTGAGAAAATATTACTATACTGTCAGTATGCTCTTAGCTGTGAGGAGAAGAAATTTTTTTTTCTCTGTAGATGCCTATAAAATGGTTTTATGAAAAACAGATCTGGAATGAATAGGAATCTATGGTATCTAACCAAATCAAGTTTTGCAGTGAGGTTGGCAAAAAAATTTCCATGAGTGGGAGCTTAACAGGTGGCAAAGATGATCACTAGCTCAGTGATCCAGTCTTAGTCTACATATGGAATAGTGTTTCTATTATTATTATTATCACCATCATTATCTTTGAACAAAGAGAATAGATCTCACACCTTTCAAGTATGGGCATTAAAGATTTGGTGGCATTGATTCTTCTCAGACTGAATGTAAACATCAGGTCTTAATGATTTAAAAAACTAAAATCAACCAACCACAAACAAATTTGGGCTTGTGCCCCTCTTGCTTGCAAGCTGGATTGCATTCAGAGTCGGGGCAGTTTTACTCAGAACTCCTGATGGCAGCTTCCAGAGCACTCATTAGGGCAGAAGAATATACTCCAGCTCATCTGTCCTCACTGCACCTGAGCTGGATGAAGTAGAAGGCAGTGTTCTTGCATGTTGAGGGAATATTATCTTGTGTTTAAAACACAGACACTTAAGAGAGGAGAGATTTCTATTTTAAAATAACAGAGCAACTTGGGGCGCAAGTCTTGAGTTTCTGTATATTCCTGGGATTTGCTGGAAGGAATACACGTGGGAGCTCTTTGCCAACATGTAGTTTTACATGTCTCCCAGCAAACTCACATTTGTGTGTGCAGCCTTGCACTTGGGGACGTCAGAGAGAGTGGTGAGATTTTCTAAGGGATTTGGATTAGAGTTTGCAAGTCATAGGGGGTTCTTACTAAGACACATTGTAAATATGGATTATAAAATTTAGATTGGGAAAATGGTCTTGAATCTATGGCCTTCCACCCTTTTCTTTTTGGAAAGATGTTATTGAATGTGCTTTTCAGTGCAGCTTGTGGACTGTTTGCAGGGCTGTAACAACCCGAAGTTTTTCCTGTGTGTGGGGAAGGGCTGGAGAAATCATATCTCTGATTCTTCCTAAAACTTCTCCATGAAGAGGTGCACTGTCACATGAGTTGGAAACTTACAGGTCTCAGAGGACTTAAAAAGTGGAATTTATGGACTGCAAGGGAATGAGCAACAGTGGCTGTGGCATTGTAAATATATGGTAAGCCCATGGATTGGATGCTGGGCTTCCCATGAGTGTGTTCTCACACCTGTAAGAGCAAGAAAGACAAACACTTGTCCTGAGCATGCTTCTTCCCTCTCAGAAACTGTAGTCAAAAGCAACCTACTCAAAGAGTTGCAATCATTGCTCCTGGTTTATAAAACCCAGCAAGTGGTGTAAATGTTCTGTCATTTACCCAGCCAGACTTTTTTGTTCCTCTTTCCTGAACTGGTGGGTCTCTTCTGCACCAGCTGCTATTGCTTTACATCAAACTTAATAGCATGGTTTGTATTTTTAAGTAGTTCTTTGCAAGTATCATTACCATGCCTTACCCTTCCTCTCCTCATAGAAAGCACTGCAAAGAAGTTTAAGAAATTACCCCACTTCTTTTTTTTTCTGAAAGTATGTATTATTTTTAGTATGATTTCAACTTATATTTCCATGTCCTATTTTTTTAGACATATTGCTCTTCTTCTGCCCTTCCCCAGCTGCCTGTGGTATTAAAAAAAAAAAAGCAGTTCAAGAGGACATTGCAGACATTTTAAATTTGAATTTTGGCAGAAAATTTTAAACTTTTGCTATAGCACTTCAAAGTTAGGAGGAACTTGAGTTTGAAAATTGATGCAGATATAAGATGGCATATTTAATGACAGATGTATCTATAGAAACCTGTTAAGATGCAGATTATCCCCCTGGGGAGGGGAGATCAAAACTGCCAATCTATAAAATATACTTGTTAGGGGAAGGCATGGAATCTATCTCTGCGAGCACTTTGATTGCAGGGGACAGTGTAGCAGCATGTGGCATCATAACCTAAGAGCAGACAAATCAGCTTGATGACTTTCAAAGCCAAGAATACTGCTGGAGGCAAGGGTACTCCAGTCTAGAAGAAATTAAAACATATAGAGACTGTTATTAATTCCAGATCTATTTTTGTGTAGTCAAATCTGTATGCAAATCCTTAGCATCTCATTTTGGCAGATTAATCTAAAAGTGAAGAGCGGTATGTGAAGGGAATGTAATGATAAAACACGACAGATGAGCAATATTGCAGGGGAAAAAATGTAAGCTGTGTTCTTGATATGAGGAGCTTTTTGTAAGGAAAGGCAAATAATTTTGCTTATTTCATTATTTTACAAGGAAGAAACCCCTTTTTTTCTCTTCTTCCTCCATATCTTTCACCCCAAATTAAAGTATCATTTCTGAATGGGAATATGTAACCACCCTTGTGTTTCCCGTGCACCTCCTGCAGTTTAACATTTTGCAAGTAATCATCCAAATAACTATGATTTTTTATTTTTCAAAATAATAATCTGACAGCTCATTTTTAAACAGTATGCTAGGAGGAAAATAACTTTGTAAAAGAAAATCAAATTACAAAACAGATACTAGAAAAGATTGGTTTGTGCATGTGGCTGGTGGCCACAAACAGTGTGAAGGCTGCACAACAGCATAGAGACAAATAACAGGTTGTGAGATTAGACATGGGAACAGTCATTGCTTTCCAGTGCATGTCCTTGTGGTTGTACCTTCCAGGTGCTGTGATGGGCAGCGTGTGGCACAGTGTGGTGGAAACACACATCTTGTCTTGGCTATCTCTAGGCCTATAAGTGTCTCTGAGTAGGTGTGTAGGGGTCCCACTACAGGTTGGTACTTGCAGAAGTGCACCCAAATAACCAGTGGTAATCCTTCCTTCTACTGCAGATGAAGACAAGATTCTTGAATTAGATTTGTCTGTACTTTCTGCTTCCTGTTGATCAGGTCCTTGGCCTTACTCTTTATTTGGCCAAGAAGGCCAAGAGCATCCTGGCTTGTGTCAGAAATAGTGTGGCCAGCAGAAGGGAAGTGATCATGCCCCTGCACTCAGCTCTAGTGAGGCTGCACCTCAAGTACTGTGTTCAAATCTGGGAGCCTCAATACAAGATGGTCACTGAGGTGCTGAATCAAGTTCAGAGAAGGGCAACCAAGCTGGTGAAGGGTCTGGAGAAGTCCTACGAGGAGAGGCTGAGGGAACTGGGAATGCTTAGTTAGGAGGAGACTGAGAGGAGACCTTATAGCTCTCTACAATTACCTGAAAGGAGGGTGTAGGAAGGTGGGTGCTGGTCTCCTTTCTCAAGTAAATAATGACAGAACTAGAGAAAGTGGCCTGCAGTTGCACCAGGGGAGGTTTAGATTAGAACTGAGGAAGAATTTATTTGCTGAGAGAGCAATTAGGCATTGGAACAGACTGCCCAGGGAGGTGGTGGACTCACCATCCCTCAAAGTATTTAAAACTATGTAGATGAGGCACTTCAGAACATGCTCTAGTGGGCATGGTGATACAGACATGGATGAATATACTTTAATTGTTTGGTTTTTTTGGGGGGGAGTGATGTTGATGGCTGGATGTGGTGATCTTAAAAAACTTTTCCAACCATGATAACTTTGTGATTCTGTTAGCAAGGAACTCAGCCCAGAAGGAGCAGATTAACAGACAAAACCTTGGTACACAGTTCTGTGTATCTACTCCATGTACAATTCTCATTTTTTGGGCTGGACTAAATTTATTCTGGGCCGCTAGGCTAAGTACTCCCAGCACTCATCTGGTACTGGAGCTATGTTAAGACTGGTTGGGCATGAAAGAAGAAACAACCAAAGGAACACTGGGCCGTAGCTCAGCCAGCAGGAATGAGAGCAGCTCTGCTACTGCTCTGTCTGAAACACAGGATATCCTTGCGAAAAGCAAAGCATAAACAAACGTAATGATAGATAAAATTCCTTCCTCTTGCTGCTATCAATTTTGTATATCACTGGTACATGCTATTAAAACTATAATTTAAAAAGTTTGTCCATCAATATGAGTTTTACTGATGTGTGGCTACTGGTTTACTCTAGTTATGTCCAGACATTCTGGTAGGGTGAAAGGTGAGGTGCAGCTTGCAGGCAGTGTTTCTGGTCCCAGCTTCTCATGATCCCAGCATGGTGAAGGAGACTGGGATCTGTGGCAGAGCTGCAGGGACACCATGTCCTCAGGAGGGCTGAGAACATTCGAGAACATGTTTACACATGTCAGATCACAGACTTTAGACTGAAGATTTTTTCCACCAGTTTACTCAGTGAGATTTGCCTTTTCAAACTCAGAGAATACTGGATGATCTGGCATCAAACATGTACTGTGTTGAGGTAAATGGTTGGTTTGAGGCATCTGCTTGGATCAGACTGTACTCTGGCCTTTTCTGAGGTGCTTTATACATTGTTTTCTAAATTTTATTGAAAAGTATTCATGCTAAATGGTAGTGTTGTTACTGGCCATCATGGTGGAACCCTCCAGTGTAGGTCTACAACTAAGCCTGTATTACATCTCCCCGTAATACAGATTGAATACAGAATTTCCTTCCAATACACAGGTGAGAGCAGTTGCACAGGACTGTGCTATGCATTCCAGTTGGCAGTGGTGTCCCATGTCACCCTCTTGGTTAGGTAGAGCTCCTCTTCTATCTCTTTCTTTGTTCTGATGCAAGTCCATCTCCTCTTCCTTTAAGCATCTCCTTGGAACAGAGGCAGGTTTTATCTTCATGTCTTGATGTGATGGCATAGCCACTTATAAACAGATTATTTTTTATGTTGTTTTTGCGTAATAGAATGAGTTTTACAAAAGAAGTATGTGTGGAGAGGCAGGTTATTTTTTTTCTAGGTGTTTGAAAAATGTACTACGTATTAACCCATAACCAGATTAAAACGTGGAATGTGCAGAGGAATGTAAGCATAAATGGTGATATCTAATATAATTATGTCAGCAAATGAATCCTAGGATTGGTTATTTTGTTATATCTGATCTTGGTCCTGATTTTCCTTATATGAAAAAAAATGTAACCTATATCACCTCTTTCATAGGAGGAGTAACAAATACTGCACAATATCAAAACAGACTCATGGTTTATGATCCTAAGCAGGTGGGTATCTATGTTGGATGTGTTTTTCCCATGTTTTGCTTTAACTAGGTCTGTTAGAAGATACATACAATAGTTTTTGCAAGGCTAAAAATGCTGTCCACTTCAGTTAGTTGTGTTTCAAATTCACTTTGTTCTGATGTGCAAATTTAACAGAGTAATGGAGACCTTGAATTTTTATTACATTTTTTCTTAAGCCTATAGGTGTTAGAAATGTCGAGATTAAATACAGAAATGTGTTTTAAATCCCCTGTATTCATCAGTATTTGTTTTGTTTGTTCATTTTTTTGTAATCCAGCAGCCCAGGGCAATATATACTCCAAGTCAGTGCCACAAAACTGCTTCTTGTCATTGGCATTTCTGCTTTGAATTGCATATACAGGCTTTTTGTTTTCTGCAGACTTTCAGAACTGTACTACCTGGCTGTGACTTATTTTGCTGACTGCAAGGGTGCCTATCATTTCATTACCCAAGCACCTAAAATATCTTTTAGGGATTATTTCATACATTATGTATGTGTTTTGATTAGGTTAGAATGGCTCAGTAACCATTTCAGAGGGTTAGGGCATGGTTATGCCCCCTTGTTTGTATTAGGAATTAAAAGTCCTAAGCTTGCAATCAGAATTGCATACCCTGATTTACACCCACGTGGAAGAGTATTGACTTTTCTGATTGTAGGATAGGGGCTTTGATCCCTGTATTTGGAACCACAGTGTGCCAGGAGATACTTCCGTGTGGTTCCCACTGACTTTTTAAAGCATAGCACATGTGGGTCCTGCAGCAGAAGGTAGGAGGCGCAGTTCTGAGGCGCAGTTTTACGGATCAATTGTGCAAATGCCAATTTTGTCCTCAATCCAAGTACTAAGGACAGGTAGCAACCTTATTTTGCTTATGAGGGGGATGCTCAGGTTTAGATACTGTGTCTCCATTGTGTATCTTTCAAGCTGATTCTTGGTTTGCTGGCATGAAAGTTGCACCCCGAAATGCCAGTGGCAGGGCTACCTGAGGCGTGCCATGCCGACGGCAAGAAACCTGGCCCGGCGCGTGAGGAGTTACAGGGGGAGTGTGCGCTCGCATTCTTGAAATGAGGTCTACTTCGTGTTTGTACACACAAGCTCTTTTTAAAAATTCTGCTGGCATATTGTTTACGGTGGGTACTGGAAACCATCACATCTGCTTGCATCTCGCACAGAATCTCAATAACTCTATCATTCAGCACCAGCGCTCGCTTCTGCGCGAGGCCTTTGTGGCGAGTCGATAATGCCTGCCATCTGCCACAGAGCACACAGCTACCTGCCAACAAGCCTGCTGGGGTGACCTCTGCTTCCCCACCACTGATTAGTATTCACACGCCAGCTTATTAGAAATGACCCCACCAGGCCCCTCTGTTTCTTTGCCTTTGCCGTGCTTTGCGGCTCACCTGGCAGGCACTGCAGTGGAGGAAGCTAAAGATATAATCAGGGGATGCAGGCAGGCTTTGCAAAGCAGATGGTGTCTATAGTCTGGTGTTAAGAGACTGGACTACTAATGCAAACATAATTGCCTAATATTCAACTATTACACATTGAAATGTATAGCTATAGACTGTGGAGGTTAAAAGGCAGTAGTGTTAGAGGCTCTTGAGTTACAGCAAGAGGTAGTGCATGTAACTCAAAGAATTAACTCACAGGTTTTTACTTCCTCCTCTTAAATAAATTAATCTCGTCCATTGTCAGGTTGTTTGATTTGATAAGAATAGCAGGAGCAATTGTTTTCTTAGGTTTACAACACTGTGCTTTAATCCCTCTTCTTTCGTGTCCTTTCCCCCCTTCTTCTCAAAAGGCAGAATTATTGAACATTGTTAACTAGCAAGAAAAATACAGAAAAGGACATTACTTTGTAAGTGCCCACAAACAAGGGGTTAGCGTTAAAAAAAATACAGGAATAATTTGAGAAGATTCTTTAGGAAATTATTATTTCCCTGTTGCTCCATCTCCCAAGGATAAGATCAAATAAGCTCTGAATGACAGAAGGTAGAAGAATCTCTCTCCTCTCATAAGAAAGCTAGTAGCTACAGATAATTTTAGTGCCGTATACAAAGGAGACATCTGATAGTCTTGCTTAAAGAGGATTTGCTCCTGAATTCTAAAGAAGAAAACAGCTTTGAAACTTGATGAGCTAAACAAAAAAATACAAAGCAAGAAATACTATTGAATTAATGAATTCTAATACGAGAACTGTAAACCACATGTTGAAAGTCCAGTATGTTTAGTCAATGTTTAAAACCAACATGCATGTTTAACATATGGACAACCCAAGTATATGCAGTGGTGATTTCTGACTAAGGTAACGACACCACCTCTAACATGCTACTGTTATTGTAGACCTAATGTAGGTATGTCTTTGAACAGTGCTGAAAGGAGTTTTATTTTCCTTTCCAGAATAAATGGTTAAGCCGCAGCCCAATGCTGCAGAGGAGAGTGTATCACTCCATGGCTGCTGTCCAAAGGAAACTTTACGTGTTAGGTGGGAATGATCTGGACTACAACAACGATCGGATCCTCGTTCGGCACATAGACTCTTACAGCATAGATGCTGACCAGTGGACACGTTGCAGCTTCAACATGTTGACAGGTGAGTATTATACACAAAAAAAATTTAAATTCTTTTCCCTTCATATGTCTTTAATATGTGGAACTCCGATACTTCATCTCAACTGCTTCCAATGTATGGGCCATTGTTGGCAAACAGGAAACTTTTGATTACTCTTCTGTCATTCAATGTTCTACATTTGTCTTGGGACATTGTAGGATAAAGATGCACATAAACGTAATTTAGTTAAGCAATTAGAATTTCTTTGCCATAGTATTACCTGTACTTTTTTTTTTTTTTTTAATTCTCCAAAAGCTTGCCTGCATTGATACATTTAGCTCCCCGTTTGAGTGCTCAGCAGGCAGATGCACCTCTGCAATGGTAGCATTTTGTAGCACTTCCTGCTGGCATTATAGAGCATTGAACTCCATTAACCATCACTTATTTCTAAGCAGCATCTCCTCAATAAATTACCTGAAGGGAGGTTGACTTTGTTGGAATTCTGTCTAGTTGGGGTGACTTAAGTATCTCAGTTAGCTTTGGTCTCTCTTGACTGCCAGCGGGAGGATCTATTACAGCAGCAAATTGCAAAGCACTGCAACTCACTGTCCCTGCTACTTGGTCCACCAAATTTCACAGCCACCTAATATGATTCCCAGATGTGCTACTTCCTCAAATACTTGGGATACACAGGCACGTAACGCATTCCCAGAGAAGCACCACCAGCAGCTTTGCATTTCCAGGGCAGCATTAATATTGGGGCTGTTCTCTTGTGTGGCAGACTTGGAGCTCAACTGGTAACAGTACTGGCTGCTGATGTTTCAGCACAGACTGCTAAAGGACTCCTAGAACTGAGCCTACTTCACTTTTCATCCTCTTCTGTTTGGCATTGCATTCATTTCTGAGATCTACTACTAAAAGGATAGAAAGGATGTAGGAGCTTAACTGAAAGCTCAGGATAGCTAGAAACACCAGAGAAATGAACATCTGACAAACAAGACAGTCACTTTGTCTTTTTTCTTCCTGGTAGGTTTAAAAGCTGCTATAGTGGCAACTTTGTACTTTAAGATACTGTATTGGGTTTCTCAGTCACTGAGATCTGGAGAAAGTTGCTCAGGTTGTCAAAGTACTTCATGGATGTTGGTAAGAGAGGCACAAATTGAAAAGGAGGAGTTGCACATTGTCAAATGGAACTAGTTTTTTGTATCCTTTTTGCTCTCCATTTAGTTATTTTACTATCTGGAGGAATTGACAGCCTTCGAGAGGGACATCATCTGATTTCCAACTGCAGATGCACTGGCACTACAGACACCCCCAGTCTGGATCTGCCTCCATACCACTAAATGCTGTGAGATCATAGCCTGTCCTCAGATACTACCTGGTGCACTGTTTCCACAACCTGCACTTCGTAAAAGCCATCCAAGCCTTTCTTTGCACTTCTACAACTGGAGGAAAATGTGCCTTTTGCACTGTCTTTTGCAGATTTTTTTTTTTAAAGTCTGTACTTATCCTTTAAAATGTCCAAATTTGTTCAGGAGCCTGTTGCTATGGGAATGAGATTGCACAGCAGCTTCTGCAATTTTCACCATACTTGTACCTGGAGGAAAAGTTCGGGGGGACAAGTGTGGGCAGAAGGTGAGGGATATTCAGCTCTCTCAGCCTATTTGTCTATCAGGATGTGGATTTGTGATAGCAGAGTGGCAGGCAGGGATCCTGCCTATCAAATATGAAATACACACGTACAAAACCCCGTGGCATTGAGCAGATAGCAGATGGCTCCCTGCACTGCCTCAGTTTATTGCTAATCTGGGTAGCCCCTGCATGGGGCTCCTGGGGAGAGCATAGAATACCCCTCACACTTCACCTTCACTGTTGTCCATTGTGAATGCTGAAGTAGCTGCCTAGTGCTTTTCCCTCATTTTACAGAACTCCAACATTCAGTGTTAAAAGGGTTAATTAAACACTGAAAGTGGTTTTTATTTCCTTTTTTTGCTGTAGGTCAAAATGAGTCTGGAGTTGCCGTCCACAATGGTAGAATATATTTAGTTGGCGGCTATTCGATTTGGACAAATGAGCCTTTGGCATGTATCCAGGTGAGTGATTTAGGTTCCTTTTAAAGTCTTTTCCAATAATTTTGCAAAGATTGGTTTTTCACAGAGGTTATTCAACAAGAAAAAACTCATATGAAGTGGAGAGACTAAGGATGTTTCTTAGGCAGCCACCAAACATGCAGAAACACGGAGAGGAAATACTGTGACTTTTAAAAATATTTCCTGAGGAGCCATAAGATTCAATTATTCTAAGACATTCTTGTAAAACAGGGTTGAGGTTGCTAAGGTTTGGGTAAAATAATGGTTACATGATCTCAGGTTACACAATAAAATTCAAAAGGAAAAGGATTGCAGGAAAGGATGGTGGGGCAGGGACAATTAATTTTTCAGCCCATATTGTGATTTTTTTTTTTTTTTTTTTAAATATTTTTTCCCCTCCAAGTTGTCTTTCTGAAGAGCAGAGTTAACAAGTTGTTTTTTGGCAGTGTTCAGGCAGCTTATAACCTGCCCCAGCACCTACTTCTTCAAAGCTTGAATGGAAGTTTTTTGATCCATTCAGTAAGCAGTAGGTTGTCCAACAAACTCCTATGGTCTCTCAGCTTGTGTAAACGCAGCTTGTCTGCAGATCCATGGATTTCAGGTATTCCTTTACAGAAATCAGGGATTCTTATCTTTCTGCATTTTTCTGAGCAAAGCAAATCTGTATCAGAGCCAATCCTTTGTGACCAGCAAGGACATTAAGAGAGAGAAACTCCTAAACACATCTCAGTTCCTACACTTTTGCTGATAAACATTTTCATTAGCTTCTATCTTTTTGGATTCTAAGATTTAACCTCCAAACTGTCTCATAAGTCTAGAAGTTAGACTTGGCATAAGAGAGAAAGTCATTAGAGGTTGAGCTGCTGATCTTAAAATGAATACTAGCATGAGTCTGTAAAGAAAAGATCAGGCAAGATAATTAGTTAAAACCATGTTCTGATCGTAGTATGATTGTGTTTTACTAAATTGTTGGATACCATATCTAACAATTGTTACTGGAAAAATTAATTCAAACTGGGCTGGATAAGACTAGATGAGAAACAGATGGAATAATAGTACAGTTTCAAGGGGATGGCTGTACTGTACCTACACACTTCTTTATAGTCTGCAAGTACTTTACCAAATTGCACACAGACTTAAATACTGCCTACTGAGAAATGAAAATGATCCTGAGATCTTGCTTTTTTAAATGGACATTTGTCCATGTTCCCAAACTGGTCATGAACTGGCAGCCTGCCTGTGACAATCTCCTTGTCAAAGGAAAAAGTTGTATAGCAAGTGCTTTGGCAGAGCCATGCATGCTGCCCCTGCTTACTTGTTGGCATTGTGCCTGCCTTTAGCTACCAAAACTAGCCCTGTTTATCTCCAAATTCAGCAAATTTGAGGCTTCTTTGCAAAGAAACATGGAAATAGTGATTTTTATTTATCTTATTTTTGCCAAAGTCATTAATTTATTTGGCCTTTCCAACTTCAGTAGAGCTCCCACGCTCCCTATATTCCAAGCTGACTAATGCTTCATCCTCTGCAGTAAGGGTGGCATTCCTGTGCCAAGTACCCCACTTGCATGGTTACTCATTCTGCTGCCAGGAAACAGGATCCAATGTTACTGTCTGCTGCTGAGCACCTGAGTCAGCATAATATTTGAATTATGAGGATAGCAGTAAAGCACCAGATGAATAAACAGAGTCTAGAAGGGATCTGAAATTACCTTTCTGTTGGGATTAATTGTGCAGAGCATGCAGCGTGTGCCAGAAAATTTGCTTCATCTTTCTTCTGTGATCCCTGAAATACTGGTACGCTTTGACCTGCAGGTGCTGGATGTTAGCAAGGAAGGGAAAGAAGAAGTGTTCTATGGGCCTACACTCCCCTTTGCTTCCAATGGGATAGCAGCCTGCTTTCTTCCAGCTCCTTATTTCACGTGCCCCAACCTTCAGACTCTACAAGTGCCTCACCACAGGATCGGCACAATGTGAGCTTAGGAACGTGCACTTCATGAAGCTGGAAGTGGAGGGAGGAGAAAAAAAAAAAAAATCAAACCCTGTATATGGAAAGGTTTCTCTGGATCAGTGAAAAGAATCAATCCACATGGGCTGCTGCTTTACCTTCACACATTTGTCTTAAAATCAGATCACATAGGCAGGAAGGAAGCTACAAAAACTGTCTGCAGTTTCTCTTCTCTGCATCAGATGTAGAAGCCTACACGGGAGAGCATTTGGCATTTCTGCTGGTGACTACTTGCTACCTGTCTCTACTTCATTTCCTTATGCAACTTCAGGCATTGTGAATGCTCTTAGCTCCTCCCGGGCTGCTGCTCTTTGGAGTCTGCACATTCAGTTGTTCACCAATGGCACTTTCAAAGCTGACAGAAAGCTGTGTTTATGTTGACAAAAATGATAGAATACTGTGGAAAATATGCAACTCGATTCCTTTGGCAAAAAGAGTAACAAATGTATTGGCTTCCGACTCCAAGCTCCATTGTTTACAGTTTCTCATTTAATAATACTTCATTTGAAATTTAAATCTTGCAAAGCAAAAAAAAAGAAAATAAAAACCAGCAAGCCCTGTAGAGTATGAGGAACAGATGAAAATTGTCTTAGCTGAAAGACAGACATCGAAGCCTCGTGGTAAACCCAAGTCTGAACTGAATGTGTTTGAGAATTTAAAGATCCTTCAGGATGTCATTTACGAAGGTCTACTATCAAATAAAAGTTACCTTCTGTCATCTGATCAATTCCTCCTGCCAGCTGCAGTCTTTTAATGGTGGTGAACAGCCTCTTTACTGTATAATTAAAATGTGCCATTTACTTAATATTTTTAATATTCAGTTTGCAAGGGGTCACCACATTTACAATTATCAATGAACAGTCTCATTTTGTCCAACATATGGTCCCGCAAATCACTGGTCTCCAGAGGCTAAACAGGTGTAGAACAATGTCAATATTTATTTATTTATTCTTTCAGTTTATATAGTGTGTCTCCATTCCGTACTCCAGGCATATGCCAATTCACAATAAATACTCTAACCTGCTACCTTTTGGCTTTGCTTGGCTACTGCAGCCCCTGTCTCTTATTTCCATCTTTTATTTACATATCTAACGACAACTCTGATGTTTGTAAATTTTAACCAAGCATGTAATTAAATCTTTATTTATGATTTATGGATACTCTGCACTTCTCTGCTTTACTTACTGATCTGTTCCCTGCCACTGTGCTACCTGAGCAGACCTATGAAATTCCTACCGACACACTCATGCAAATGCTACGTGCAGAATATGCCACAGCAATAGCCTGTGCTTGCTGGACAGGAACAGGTTTGATTTTGTCCAGTGAGCAGGGTTTCCAAATCAATTGTATCTTTTAGTGATGCAGGGAGGTGAACTTTATCACAATTTCCCTCTCCAGCTTGGCAGTGTGCTCATGGAACATCACCTTTCCTTTTCCAATGATTTTCAGGTTAGAAAGTTTTGTGGTGGGTTTTTTTTTATTTTTTTTTTTGAGCTTTCTCACTCCTGCTGCACAGAGCAGAGCTGCAGCTGCAGTCTTCACCTGGCACACTAACTTGAGTTCTAACAATGTCTCCTGCAAATAAAGCAAGCCTATATCCAGGCAGTGCTTCTCTCTAGCCGTATGGGAGCTGTACAGGCTCATCAGGAATTTTTTTTATTCCTTTGACCTCCTGAAAATCAACATTCAAGGGCCAAATCTAGCAGGACATTTACACTTCAATAATTTGACTCCGGCCCTGAGTGAGGTGCAGCGCCCAAGTCTGGTAAGTTGTTGAAGTTCTACTTATGAGGGGTTTGGAGGGACACAGACACTGTAGGTGTTTTCTAAAGAAGGATGGCTGCACGATCAAAATGTGTGTGGAGAGATCCTTGGGGCTCTGAGCCTCATCCTGGAGTTACGACATAAGGTGAGTGATCAGCTTTTGCTCTGGGTGCAGAGCTGACATAGAGTGACTATTTCCCAGGTGGTGGGAGAGTTAATTTCATAGAATCATAGAATTTTCAGGGTTGGAAGGGACCTTTAAGATCATCTAGTTCCAAACCACTTGCCATGGCCAGGGACACCTTCCACTAGGATCAGGTTGCTCAGAGCCCTGTCCAGCCTGGCCTTAAAAATTTCCAGGGATGGGGCTTCCACCACCTCTCTGGGCAACCTGTTCCAGTGTCTCACCACTCTCATTGTGAAGAACTCCTTCCTAACATCCAATCGAAATCTCCCCTCCTCTAGTTTGAATCCATTCCCCCACGTCCTGTCACTGCCTGACATCCTAACAAGTCCCTCAGCAGCTTAGTTGCAGGCCCCCTTCAGATACTGGGAGGCTACAATGAGGTCTCCTTGGAGCCTTCTCTTCTCCAGACTGAATAACCCCAACTCTCTCAGTCTGTCCTCATAGGGGAGGTGCTCCAGCCCTCTGATCTTCCTCATGGCCCTTCTCTGGACATGCTCCAGCACATCCATGTCCCTCCTGTAAAAGGAGCTCCAGAACTGGACACAGTACTCCAGGTGGGGTCTCATGAGAGCAGAGCAGAGGGAGAGAATCACCTCCCTCAACCTCCTGGCCACACTTCCCTTAATGCAGCCAAGGATCCTGTTGGCTTTCTGGGCTGCAAGTGTGCACTGATGGCTCGTGTTTAACTTCTCTTCCACCAGCACCCCCAAGTCCTTTCCCTCAGGGCTGCTCTCAAGCCAGTCACTGCCCAGCCTGTATGGGTGCTTGGCATTGCCTCCACCCAGATGCAGGACCCTGCACTTGGTCTTGTTGAACTTGATGAGGTTGGCATGGGCCCACCTCTCCAGCCTGTCAAGATCCCTCTGGATGGCATCCCTTCCCTCCAGCGTGTCAGCTGCACCACACAGCTTGGGGTCATCAGCAAACTTGCTGAGGGTGCACTCAATGTCACCATCCATGTCACCAACAAAGATTTCTAAGCATTTGTAAAGCCCAGTGCAAAAGCATAGTATGTTTTGTATGGCTCAACTTAGTTTTGAGGCCTTTATTCATAGGCCTCAGCCTACCACAGCTATAGCTGTGGAATAATTTCTGGACTGCTCCTTCTGGAGTGAGGGATTTGGCAGGCTGAGTGGCAGTAACAAGCTGCAATTGAGGCTTAAGGTGGAAGAAGCAGAGAGGGGGCAGCTTCTTTATGCAAAGCAGCATGTGCATCTTGGTTTGAGGGTTGAAAGGCAGGAGGGGATGGCCAGAAAGTTATTTATTGTGTTTGTTCTGCCCTTTGGACTCTCTTATTCTCCTGGTTGTTAGCAGCAATTGTCTGTACTGGTGAATAGCAGTTTGAAACATCTGTGCAATTGCATTAGATTAGTGAAGAATACCACAGCCACAAAGCCTCAGGACAATATATATGCTCCTTTTAGTAGCAGGATTCTACTGTGGCTCTTAATCATCAGGCTCCAGTGACTACAGAGAAGTCTTTCCTGGATTTTTAGCCCCTAAATTTTTGTGCCCCACTTTCCTATTTTGTATTTGTTGCAGGACCTACAGGACAGATTGCTGCAGGTGAAGTCAGAAAATGCCACCTAGCTCTTGCCAAGTGAACAAAACCTGGTTGTTTATTGCCAGGTAAGAAAAGAGAAAAGTGTGGATGTGAAAGCAGGCAGAGAGCACAGTGGTGCCAGCAGCATTTCTGCTCTGGTAGAGGGGTCTGTTCTAGGGAGAGCAGAGTTGGCTTCACCTGCTGGCTGCAGCTAGGCAGGAGTTCTGCCAGCACACGCTGCCCAATGAGCTGATGTTCCTGTATCACCATGTCCTTGCTCTGCTGTTTTTCTATTAAGTGCCTGAAACTGCTCCTGTCGCAGGCTGCTGTGTGAGCTCCAGTTCCACTCCTGCTGCTCTAAAGTTTGGTAAACATAAACCTCTGAACCCAACCTTTGTCCCTGCTCAGCCTACCAGTTTTAGTACATACCTCTGAAATGGAGTTTAGCTTATTTTTTTAACAGAGCCTTAAAGCTTTCCATAGTAAGTTTTCTTGATAGTTCTGTTACTAGAGCTGGATCAGTGCTGACAGAAGTTGCTCTGGTTCCCTGCTGGGTGTGCGCACAATAATGGCACAGGTTGCAACCAGCAAGAACTGAGGAGTGCTTCAGGCAAGAGGTTTCCTGAGCAGTGAATAATGCAGCAGCAGTTATTAAGTGTGGTGTTCTGTGCATTTCTGTAGATTTCCAGATTAAAGCTGCTCACATTCCACTATAAGGCTTTTGGACCACAAGGTCTTGAGACCTCTACTGAAGAAAGGCTTTCATGTCTGTCATGTGATTTCCTTTTTGGGCCATTCTTAAAAAGAGTAGTACTTCCTGCTTTATATAGCAGACTTCACTTTTGAGTCCTAAGATTTATTATCAGCTCTTCTTGGCTAGAAATACTCACAAAGGCAACTGGCAGCTTTGTGTTTTTTAACCCCCAAAAAGACCCAACTTCCAGAAGCAGCAGCACCAACAGCATCTTCTGCCCCTTTTGTAGCTAAAAAGGAACCTAAGCACTTACCAAAGAAACACTTTTGTTATGAGCCAGGGTGTAGCAAATCTGCCTCTGGATTAGTGCTTTTGTAATTCTTGCAGTTGAAGCTGTGGCTCCGATTTTCTTTTTAACTTAGCAGCTTTCAGGGAAAGTACTTTACTCGCAGAATAGTTGAACTTCTGTAATTTAAGTTTTTCTTCCTGGTTACCCTCCCCCAAACCTGTACAGACATTTAGTACATCAGTTGCAGAATCATGGAGAAATAGATAATTGAATATTCACACATGCAGAAACAACCCGGGCGGAATGTGGAACAATGTGGAAACAAGCAGGAAAAGAGGCGGCATCTGTTTATTGAAAATTAGAATGTAGAATAAATTAAAAGGGCAAGGTTAAAACACTTCATCTGCAGGCAGAGTTTGTAGGGGAGGAAGACTTTAGCACACACAGACTATATAAAGGGCTTAGACAGTTTTATTTTTGCAAAACAGGCTTTTTTTTCTTTTTTCTTTTTTTTTTTTTTTTTTTTTCTCCCCTCGAAGGGCACTTTCTTAAGGGGAAAAAGACTGTTCACAAAGAGAATGGATTTTTGCAATAGAGATGATTATATACAGTTGTTTCACAGTAATGCCAGAATGCTTACTGTTAACTCTTACAGTAGGTAGACTATCTTGTGTTTGCAATACTTAAAGTACTGGAAACCAGAGTAAGTATTTTCAGCAAATCCCTCACTTCATGTAGTTAGTGATGTGCTTATTTTTCCACCAGTGCCCATACAGGTCATTGCTGGCACTCTCTGAAATGAATAATGAATTTAGCAAACCTGCATTTTTAATTCCTGTTTGGGTCACATTCTACAGAGAGGAGAGCAGATCCAAAACAGTGCTTGATGGACTGGAAACTGGATGGACTGGAAACTGTAGCGAATTTCTTGTGACATGGAATTACTCTTCTGGCATTTTCTAAGGCCTGGGCTGCAAGGTCCCCGATTTTCTGAATAGAGGATCCGAGTTTTAGAACTGAGCTTTTTTTAATTTGTTAACACATACCTTCACATTTTGTAAATTAAAACAGTAAAACTTTTGGTAGACTTAAAGCTGCTCGAGTAGACAAAAGCCATATCCTAGTCATTCATCATAAAACAATCTTTATGCTAGGACATATTGACAGTGCATCAGAGTTTTAATCTTCAACATAATTTTATAACCATTGCTAACAGATGGGCTCATTACACTGAATTTGAGTCTTAAGTAATAGTTAAAATTATAAAATAAGACTAAACTGAAAATACCCATGCATGCATAATTTTCAGAAGCTACTGAAAGAAGGAAAAACAGTGTAATAAAACCTCTTTTCTGTTTCCTGAGGGAAATATATTGCATTTAGGTGGACAGTTATCAAAGTTCCTTAAATGACTCTGTAAGCAATTGGAAGCTCCTCTTCTGTGCAATTACAACAGATATGCAGAACCTTATTCTTTCTGTAGGTCTGCTGCTCTATTCCAGCATAAAAGGCATAATTTTTTCTATTTCAGAAGCTCTTTTATTGAAACAAGTGCCTCCCCCCCTCTATTTTTTTGTTATTGAAAATGAAAGCAAGGAGTAATTTAAATTACCATGTTCCTGCTCTTTAATAACAATAACAAATGGAAAATTCTTATAAAGTAGAGGGATAGAGGGACAGCTTTGTGGGACTAATGGAAGATGCATATGAATTTTGAACAGGAGGTGTCTTTTTTTTTTTTTTTTTTTTTTTTTGTCATTTTACTAAAGGTAAGGTAACCCAGACTTTCCCCTCCCTGCTACTCTTCATGATGTGCTGGTGGACATCTGTTTCATATCACAAGGATGATAACAGGTGGGAGATGAGCAGTATCCTGAACTCCGGAATAGGAAAAATATCAAAATTAAATACTTTCTATTCAGCTTGCAATTCCAAATATTGCAAAAAGAAAAGGGCACTGTAGTCCTCTTACATCCTGGAACAGCCCTGTGGCCAACAGGATCCGCATAGAAAATGGTCACAAGGCTCATACCTGCTGTACTTTGGAGAGATCTCCTCTCAGCATTATTTGTGGTTCTAAATGAAAGGAGATATTGGGCACAGACCAAGCACCAGCCTTGGGGGAGTAGATTTTGTATTTTACTGAGATTTTGTATTTTGTAAAAACTCCATTGACACACAGTGATCCTGTAATTAAGAGGAATTAATTAACAGCTGTTCACAATGACTTAATACCACCAACTTATATAGAAGGGGAGCAGGACAGAGTCCAGGTGTCTATGTTGATGTGGGTTTCATTAGATACTCCAGTTACAACTTTATTTCAGGTGTATCACTTGCACCGCTCAGCTTGGTGTCATCTACAAACATGTTAAAGGTGCACTTAATCCCACTATGTCATTGATAATGATAAGAAACTGCCCCAGTACAGCCCCCTGAGGGAGGCAATTGGACACTGGACTCCATCTGGACACTGATGTTTTGGGATTTGAGGCCAAAGAACCCCAAGCCTGTTAAAAAGCATGTATTTATAAGTGTACAGGTAGGGTGTTCTTGTATTCAGATGAAGATTGCAAGTTATCACCCAAACTATTTGGTGTTTTTACAGTTTGGTAGTTGTTGATGAATCCGATATAAAATGCTTTATTTCTGTTCCCATTCATTTTTTGACAGAGAAAAATTATAATTTCCAAACTGTCTACATTAGTTTCTCATGCACCAGAAGCTGCTATGACTGTACATAAAGCCCTGTTGCTTTTTCAGAAACTTCCAACTGCTACACATAGTATTAAGTATGTCTATAACAGCCTTCTAAACACATCATTAAATGTTTTGTTATAATATCTGCTCTCTCCTTTGAAAGCCAAAGGTTTTGCTTTCAGGAAGTAATACTCCAGTCAGACACCTGTAATCTCCCATGTAGCAGGACTCCAATTTCAGAGATGTCTCTATTAATCTCTCCTGGAGAGGTTTTTAGTTTTTCATTTATTTTTTAAAAAAGCTTTTTAGAAGCACAATCCTCCTGAGATGAATAAAACTCCTCCCAGGTACAGAAGCTTACAAGAAGCTACGATGCAAGTTCAGTAAGTCACTTTCATAATGAAAAGAACCTCCAGGTTCTGCACTATTAAGAAGCCTAAAGAGGCTTTTAGTTACTGCATTATCTGAAGTAGTGATAACCGATTGAAGCAAAAAGATTATCTAGTTTGACTTGATAAGATTACTGGAAGGAAAGAGAAGCTGCTCTGAACAAGATTTTAGGGATTTTTGTGGAGCTGTTAGATATAAAAATAACCTTTCCTTCCCATTAATATCATGATGTTAAAATCTGAATATTTTTAAAAGTGTGCAGCCTACCCAGCAATGTTGCCATTAAGAGCAAACTTACCATTCACAATGTCCAGTAAGTTGTTGCAGAAATGCAGGTTATTGAGACAAGGGGAAAGTGTGAATACTATAGACAATGAAAGTTTCCTGAGAAACTTTAGAAAAAGTAGGAAAAAATATTTACAGTGCTAGACCCATCTTGGAAAGAGAAAGATAATCTGTAACAAAGCAAAATAGTTGAAAAGGTCCAACTTTTCAGACCAACCTGAATAACTACCAGCCTCTGATCAAATGGAACCAATTCCCTGATTCAGAATTTAGAATTCTGTCCTCTCTTAGTTTTTCTCACAACATTTACACCTAGTCTAAGTTAAATGGATAATTAACAGTTCTGTGACTAATAAAAAGATGGTGGGATCACTGTGAATTATGGGTTATTATTACAAACATAGTAGTGAAAAGGAAGAGGAATCTGCCTTTTCTTCTACTACCCACAAAGACAACAGAAGAGATTTCACACCGAAATTTGAAAGACTTCAATGATTTAATACAGGTGGAAGGTTGAGACAGATACATACACTTTATTCAACATATAAACAAGTTCCCTCTTAACAAACAACAGCTTTATCATGCTGGTGCAACTCCTGGTGAATGCACTGCATTCAACAACTTCAGTACTAGAGGTCACAATCTTTCTCATTTGACTAAAATAATAAATTAGAAATTACAAAATTATTATTTTCTTAAGAACATGAGATTTTTCAAAAGTACAGTGTTAAGAGGGTCAGGTCTCATTCAATGTGAATTGAGTTTTGTGGAATTACTTTGATTCTGTGAAATCCTACCTTGTGTGTTTGCAATACAAGCTTCTGCTCATACAGAGATTTTAAAATGCATACAGATTTGCTGCATCTCTCAATTGCTCTGTAACAGTATATCAAGAGCTACTCTCCAGATGCATTACAATATTCAAATATCACAGAAAATATTAAAATCCACACATAACTTGGGGGAGGAAACCCACAAAATTAATAAATGTATTGCAATTGTAAAGATAAAGAACTTGGCTAGAGCATTGTACAGTGCAGTTTTAGGTATCGACAGTGTCAGAACACTCAAGAGGAAAGGATTAATCACCAGCACATTGCTAACCTGCCTCATTTTCCAGTTTTTGTATCTCATTTTGTCCAGCTTCTGCAAGGTAAGATAAGAGTCTTTTATAGGCTTCTCTGTTGAGAAAACAAGAGAATGTAATATGTTACTTAATCTTGCACATCCTTGGAGTAAAAGCACATAATTCCCAAACACATTGTTTACATTTTGGTATATTAAAACACAGTACCTTCCCCTTCCCCCCCTTTTATTCAAATTATTTGTTTGCTGTGGATTTTTAGCATTGTCTGGATTCAAAGAACAAGGACTGCATCACTTATGGTTACAACTGTATTGAAGATGCTTGGAAGTCTACTTGCTTGGTAAACTGCTATGAAATAGATGGGGTTTTAATTTAAACACATGGATTTCCCAAGACTTTGGTGAGATTGGCATTCAGAATTCCTCATGTTTGCTGTCTGATTTGTGCATAAGAAGTTTCTCTGTGACTCCTGCTATAGCACAGTGATGTGAGCCAAGGGTACAAGGATGCAGACTGCCACTGGCACAGATTTAGACCATCACCCTCAACAATGGGCACGGACCACTCTACAATAAACCTGGAATTCAGAAGGGAAACGGCACTCAAGTGGATTTTCCATGAAAGTGAGTATGCACTGGCAAGGCTTTTCACCTGAAATTCATTCTATTGCTAAAGTACTGTCCCTGACATTTAACTCTATTCTAATTACATATCTTTTTTGTGAAATTTTCAGGAAATTTTTACTTGAACATACAAATTTGCAATTTTCCTACAAGTTCCTTGCAATAATAACGCTGGACATCACCATTAGTTGCATCTAATGCAACTTCTGAACTTTGTGTCTTTTTTTATATATATAGGAGTTTGCAGTTTAATGTCTACAATAATTGCACATAATATGTTAATACTATGTTATTTAGTGGCCAAGACTGAGGAGAGAAAATGAGTTAGTAGTGTTCTTACATCAAAGTGTGAATAGATCACCTTAGACTGTTGGGCACAGAAAGACATTTTAAATAAAAATTATCAATACAAAACATCAACAACAGGTGATGTGGTCATATATGTTAAATGATGAGGCTAAAAGAAATTAAGCTCTTCTGTAATCTCCAAGAAGATATTCCAGAAAGCTCAAACACACTGCTTTTTTGGGTGGGTGGGTTTTGTAGGTAAAGGGATGAATTTTACCTTAAAAACATTAGTTTAAAAAAATAAATAAATAAAATTGGTTATGAAATACATTATCAAAAGACCAAAAGCAAACAGTAGGAAAATGCTGCATATAATGATACTTCAGTCTGACCTTGGGTGAATTCTCTTAAATAAAAGCAATTGTATTTGTTGGCAGGGGATAATAAAAAGTGAATAGTGTAATTACAAACGTGTTAAATATAGCTTTTATTAAAATTTAAAATTAATACCCTTTGACTACACTTTCCTGCTACATTCTTGCACAGCTCTGTCTTTTGGGCTTTTTATAGCCCAGGCTCTGCTGATGTGCATCTCAAAACTTCTCCAGGCTGAGGTGTGAGTAGGATCCTTCCCTTTGAGCACAGTCCCAGGAGCTGTGTAACGCAACCACTGAGGCCATTTCCTTGAGCTGACTTCATGGGAGTCAGAGGAGAGCCTGCCCATGAGCAGTGCTCACAGGAGAAGCCTGCTTGGCTCTGATGCCACACTGGGCAGAGATCCCTGGAATTCAGTAACAGCATTTATAGAGGTGATGGAAGTTCAGTGCTGCATCTGTACCCAGAGGCACCACTATTGCTGGGGAGCTGCTCCCCTCATCTGCTATTTCACTCTAATTCCAGATTGATTCACAAGTCAGATCTTTTTGTCCCAAGTTCTTGAGGGGCAAACAGAGGAAGCAAGAGCCCACTGTGCCTACTGGGGAGAGAAGGCCACCCTCTCCTGGACACCCACAACTCTTATATTTATATTATGAGCACCTGTGAAATTAAGCCTTGGGTATTTCTTTGTAAAGAATCTTGGCTCATACCTGTTTATACCATAATTTTATAGATGATGCAAACTCCTCTAAAACAGGGCCTGACAGGAAAATTCTTCAGGGTAGGAATCCTTCTTTATTCTGTTTTGTGACATACAGTGTAATGAGCATAGGCAACTTGGCTTCACAGAATTTCTATTGAGGTCTGTAGCTCTAGTGTCAAAACATCTTTGAAAACCTTTAGCAAATATAGATGGCCTTAATCCATGAAAGGCCTGAGTGAAGGGATTTTTTTGCCTAAACACACTTAAAAAATCACTCATTTTTGAGCATCTGTGCTGCTGTCTAACACTGCTTTCTTTCAAGAGAATAAAACTCTACTGCTCCTCGTCAAAAAGCAATATTAAATAAAAATCAAACCTCTGTGCAGCATTTCTTCCAAGACCTTGTTTGTATTCCGAATCCTTCAGAGACTTTGTGATTGTGGGAATCAGGCTGGTAACCAAGGTCTGATCCAAGACCGCCACCATCTCCAGAATGCTGAAAACCCGGTGATCATACACAGCACTGTAGTCCTGGATAAACTGCCTGAGGGGGACACAGAGGCATTTAATGCAAGGTCAAAACTAGATGCAGAGAACATGCCAAGAACAACTGAAGAGTCTAATCAGAACAAGCAATCTGGCTGCATGGCAATTTTCATATTGTTACACTGAAATACTCTACATGGAATACTTTCTCTAAACAAAGCTGGGCTTTTGAAGGCTAATGCTAAAAATCCCACACGCTTATGTTTCTAGCAAATTGTCAGATTCTGCTGCTGTTTCACCAGGGATGACTTGTTGCAGAAAACTTACTTGTAACATGTCTGAGTGCAAAACTAAAACATGTATTTATTATTGAACAACATCAAATCGTAATAATAAAGAAAAGCATCTAGATTTAAGTCTGCAGAAATAATGCATTTCCTGTAAAGCTCCACTGGGTGTTAAGCTGGGCAAACCACTGGACAGAAACAATCCCCTCTGATTTTAAGTTTTTAAAGATTAAAAAATTTAAAGATTAAAAATTTTAAGTTTTTAAAGATCACTGATTACATTTGAATCAGAGGAAACACCCTAGGGATGAAATATCTGTCCTTATTTGCAGTGAGACTGTCTGGAGCTTTCTTCTAGATACCACCCAACACAGCACCAGTACTTAGATCTGCAAAATGTCCTCAGGTCATACAGCTTCTCTTCTGTATCCATGTAAGAAAGAGGATTCATTCTGCAGAGGCACGGAACACTTATATTTTACACTAAAATAATCTCTTATTTATTTGTCACAGAAGCAAATCAATACTAAAATAAAAAGTGCAGTTTGTTATATGAGGATCTGATCTCCATCATATGCACCTCAAATTAGGCACGCAAATCTTTCACAGCACCTAACACTCTTCTTCCCATTGCCACAGCAACATTCCTCTCTATCATAAACCTTTCCAACCAGTACCTAATCCATGAGGAAAGAAGGTAGGCTTCTCTCTCCTACTTTTTTTTGCTCTGGCTTTTAGACCAAGCTGTTTTTTCAAACCAGTGCCAAAAGTACCGTTAATTTAAATACCATAAACAAGTGACAATGCAGTATGTTAAGGATAATTAGTTATTTAAAAAAAACATGTTTGCTGTCAATTGGCTTGCAGTAGTTTCATTGCCAACTGGCATATTTTCTGCTTACCTAAATACAGAAGTCAGCTGGGTGGCACATTCTCCTCCTGACCCTGCTTGGCAGCCTTCTACCATGTACTGTACAATGTCTGTAGATATTTTTTTAACTGTAAAAGAAAAATCACAAGATTCACACAGAGCTCTTGAACTGACCATCTGGAGAATGTCTTTCATGAAGACTACAATTTCTAAATGAGGGGGGGGGGGGGAAAAGAAAGGTTTTCTCTTACTTTGATGCAAGGGAAATGACTGTGAGAGCAGTTAGTTAGATTGGCTATAAAGAACAGAATGAATTGCAGATTTATGCAAAAGTCTTATTTTCACCAGAATTATTCTTTAAACATACAGGTTTTTAATTACACTATGGTCTCTTTCCACTTACTTAGTGGACATAGAGATTTTTTAAAAATTCAAATTCTGTTTGTATTCTTTAACCATTCTTATTTGAATTAAAGAGCAGTCACAGTATTGCATCCAGCCCAAAGCCATATAGATCTACTCTTTACTTTCAGAAGTGGGTATAGTTCTGCATTCCACCCCACCTCTTTTTTTTTTTAAGGGGAAAAAAAAACCCACAAAACCCCACTATTTTCTTGCCCTTAATTGTTTCCAAATAAATATTCAAGCTGACAAGTCTTCATAAGGGTGGAACTAGGCTGTAAAGACTTGGATGGCCTGTTGGGGCAGGCAGGGAGCTGGTGGACACAGCAGCAGAAGGCATCCTACTCCACAGCTCAGTGCCAAGCAGATGCTTCCAGCTTTGGGCACACACAGCTGTGATGGCAAAAGGGGGAAGCGAAAAGTGTGTGATGATTTAGCTAACTTCCTAAGCATAGCTTGTCCTTGGAACTTTTATAGGCAAGAATCAAAAAGTACTTTATTAGACAAAATTCCCAGAAGTCAGGGCGAATCCCTATTTTGCTCGCTGCCTCTACTGGCAGCAAGGAGTGGGAATTCTGTGATTATGCGCATTCGTTATACAACTGTGGGGTGAATGGAGCACTTCCTTTTTCAAAAAGCTAAAAATAAGGAAGTTCTCACTACCAAACAAAACATGCTAAAAGAGGACTCAAAGAGGCCTTCAGAGAGCAAGCTGCTACTTTTAGTCCATTTATGACGCTTCTCTGGGGAGAACAGATGCTCCTCTTACTTGGTCTCGAACCTTTAGGTGCAAGAAAACTTCTGCAGTTACCAAGTCTGAGAGAAATGAGATGGGAAGGGTGGGGAGAAAGGAAACACTCTGATTCCTGAGAAGCTGATCATTAGCTTATCACAGAGTGAAACAAGGCAGAACTTCTCTGCCTCTTGGCCAAAATATCTCGTTCACCTCACTTATGATTAATATTGTGATGAAAGTTGCTCAACAGTAGAAAAACCTTAGATGTTGCAGAGATGTATTTAAAGCAAACCAGTAACTCACCTTGTAGTTCATTAACCAATACCAAGCACTTCAATACAGATGGGAGAATTAAGTCAATGTCACATAGTTCAGTGCTCTGGGTCCTCTGGAGTACATCAAGAATGAAAGCAAGAACTGAGGCCAAGCGAGGAGGTGGAGCGATACCTTTGAACTGCATGTAGTTTTCACTGGGAGGACAAAGCAAGCCAAAAGAGTTTATAATTCCTTTTTTTTTTCCATTCATTGCAAACACCTAAAAATAACTTTGTGATATTTCAGCAGGAGGCCTATTAATTCACTTTCTATCTTTATCTGGGCTCAACTGATGTCCTAGTTTTAGAAGAGACACCCAGTTTATCAGAGGACAGTGATGCCTTCTGACTGCACTGTTGAGGGAAGTGAGAAATAGCAGCTATCATAGTTAAAAAGCCAAGTTTGACTATGAAAGCCAGAATATAAGGCAGCTTCATCAAATAACAGGGAAAAAAACAAAAAAGGAAGACTCAAGATGCTAAGACCCTAAACCAACATCCAAAATACAACCGTTATTCATTCACTTTATTGAGCTTTATGTTTTTGTCAGTTCACAATCCAACAACGTGGTAACAGCTCTGCCGTTATCCTGGTACTGTTATTTTATTTTTGTCAACAGTATGTTGTAATGGGACAGCCAATGTCTGCTGTTGCTTTATCACAATCATGTCAACTATAAGTTTTGTCACAAATATAAAAGGTGACCTGTAAATCTGCAACAAGCAAATTTTAACACCATGCACATGAAGTTTCCCAATATTTGCTATTCTTCCTCAAAGGGGTACAAGTACTGCTAGTTTGACATTACAAATTACTTCACTGAAAGCTGAAGCCTGTAAGTTTAAACTGGAACATTCAAACCAGAAAAGTGCAGGTAAAAAGAATCTAGCCTTTGTTCATAATTTAGCAAAAGCACTCTTAAGACATGCAAAATAACTTTTTAGATGTTTAGGTACCGTTAGCTACCCAAACAAGGCCTGCATGCATACTGAGCAATGGATCAATTGGAAACCACCATCATTTTTTAAAACATACTAAGGTATGCTTCTACATCTTTCAAAATCCCAGTTTTCAGAATTCTGAGTACTTCATGGCACAGTTTCAGAACACTGGTATAATTTGGCAAGTGGAAGTTGTAACATTTCAATATTCCTTGTATCATGTGGTCTTACATTAATTTTAGCAACTCTAAAGTTTTCTAATCCATTAATTTACAATGAAAATTTCACACTATTTTTTTTTTTGGGTGCTTTTCTAATAAAATAGTTCTTTAACCTGGTTAATACACTCCTGACCATGTGCTTCGATTTTCTCTGTGCAGTAGCAAGATACTAATTAGCTTTCATATGCAAAAATACAGTTAGCAAACTCTATACATATTTATGTGTAGACCTCCTGACTGCCTCCTGACCACCCACCAAGTCTGGAAATCAGACTGATGATCAGTTCTAACATATTCTTCCCAGATCACTAAGGAACTTTTCATGTCTTACAAGTCCACAACTTTCTCTCCACTATGCATCTTAAATTTCACACATGCGTTCACACATATTAATAAAAATAACTTTATTAATATGATGAGGTTTGAGTAATAATAAATTAAAAACATGTCAGAACTAAGATTGTGAATTCGTAATTCACTCTTTTAATATGTAAAAATATGGGCTTTACTTACAGGATTGCCTATTGTATTTACCTAAGATCAACACTGGAATTCTTTTAATCAACACACATATACACCATTCAACAAAGAAAAATACAGATACCTTGTATTATTATGTGTATTAATACCTTGTATATAACCACTTTACCTTATATTTGAGGAGGTTTAATTCCTCTCCTCAAAAAGACAAAAAGCACAGACTGTTCCTTATTCTGCAGTAAATATAACAAAGCTTCAGCCTTTCAGCAGCAGGAACCTGGCATCTATAGCTGCTCTTGACATTGTACATGTAATCATGCACAGTTAACAAGCATCATTTTTCTCTTCTCACACCCCAAAACTTCCATTTCCCCTGGGAAGCTGGCACACCTATCTATGCTCTGACACTGAGCAATGAGGCCTCCCATGCCCAAATAACTGTGGCAACTGGAAGTACTGCAGCTCTGTGACCCTGAATAGAGCCTGAGACACAAACATATGATGATGAATATTGGAGTGTGATTTTTCTAGAAAAACACTTGCTTTTCATGTGGCCCCAGAAAATATTTTTTCTTACACTCTAGGATCTCCATCCTCAATGACTGTCTCACTGGTCTCCAGATCTCCCCAATTTAACTCTCCTGCTTTACACACACTGTTCTTCCTTTGCTCCCTGCCCAGCAACTTGCAGGCTCTTCCCACAGTTCTCAGTTAGCTGAGAAGAAAACAGTGGCATTTCCCTTTCTCATCTGCTATTTGTGAAATATGAATAACAAGTGAGGGGTTTTTTTACTTCACTGGTGCTTACTTTATGACATGCAGAGTGGTCTTCCTCAGGCGGAGCATCTGGGGGGTTGTAATGGAGCTGCACAAAGCAGTCAGCATAGGATGCTGTCCAGCTCCAACTGCAGTTGGAGAAGAAGGGAGAAATCGCCCAAAATAATGCTGAATAACACTCCCAAGCAGTTGATTTAAATAGGCACTCTGCATCTGGGACTGACAACATATAAAGGACAGGCCCTGTAGAAGAAAATGTTTGTAAGTAACTGAGTAAATTTTTAACAACACATTTGAGTAAAACTTTAACAGTCATAGGCTAAATACTTGCTACACACTGTGTAAACTGCTGTGCACAGATTAACCACTGCATAAAAAATAATCAGTAATTTCTTGCAGATATGATAGCCTACAAGTGAATATAGAGACAGGGCAAGCTTCACAGAGGAGAGAAAAATCTTTTACTGTAGTAACTAATATACTTGGAAGAGAAGCTTTGGGACATAGAAGCTCCCCTTCAAATTTGAAATAAAACTTTGGCTTTTCAAACTTGAGACACTGTTTCTCTGCCCAAGAGCTGCACATTTCTTTTTCAACTCTGTACATGGTCTAGCAAAGTATATTAGTCAGGTAGTGTTTATGAAGGGGGAGACAGGAAGAGAGAATACCTCATCTGTTTGTAAAGCACTATGTGATATTTTTGTACAAATGACATAGCAGAAAAATGAGCATGTAGAATTGCAATTTGGCAAGAAAATTCTACTCAGTAAGAACTAATTAGGGCTAATCAGGCAATGTGTATAAGGGATCTTTTTAAAGAGATCTTTTTATAAAAGCTGTTTAAGATAAAGCTAAAACTGCTGTGACTTATCAAATGGAAGCTATCTTGATTTAGAGTTTTCACAATAGTTTTATCAACCAAGAACGATACCATAAAAAGAAGTTTTAGCACAGAGTTCCCTAAGACAGAGATTTCAACACTAGCACTGCAATCCAGACTCCAGTTTTGGTAGGAGGAGTATCTGCCTCAATATTGAGTTGCTGAGATAAACTAAGCTAATCCCCCTAATATATGAACTACTAGTTCCAAGGCTTGAGGACATAAAATGCAGAAATATCAGAAAGCTGCTTTTGTTCCCTAGCTACTGAAAAAGAGTATTTCTGTTGATTTTTGCATAGGAGTCCCTCCCCCAAAAGATTTTCATCTATGTCTGTTTGTGTGAACAAATGAAAGAAATGAGATGCTTCAGGACCTGCCTGAAGACTTGCTGTAGGCAGCCCTCCTATAAACACATTTGTTTAAGTAGAGCTGAACTTCACGTGCCTCTAGAGCTTCTTGTTAATTCTTTTAAGTCCAAACAATAAAAGCCACACTTTCTGAACTTGGGCTTTGATAAACAGTTCAGATTCTCTCCCTCTTTTGCTTACATACAGCAAAATTTTGTTGGAGAAAGCAGCTGCTGCTATATCAGAATCCTTATAAATACTGCTTGGCAAGTAGCAGACTCAAAGAGACTGTTACAGATGACAGATTATTAAATTTGTAAGCTTGAGTGTTTGGTGTTTTCATTAAGATGTCACAGCAGGCTTAAAGAAGAGTTCTCTTTGCTTTCTGTAGTAGAGCTCTAACAAAAAGACAGAAAATATTCCATAATTTCATAACAAGAGCTGGCACTCCTAAGCCTCTAGACTGTTTTAACACCACAAAAAACCCAAGAAACAAACCAAAAAACAAATCAAACAATATCCAAAAAGCTGTGAGAGAGTGTATTAATCTACCTGATAAAAAGGACACAAATAATAAAAATGGAATAAAAAGGCAAAAAAATATTAGAATTAAGATATCTGGAGAGAAGCTGACTAATTTTTGCACCTCTTTTAATAGCATGGATCAACAAACCTAGCCTGATCCTTCATAAAAGCATTTTTGGTTTTTGAAGTTAAAGTAAACTGATTCTATTTTTTGGAGGTGTGGGGTAGGCAGAGATGTAACCTGAGAAAGAGAGAAAGGATTAAATAAAAAAACCCAACACCCTGTCAAGAGCATTACTGAATGATACTCTTCTTCACTAGAGAGACAAAAAAAAAAAAAAAAAAGATGTACATTAATTACTGTTGTTTTTTTACTTATTTGTTTGATGAGGATAAAATGCTCTTGAAGCCCACTAAGGAGAGCTGTCAAGAAGCATTTAAAAATATGGAAATTCACTTTTTTTTCTGCAAGGATTTTTATACTTCTTTAGAAAGAATTCTAGGTTCCCTTTTGGGGGATCAGGCAGAGATCCTGTCTTCTAAAAAAGGTGTGATTTTTAAAACCTCATAGAAGTACTGAAATGCTCTCTTCAGTAAGGAGGATTTCCCATCAGTTTTCCTAATGAAAATTACAATATGAGCACCAAAGGCTACCAAGATACAACTTCTTTTTTTTCTAGTGATATAACAGTGAGGAAAATTACCTGCCATTTTGCTGGGAAGCAGAAAAGCACCCCAAAACAAACAAACAAAAAAATTCCCTTCTCTTCTACATAGTAGAAAAATCCATGATAAAGTCCTCACACATGAAAAGCACATCTACAGCATCAAAGCTCTTCAGGGAAGGACAATCAGGCCTTTGACTTTGACACTTCAATGATTCCCTAAAAGTTTCCAAAGAGGAATTTGTATTTCTCTCTTGGACCTGGAAACCCAATGACTTTAGCTCAATGCTGCGTTCTTTACTTTGGACTCCTTTTTTTTTCTTACAAAGTGCAGGGAGCAATAGACCTGCACGAGGTCTGACAAAGCAGCAGAAGGGATAAATTACCAACACTACACGGTGGCTGCAAATCTGAGTACAATGGCAAAATGTCCAAGGCTGTGCTGGCCAAGAGTGCGATTAGAAGGATATCACATAGAACTTTCTTCTTTTAAATCCTACCAGTAATTAACAGAGATGAAGCAAGCCGTATGAGAGAGAAAAAGAAACACATGCTACTGGACTGCAATTCTGGTTCAGAGAGCCAAAATCAATCACATCACACCCCTAGGGCAATCCCTACAAAGCAGATGGACTTCAAAAGGTTGACAGAGCCACCCCCTTTTTTCTCAACTATGTTCTTTAGCCATCTTCTGAGGTTAAAAAAAAAACACAACAAAACCCACCAAAAAACAAAGAAATTTTAAGGGGAACAGAAGGGCATGGCAACATCTGCTCCTCATTTTAGCAGAAAGGCAACTGGTTCCTGTGCATGTTCACTGCAGGAACCTTTTGTGGCCAGAGCTGTATCTTTCTTCTGATTTATCCATCTATCTGTAAATCACCTGTGGAGAGCACAGAACCGATTAGTATGGATTACTGGAACTATTCACTGCAGAAATGCCAAGCTACCTAATGATGACTTATAGTATCAGTCCTGCTGTTGGAATAAATCTGCAGTTCACCAATTAATGCTGTACAATTCCTATTAAACGCATACTATAATTCACAAGATGTATTAATAAGCTTGCTCAAATATTGGACCACAGATGTGTCTCACAGGAGGGCTTTTAAGGTCTGATCTCTGTGACAAATGCTGAGCTTGCACAGGCCCATTAAAATCACTGGAAAATGTATGTGCCAAGCACTACTTAGAATTAAGCTCTTTCACCACTTGCCTGTATTTAGACAGAAATCAACTATCTTCTGTCTTTGGACAGGATTAGAGCTGATAAATCAAGCACGGTACCTTACCTTTTCCATCATAATTTATGTTATGCTTATTCCATGCACCTAAACTTTATCCTGCAAGATATATTTAAGCTAGTATTTCTTCTCTAAAATAAGTTCTGTATACTGCTTCAGTTCTTTCCCATACTACTGGGTACCAAAATTCCTCCATATCATTCTCAAAGAAATCCAACCAAGATCACTCTCAACTCTCAAATTTCCTGTGGTAAGCTTAAGCAATCCACTATCATACAAATCAACCCAACTTTGTTCTAAAACAGTAAAAAACAGTAAAAAACATTAGATTTTACATGCCTCTCCATCTCATAATTAAGAAGTCCCATCAATATTAGAAGCTGGCTGTCCATTCATGTTCTTCATGCTTTAATTCCAGAAGTCCCTCATTCAAATAACTCTGAGGGCAATTTTGGTATTGTATCCCCCAAAAAATCTTTCATAGGTCATCAGATATTATCAAAACAGATGAGCACAGAGACAGAAACTATTAACCCTTCAGGAAACAAAAAGTACTAGTTCAAATTCAGCTAAATTTAAGCTGTTTTAACAAGGCAGATTCGGCAACTGAATTTGAAGGAAACTTCTAGAAAAGTTCCATAAATAGTGTAGAACAGATCAGCTGCCCAATAGCTTTCAAAAAGCCCATCTGTATGGCCCAAATTTATATAGAAACACAAACATAGCAAGTAAATACAGTCAGTCTAAATTGTGGACCTTGGTGGCCTTTTATGATGGGGTCACAGCCTCAGTGGACAAAGGCAGAGCAGTCACCTATCTGGAGCTCTGCAAAGCATTTGATAGTGTCCTGCCTGACATTCTGATCTCTAAGCTAGAATGAGACAGATGCAATGGATGGACCACTCATTGGATAAGGGACTGCCTGAATGGTCACACCCAAAGAGTTGTGACCAGTGGCTCAGTGTCCAATGGGGATGTGTGAGGAGTGGTGATCCTCAGGGGTCGGTACTCTGACCAGTGCTGTTTAACATCTTTGTCAGCAACATGGACAGAGGAATCAATGCATCCTCAACAAGTTTGCTGATGACACCAAACTGTGTGTGGAAGTCAACATGCCAGAGGGAAGGGAAGGCATCCAGAGGGATCTTGACAGGCTTCAGAACTGGACTCGTGCAAACTGCATGAAATTCAACACGGACAAGTGCAAGGTTCTATACCTGGGTCAAGACAATCCCATGCACAAATACAGGTTGGGAGGAGAAAGGATTGAGGACAGCCCTGAGGAGAAGGACCTTGGGGTGGTGGAGGACCAGAAGCTTAACATGAGAAATCAATGTGTGCTTCCAGCCCAGAGAGCCAACCAGGTCCTGGGTTGCATCAAAAGAAGCACAGACAGCAGGTCAAGGGAGATGATTCTCCCCCTCTACTCTGCTCTTGTGAGACTCCACCTGGAGTCCTGTGTCCAGTTCTGGAGTCCCCAGCATAAGAAGGGCATAGACCTCCTGGAATGTGTCAAAGGAGAGGTACTAAAATGATCAGAGGGCTGGAGCAGGTTGAAGACAGGCTAAAGAAGTTGGGGCTGTTCAGCCTGGAGAAAAGGAAGCCCTAGAGGTGAACTCATAGCAACCTTCCAGTATCTGAATGGGGCCTAAAAGAAAGCTGGGGTGGGGCTTTTTTATTCTTGGTGTGTAGCAAGAAGACAAGGGGAAATGATTTCAGACATGAAGAGGGGAGATTTAGGTTAGACATTAGGAAAAAATTCTTTAATTTGAGGGTGGTGAAACACTGGCACAAGTTGCCCAAGGAAGCTGGGGCTGCCCCAACCCTGGAAGTCTCCATGGCCGGGTTGGATGGGGCCTTGAGCAACCTGGTGTAGCAGAAGGTGTCCCTGTCCATGCAGGGGGCTGGAACTAGATGATCTTTAAGGTCCTTCCAACCCCAGTTATTCTATGATTCTATGCTGTGTCTGGACTTAATTAGTGCATTTGACAATCATTTGTGCTTGTGCAGAACTAAACCAAGTCTGTAATTGTGATCTACTATAAATAAACCTGTAGGTTTGGGGGAGTGGTGAGGGAGGGTGGGATGAGTTGTGAACTATGCTTTGGGGAGAGAAGAAGGGACTCTGCTTGTTATCCTAAGAGATGAAAAATTGGCCTTTGTCATTTGAGGGTGACAAATCAAGGCCACTTTTAGTACAGCACAGTGACAACAACATTGCTCTTGCTTGTAAGGCTGCTGCCCAAGCTGTGTGGCCAGCTGCATTACCTGTACCCAGGCTATGTGACTGCTTGGGGAATCTTATCCAATACAACTCAGAAATTCTCTAAGATTCATAAGATGGCTGCATCGATGAATGTGGGAAATTAATTATCTGCTACTGATTCCAAATCCTTTTCAAAACCCACATCAAAGGATCAAATAAACCGCATTAAGATTCGTCGTTAAAAGCTTAGGAAAGGGGGAAGTTTTGCAAACCACAGCTTGCAAACTAAGTGTGTTTTCTGAGATCTAAAAGGTTTTTTTTGGACAAAGGAGGAGCAGCCCACACTGAAAGAGCTGAAGACGAAGGATTCCAAACAAAAAACAATAAAAATTAAATGGAGCCTGGAAAAAATTGGAGACTGGGAAAAAAAAAGAAACTAAAAAAAGAATTGAAAAGACCTCTGAGTAGAAATGCTACTCATGGGCTTTTATGCTTTGACTATGGAAAAAGAATTTGCATGTATAAGAAGATATTTTGCATGGTCTCTGAATGTCTTTATTTTCATGTAACTGCCAGAGGATTAAGTTGTAAACTGGAGTATTAAGAGAGACAGATCCATGCAACAATGTTTGTCTAACACTGGAGTGAATTAATGCTCTGGCACTGAAATACCACTGCTCCACCTCCAGGAACAGTCACCACACATTGGGCAGCCACTCAAGGACAGTTTGATCACAAATTTCACCAGCAGAGTTATTGTTAGTGAGGTTATTTCCAGAGGATGCTGCTCCTCTGTCCTTCCTCCCACCAAGCTGCCTTCCTTCACACATCAACTTTTATCACTTTATTCATGTGCCCATTAGGGTTCAGGGGTTTGTTTGTTTGTTTTGTGGGGCTAGTTACTAGTTGATTCAGCTCACAAATGGAGTCATTCTGTGTTCACAGAATCATTAAAGTAAATTACATGCAGATGGAGGTGAAAGGGAATAAGTTTAGCTTTAAGCCAACTTGGCTTAAACCAACTGTGAAATGATAACCTGAGAAGTCAGAGAGTGCCAATAATCTCAAAGGAGCTTAAAAACAGAGAGAGAGAATTTTAACTGACAATGAAATATTTTCATTTTGAGATGATCTTAAAGCAGAATTTTTCCATTTTCCCAAATTAAGGAGGAGAAGTATTTTAGGAAGAATGAAGCAGGCTGAAGCATGTAAAAAACATTGGAACTTTGTAAATACAAACAATAAAGCGTACAAGTTTCATACTGAATAGGAAAAATAACTCTTCCCCTCTTTGTTTTCTCTGCTTGGAAGTGTCAGTCAAATTAAAGAATTAATAGTTTTCTAGAAGCAGCACTTGTCTTCAACAAGCTATTTGGTTAACAAGAACATCTAGCTTAGCTGGAAAGCACATAGACCACACAAGGAACAAACTGCTGAAGAATACCACTGGGAGGTCAGGAAATCAGAGACTGACAAAGAAAACAGGAAGGGTCCACAACACTTGGATTTCAAAACCAACTGTAGTGGCTTAAAGCTACATCTGCATGTGCAAGAGTATAGAAAAACAGCACCCTGACTAAAATACTAAATTAGCAGTCACCCTCAGTGCTAATATCAGTGTCCAGATAGTTCCTACATGTATGTATATAGCTTCTGAAGATACCTACAGAGCAGCAAAGCCAAGTTGTATTCTGCACATCATTATATAACCAGGTTCACTTCCCTATGACATGCCACTGATCACAGTGCAGCTTTTGAAAGGAATGAATCTGAGGGATGTTTACAATTTCACCACTACATTTCTTTACTGGATTGTAGGGTAAAGCAATCTGTTAAGAATGAAGACTAAGAGGGAAGGGTAAGCAAAGAAGAACTAAGGAATTATAAGTGAAAACATGTCAACTTATTTATTTTAAAAAATATATTCTCGTCTCTTCTTCACCTGCAGGAATTAAGTCTCTTTTTAGAGTATGAAACAAGCCTTAGAGAGTTTCAAGAGTGACAGGTGAGTTAAAGAAAGAAAAGGAAGAATAACAGGCAAGAAGGCTTTAGCCATGTGAGTGTAAGCAGCAGGAACTTGATTCAGCAAAACGTGCTCTCAAATGATCAAGACAAACCAGTGCCATGATATATAGAGGATTGCCTTTTGTGCCTAAGAGCAATGAAAAAAAAAAAAAAGAAGAGCAGATGATCTTAATTATCTAGAGTTAGCCAAGTCAGGGATGGTTTTAAAACATTTGTTTGCTCTGTCACCTCAGTAAATGTCTTGCAACATATTACAATTATCTGATCCACTGCTTCAGATATCTCTCACATCAGAGACCAGCATAAACAGCAGCTTGGCTAAAAGCTTCTCTATATACAGTGATGAGACTGGCAGCTCTGAAGTGTACTATAGCATAGCACATGCAGTGAGAGGAAAGCCAACAGGGTGGCATTTTTCCTTTCACTTCTATAGGAAGAAAAAGCATCCCCTTGTTGCTTCTTTTCATTCAGTCAGCACTTGTTTTGATTAGCGAAAAAGAAAACATCCTCTGCAATATGAATCTTTTGCTGAAGATAACATTTGTCTGCTGACAATAGAGTTCAGATATTTACCTGAAGATAAAGAGGTAGGCTTTCCTGAATGGCAGACAGCAAAGCCACAGGAAGCTCTTTGTCCTGCTGGAGTACAGAGTGTGGCAGGAGTAAGCAATCCACGATGCGGAACAAGAGTTGCTGTGCTTTGGAAGTAGCCAGTATTGGTGCCCAGAACTTCACCAGACATCCTGTTGAAAAAACAAACAAACAAACAAGGAAGCAAAGAAATCAAGGTATTTCAAAGTAATTTCAGGTCAGGAAAAAAAAAAAAAAAAAGAAGAAAGCTTGAAGAAGCAATTATGTTAGATTAGATAACATAATCTAATTTAACAGTAACCAAAATGTCTCACCTACATGTGCCCAGTTCCATAGTATTACCTTAGAAAAAAGCCCAGTCAAGACATCCAAGTCCATTTATAATCCAGCAAAATGAAAATACTAAAATTGATTGAATACATTGCAAGTTTTTAGGCAAGTGAAGCTGCTTTAGGAAAAGCACAATAATGCTGAAGAAAGGTCAGTTTTTCACATCCATGCAGAAAAATTAATTAAACTTGATACATAAACTATTGCAACCAGCACACACGCACCTAAACTTTTACCTCACTGCATTCATTCATCACATTTTACAGAGAGACACTGTCTTTGCCTTCTCTTCACATTTACCTAACACCACTGTGGCCACATCAGCAACTACTCACACAGCAATTCAATGTTAGGAAAATACTAAATCTCTCTAACTCTGTATATAATGCATCTAATTCAGTGATTAAAATAATGAGGCGCAGCCAACTCCATTAAACCAGAATGGTCTTTCCAGATATTTGTGGGCTCTTACTGCACAAAACGAGAGCCTCAGAGAACACCTTTCTTGTTTTCAACACATTATCATATCACTTGAGCAGCTTTGAGCCAGTTTTAAGATGTCCCTTTTGAGTTGAAAGAAAAAAAAAAAAAGAAAAGAAAAAAAAGGTGTTGATGTGTGAATACCCTGAGACATTTTTATATGCAAGTGAAGTGTAATTTTTCTTGAGAAAATAACTATATTCATGAGTATCAATACTCAAAATACAGATTAAATAGAACAAAATTCCTATGTAGTAGTTCCCACATTCTAAACTTTACATTTAATTATAAGTAAGAAAAAGTTTGCTGCATTGAAAATAAGGGAACATCCTGAGAAAATACGTTTAAGGCTCTGAAAATAATGAAAGATCAAAAGTAGGCTGTTACATGATATTATTAATCTATAAAAGTCATTCATTACCATCTCTAAAAACAACACAAAACAACATTAATCTTGTGGAGTGAAAGAAAACACAATGATCAATCATAGAGAAAGAGAATGATCGCTTTACAATACTTCTAATAATGGTGTCTAAGCTTCCTGCTTTGCAAGAAACATCCTCATTCCAGCTGCAAATACTCCTCCTATTATCACTCCTGTGATGTATGGCACAGTAGAAGAGACAATTGGACTGGACACAGGAGGTGTTGGGATTTGTTAAGTTTCTTTGCTTTGTGCTTACAATTTAACAAAAGCACAGAATGTGAAGAAGTGATTGAAATACATATTTTTTTTAAACCTTTTAAATGTTTTCTTAGCTAAACGGAAAGAACAATTTCTCACAAACAACAGCACGGCTACTGCCGTTTCCGACTGCTAAGAACAGAAACAAAAATTCCAATCTAAAATTAATTTACAAGGTTCCAAACCAACATCTGGATATCTAAAACCATTTAATTTGACATGAGTTTTCCATATCAAGATATGCAGATCTTGCAAGTGAAAAATAAAAACTCAAATTCCATTACATTACATGCACTTTCCCCATCTTGGCCGTGTTTCTCACCTTACTCTGTGTAATCATTACACTGTGTGTACGTCCTAATTACCTCTGTTTTTAACATACATATGGTTTATCCTATTTTTAAAGGTAAGTGGGTCAGAGTCATTCATAATAAACCACACTATTTTTCCATGCAATCAGTAGTTTCACATTTTAATGAACAAATATGAGAGTGAGCCTTAATAAAGCACAGCACGTATGTAAGAGAATCAATTCTAAAAGGAAGCAAACTACATTCCTAAGCCAACTTGTCCACTCTAATAACTCCAGTAAATACATTGTCACCAGCCCTAGCACTGCCCCACTGCCTTGTCATTGTTTCTGGTTTTGTTTAGGTAAACCAGGTAGTTTTCAGTGGTAAAAAACATGAAAACATCTTACTTTTGAAAATACTGATTTGCAGGGATAATTTAAAAAGAAAACACACAGAAGGAGGTTAGACATTGGGATGAAACCCAGAGAAAATCAGTGGAAGAAAGTGAAATATCTAACTGTAACATCTTGGTTCCTTTTTTTAACCAGTAAGATGGACAGTATAGAGGAAAAACAGTGTTAAATCACTTCCTTATTACTATTTCCTAGAAGAAAAGAGGTTACAAAATAATTACCTATGATCCAATATGTAAGCTGAAGACCTTCTGATGGTCCTTTTGCCTTCAAATAAGGTTTTACATACTTTAACACATCACCTAAATATTCCAGAGTCTTTGCTACCATGGCAGATTTCTCAGAGAGTGTCTGAAGGCCACTGTAAACTCTACCAACAGCCTAAGAAAACAGAAACATTGAAATAAACATAAGTAAGTTAAGTCTCTCATGAGGTCTGCATGAGTAATTTCTTTTTGAACAGAAAAAATCTTAGTTTTTAACTACAAAACTTAGTTATTGACTAGGAAAATAGTTATTTTTCACTAAAATTGTCCCATAAAGCTAACGCAGAGATGTACAGTACCTTAATGAACTGCACAAGAGCAGTTTTAGGGTCTTGCTTGGGAACTGACTCTTCAACCTGAGCCTTTGAAAGAATGTTTTCTACTTCTGAGAGTTTAAAAATCAGTCTTGTCATTTCAGTCAGCTGCTCCATATAGGCTTTCCCTGATCATTACAAGAGAGCACAGCAGTGAATATAACAGACAGTTATGCTTTTCCATTTACTTTAGTCCCAAAAAGATAAAATGAAACATGGTTTCAAAAGGTCTAAAATAGGATTCTGCAACTGATTGTATCTCTAGACAATGTGTTTTCCAAACTAGTTATTTTTCTAATACAGTTATAAAAGAATGAAGAGTATTAAGTATGGATAACTGTTTTTCATTTTACTGATGGTTTTCTTCAAAATCATATGTTCTACAGATAATTAGAACTGTAGTGTTTTATAGAAAAAGTGATAAAGTATTGCTCTAAGAAAGCAAAATATCCAATATAGAAACGGGAAGAATCACCTTTTTTTTTTTTCTTTTTTTTTTTTTCTTTTAGGGTATTCAAAGCATGATTTCTGACTATTTACTTCAGATTTTCATTTTTTTCAGAGCAGTTGCTCCATGGGGGAAGAATAGCTTGTCTCCTTGGGAGCAAGTTTTTGTTCTTTGCTTCCAAGGAAACAAGCTCTTTTATCTTTGTTTGTGATAAATTTGTCATATGCAGAGCAGGCAAACTATCAATAAATAGCACAAGCAGTGTAAAGAAACACATTTTGTAATTAGGTAAAAGTAAAGGAATACAAACAAAAATACATTTTGTAATTAGCTGAAAATGTTTGCCAGTTTTGCAATATAGAATCATTACTGCAAACATTAGGGAAATGTGAACACTTACCAACTGTTCTCTCAGCATCTGTCTTGGCCAGCAAACCACTCTGTTGATCTATGAACATTTGCAAAATGCATCGAAACCAAGAACGTACTGTCAAAGCTTCATAGGATGTATATCCCATACTAGAAAAAGCTTCACAGAGTGCACTGCGTGGGTAGAAAAGGAAGAAGAAGGTAACAGGATCTGACAAAAGCATGCAAAAAGGTGGCAGAGTGTCTCCTTTGGCTGTAGACACACACAAAAAATGCACACAATCAGAAATAAAAGTAAGAGGTGAACAGAGATTCTGTCTGAGTACTCCACAGACTTTGCTCACAATATCCTGATGCCTAAATACAGGGACTATAATAAATCTGACAATGTCACAGCAGGTAATATAAAATATATATACTCCTATACAGGTATTTTCTCTACATAAAACAAAAGAGAGGGAGAAAACTTCCCACAATGAGAAAAGCCTTATTCTAACAATGGATAATTTAACAGTATTATCTGAATTAATTACGTATAATGCTGGGGATAGTTTATCTGGAACTTCAAGCTGACACTGCTTAAGCCACCCTAGCCTTTCATAAAAAGCCATTTTGAGTGCCCCATACAACTCTGAAATCTACTTACTTGTAACTACATAAAAAAATGGAGAAGAGAAAGTCTGCTTTAGCAAATAAAGACACATCATGTTAGAAACAGATCAAAAAAGGGAACATAAAAGGCAGCCTGGAGATGGGAAAGGAAACCCCTATATTTGATGTATACTTACAGAGTATGTACGCATTTATGTATGGATACAAACACAAGTACATACATTCCCCCACAGAGCAAACTTATTATATATTGCCTTTAAATCAAGCACTCACAACTCTTCTACCAGCCAGGTGCCAGGCCAGAGCCAAGAGCACCAGCAACACGCAGTCCACAATACCTGTACTTAACTGTTCAGTATTCCCCAAAGTTTTACCTGCCTCACCAGAGTGAGAAGCTGCTGTGGTCAGTTTTCCCCAGGCATATCAGCCCCACATCATTAATTCTGCAGGAATGCATGGCTAACAGACAGCAGGTCTGTTCTGCACACTGTTTGCAATTCCTATCGGATGAGCTCCCTGTGTGCTTCAGGTCAGAGAAATTTCTTGCAAATAGTTACACCTTTTCATTTGAGAGATTTCCACCCTGGTCAGTCTTAGGTGCTTTGACTTTAATGAAAAACGCTTGTACTCTTTTCTTGATATATGTACATATAAATCTACTTATTTTCTACAGAATTTTTACTCATGCTTGCAACAGAAAGTCAACAGAGGTCCAGAAGGAAAACAAACTGGATTCTGTTTCACAATGAACAACAGTAACATAGTTCTTTTCCTGTTTCATTTAGTTAAAACAAGTAACAGCTGTATATTTTGTCTGAACATCCCTGCTGAAATCCTATTGACAAATTAAATAAGGAGACCAAATTCAAGCAAATGAAATATAAAAAATGAAAATTAAATTCTTGTAACAACAACAACAAAAGAAAGCCAGGATGCCTATGGACTTAGTTCTCCTTCCAGTAACATAAAAAGAATTGCAGCTTTATGTAATCTTGATGTACACAGGTCCTCTACTTGAGTAGCCTCATAGGCTCACAAAACTACTTTCTTCTGTAGTCTCACTCTCGTTTCTCTTGTTTGAGAGTAAGCAGGCCACTTAGGCATCTTCCCAGAACTAGAGAGGAATATGCTCCTCATCTTTAAGAAAGGAAAGGACAATACCTGCTAGAAGCATGGCAAAAGGTCCTTTTAAACCAGTGAGCTTACACAGTTTGTTTGAACAGGTTACACAACATGAATCTGAAGAGGAACTTTTAGGCACCACTGCAAAACGTCAAAGCTTGTGTCTATGTTCCCAAGGGCACAGCTTCTCCATCAGAAAATTTATTATAGATATTGAAATACCTGATAAGCAGAAGCCTCCATTTTAAAGAGAGCTTGCTGGGTATGTAACAGCAACAAAATAATCTTGACTTTTTAACTGAGAATGTTTGATGTGAAAATTATCAGAGCACAGGAGCCATGAAGCCTTAAGATCCCAGCACTTTGATACTTTGATAACTTTTGCTCTACAACTGCCTAAGGTAAAATAAGTACATGAATCATGCTGCAAAAAAATGCCCATTTTATTAGCATATAATAAAACAACAGTGTTTAGAGTACAGTAACTCTGCACAGTCCTACCCAAAAAGTCTTTATTTTAGGTACTCATTATTCTTTTACAGGGAAATCTGAGCACCTTCCAGCTCTACTGATGAGGCTGGGATATACCTTTGCCTGCTCTCAAATACTCAGTTTTTACGTTGTTGGCCTTGAGACAAATGATAGGGGAAACAGATATTTCTCCTTGAGGGTGGGCAATCAAAACCCCAGCCAGTTAGGGGCTAAAATGTTTTCTGTCCCATGCTTCCAGCAAGGGAAAAGCAGAGAGTGAGATATGAGAGAACCAGAGAAAGAAAACACACAGAAGCAGAAGACAAACATCCATCATCACTCAGCTATGGAGCTTTGCTTTCTCCTGCTAATTCTATCAACACAGATCCATGAACCTGACATTTTCGCTTAGTCCATGGCACAACTTTTAAGAAGGGAGCAAGATCCTCTCACTGCTTTCTGAGTTGGTATTTGGATTTAAAGGTTTGAATTCTCTCAAGAGTGCACAACCCACTTAACTTGGGTTTTCCAAATTCCTGCACAAGTGCTGTAACTTCTCAAATGCCATACACCAGGTAGCTATCTCCAGTAGTGAGTGCATTTTCAGATGGAATCATTGTTGCAGTGCTGCATGGGGAACTCAGCATTAGCCATGTGTGCATGCTCTGAACTTGATAATGCAACTGTGCTCCCAAACACATACTTGGGAGCAGGAATGCTCTGGCAGTGCTTCCAAATTCAGTAAATGTTGCCTCAGTCAGCATAGCAACGTATGTGAGGATTCATATATAACAATACGCCAGGTGCTTAATGAATTTTGATTATTTAATGAATTGGTTAAAAATAATCAACCTAAATTATACCAAAAATTCCAGTTTAGGCATCAAAATGTTTTCTTGATCTCACCTGAAGAGAAAAAAAATTCAAACTATAAGCAGGTATTTCTTAATACCTGTAACTCCTATTTCATTCTGCATGTGCTAGGTACCTGCAACCTTGCATCAAACTCACCCTATAAAGACGACACCAGAGAAACATGGCAAATCAGGACTGAATGCTCCTCTCTGGAGTTCCAAACTGACATGAGGTACTAAACTTAACTTATTTTAACATCCCCCTGCAAGAAGACCCCAGTCTCATTTTTGCCAGTCACACTGAAATAGTCTTTACTGTATCCTGATTTACAGCTATGCTCCTTTATACAATGTGCACCCTAAAAATGTGCAACATTTTTCACTTTCAAATTCAGTCTGACATAGAAACACTCCCTCTTTCTCATCTCTGACCTCCCCTGCTTCCAAAGCCCAATTCAGGTAAGGGAGAAAAAAAACAAAAACCAAACATACCAAAACAACCACCACCACCATCCATCTACCATAGGTTCACAGAAGTCTACTTCAAGCAAGTAAATTTTTTCAGGTATATAAAATTCTGACAGACTCCTGGACAATCTGCTCTAGCTCACTCTGCTTGAGCAGAAGCATTGGACAAGTCAGATTAACAGATCTCAAGAGTTTCTTCCAACCTAAACAACTCTGTGATTCTGTGAATGCAAAAGATAGGAATGTGATAGATTTTCTAAAGCTATCATTTAATTTAAAGCATTCATTTAGTACTCAGAAACCTGAAACAAACCAACACCATTATGCACTCAGAAAGTGTTTCGAGCTTGCCAAAGTGTCCTGCAGAAGTTTTTTAATTTGCAAGTCAAGATATTTAAACACTTACTATATAGCACCTTCAGATTTCTGTGATAATGTTGTATCTTGACTTTTTACAAGAAGATTTAAGTTTTGGTGTTAAGTGTAAATTGTAGGAGAACAATAAGACCAGTACTTTTAACTGGAAATTTTTAAATTTACTAAGTTACTTTATCCAACTTCAAGTGCAGCCAGGGCTCCAGGTACTGCCTTGACAATCTGTAACAACTTCGACCAAGTGTAGCAACAATAGAAGGGGTGGTTGTCTGTAACTATGCAAATAAGAAACAGGTTATGGGTTCAAGCATTTCACTTTGATGCAGTCCTGCTCTTCACTGAAGTACTTTTCTGAAGGTATTGTCTAGGTCCTAATTTTCCAAAATCTGTTAGAAATAACCTGTTTCCAATGGAAACAATTACTGGTTTGTTATATAAAAAGACAAATAACTTTTTCAAAATACTTAACTATCTTCCTGACATATTTTGAGTGTCTTAAGGTATTTACATATAAAACCAAGTAATCCAAATAACACTATGCCCCACGAAATGTCCCAGATTTCAAGAAACCTAGAACTTTAACAGATGAAAAGAATCTGGACCATCTTAAAGAAACATCATTGTTTGAATCAACATTTTTCACAATTCTAATGAAAGAATGAGAAGGTATTGGGAGAAGAAGCACTTGCTATTTTTCACCTGTTTTGAATTAGGTGACTTAGATATCTTGACACCAGCTGAGGCCACACCATGTCATCCCATCCAAACAGTTGCATCATTGATAGAACAGGCTGTGGCTGGAGATCTGATAGGGCTTTGCTGGGTATATCCAGAGCTAAGAGAGTGAAACCTGATTTTAAAGAGACAAAAACATGGCACCATGTTAACCAACTCTCAGTACATCCCTGTTCCACTAAGAAAAATTGAAAAAATATTAAAAATGTGCAGTACCAGAAATCTCAATTAAAACTGGACAGCTATTCTAACAGCATTGCACATGTGTTAAAATATACTCTCTGTCCCAAGGAGTTAAGTCATCGTGAAACACTGAGTGTAAAGAAGGGAAAACAGATCCAAACATATGCAATTTTAAATATGTACACGAAACCACCTGAAGGCACTGCATGACCTATGCAATAAAAACCCTGTCTTTAAAACTTGTGTTTTTGTCTTCCTGGCCTCCCTTTCTTGCCTCCATCCACCACTTCTTCCCTTGTACAAGTATTACCGTGCTTTACAGGGTTGAGTTTTATTTATTTGTTTAGCTGTTCTTACACACTTCTTGCAGCAAAGAACTGTATCTGGAAAGAATTCACTAGTAAAAGCTGGCACCCTCCTATTTTTAGAATAGAATTTCATGTATCAGAAGTTACTCTAGAAGGAAATAAAGCAGTATGGACAAGCTTATAACTGAAAAAAAAACCAGGATCTTCATAGAACAGTTGCAGATCTAGAAACTGGGACAGTACTTGGTGCAGTTTTTGTTAATGAGGCTGTTTTGCTGCTTTTCTAAGTCCTGCTGTGGAATCTCTATCTAACTCTGCCAGCACAAAAAATACAGCACGTTCTGCAAATGACAGATGCATTTTAACTCAGGAAGAAAATAATCTGAAATGCTGAGCAGTTCTTAGGTTGCAAGAAACGGGAGGCATAAAATGAGTCAGGAAAACTGACTTTGGGGTGAAATAAAGGGGGCTCTCTAGCTCCCAAGTATTCCAACTCCAACATGAAGGTAGTATCAATTTATTAAAATAATCATTTATATAACTGCAGGCATTGATAAGCTGACTTTCAATTAGACAGAAAAGGCTAATTTTTAGAAACGGCACTTGAAGGTATTTTAATTAATGGTGCAGGGGCAGCCTCCCTTACTCTCTGAAGGCCTTCAGGTCTCCTCACATGCCGAAGAATAAAAAAGGTCACACAGCCCCAGCTCTGCCTCAGGTGAGGAAGCAATTTGCGCCGGCCCTACTCCAGATTATCGCATTGTTATCGCGCTGGGTGGGGGAGAAACGGGAGGCAGAAAAGCTGATGTGAGTCCCAGGCTATCTGCCTGGCAGGGGGAGCAGGAGAGCTGCGAGAGATGCTCTCTCCTCTGGGCTGCAGCCTCTGAAGCAAGGAGCTCATACAGCGTGGGAAGGGTTTGCCTCCCCTCTGTAGTACTGCCTCACACATCTCTATAAAGCAGGTCACAACTGCACTCCCCTGCTTCCAAAGCAGAGTTTATAATAGGTTGTTCTTCTTGCTATTTCACTGTGTTAGTGTAAAATAAAAAGCTATGACACTGTAGGAAAGGAATGAAAGTTTTGACACTAACAACCTCCTCCTTTGATGTGTATTGCTGTTTCCCATACACTTCAGCAGTGTCAGACCACGCTGCCTCCTTCGTTAATGCTCCCCACTAACTACTGCAGAGCTGCTTCAAATTAAGTCCTTTAGCTTTCCTATTCCTAACTCAGCTCTTCTGAGCTCATAACTTCACCCAATTCACATCATGGTGGGGAAAAAAAAAATATTTTATATCCCACTTGTCTAAATTTTAGTTAAACTACAGAATGCAGTGCTCGCTACTGATGTTAAAGATAAAACTGTGATTCTTTCTCTTGACCATCATGCTGACTCACCAAAGTTCACATATACATATATGTATATATATATTAAATATATGGAATGCTATACTTGAAGATTAAAACCCTTCAGTGTAAAGCAAGGTAAATAATTAAATGAAATATGAAATACATTTTTATGACCATGACTGTAAAACGTCAGCAAAAAGCAAGCCACATAACCAATCTTTTAGAAATCACCTTTAAATGTAAAATATATTTTTCATCACAACCATAATGAAAAGAATAATTCAACGCAAAATTATAATAAATTTCTACAAAAATATGTACATTCTAGATACAGTGAAAGATATCATTCTTATTTTTATTGTGTAACCTTTGCAAGGTCTATTATAATCTGTGACTAGTACAGAAAAGGAAGTCAGGCTCACGTGGCTTCAAATCCCTTTTGAGTTCTCAGTCTGTTCGTGTTCTATCAACTAATTCAACTCTACAATATTTATTCTTGTCAAAATATTTAGCATAGAATCTATTTATTGCACTTATGCATATTTAAGTGGCCGCATGAAAGTAGTACTGTCCAAAAAAAAAAAGCAAAATTCTTTAAAGTTTGTGACCCAGAAAACAGCACCAAATCTGGCAGTCACGAGGAGGGTCAATGCTAACCTGCAGCTGTATCAGCCAGCTGGGGGGAAGGTGGCATCTGTGACATTCTCTGGCTCTTCAAATAGGGAAAGAAATTTCTCCAGAGAGCAGTGGCGACAGCAAGGTGGTGCTCTTTAGCCACTAATAGGAGCTGCACGTCCGGGGCTGCGTTCCCTGGTTGAAGTCCCTGGCTTACACGTTTGTGCACACTCCTAGGGAGGAACAAAAACAATGTTTACGTTCAATAAATGAAAAATTCACATCTTTTAAAAACGCATTTACAACTACTCCAAGCTGCAGAACCTGTGAACTGATGGATCATTTTGTGCAATTTAAACCTAGAGATTATGCATACCGGTTATTTGATGGATGAGTGATGGCATATTAAGCACCATAAAGTTAATGTTAATTACTAATGTCAACCATTAATTATATGCTTTTTAGTATGTCAGATCAAAATGAGAAATAGGCAGCTTTAAAATGAATATCTACATTTTGCAACTGCTAGCATGACAAGCAAGTCTGCTTACAATCCAAAGCCAGATGCTTTTCAGAATTTTTTTGTCAGTAGGGTTTTTAGGACAGGGTTGTATACAGCAAATAATGGCAAATGATTTTGATCAATTGTAAAGCTTCCTTTTGAAGCCTCTTTCTCATTTGTAAAAGCTCACTAGGTACGAGTTTAGATAAGAGAAAAGATTCATTTTATCCTGATGCGCTGCAGACAATTAGGTTTGACAGCAACGCCCACAGCTTTGTTAGTACAGTAAGGACAAAAGTTACCACTACACATAACTCCTATCTCTTCCTGAGACAATGTGGCATGAATTCAATAACGCACTCAATTTTCTTTGATTCTCCTAGTACCATTCCTGCTACTTAATCTAATTTGGAAGTTGTGACTTTCTAGAGGTTTAATAGAGATATGTCTGCAGGGAATCAATGTTCTCAGAGAAATGGGGAGGGGGGGGTGGGGGGAGAAGGAAGCATTAATAAATTTGTCCAGCAGAGCAGGATAGGAGGCATTACTGCACTGGGCTGATCAACTAAATAACATGCTTATTAAAAACAATCTGTAGGAACGCACTATCATTCCTGTTCCTATTTATCTTCTGGTCAACTCAATTGAGATTGTGCATTAAAGCACAGGCAGCATTATTACGTTTGCTTTATTAAATTCTATAAACAGCACTGTAAAGTCAGAGTCAAGATATTTATAAGATAATGGCAAACAGCAGAGGCATCCAGACTTGCCTTAACGCTAACATTTGGAGACCATAATATTTTTTTTCCTAATTGACTTTCTTACAATACCAAGGGTTTCACAAAACTCTTCCCCTAGATCTTTATTCTGTGCTCACCCTAATTTGAAATAAACCAAAACAAAAATAGAAAAAACTCCCGACTCTAGTTCCCTTCTGGGAATGTGGGAAAATTATGAAAGAATTACACAACTCACAGCACTCATTAGGACATCTGAAATGGAATAATTTTAAATAAAGAGTAGGCTGGCTGCAAGGCCTTCCCATACCAGGGTTGATATTAGAAGTGCATCTCATTATATCAAATTAGGATCCAAAAATTCTACCTAACACATAATTTAAAACATAAAACATACTGGCTGTCAAAGGTAAGGATACCTTATGCCTGCCTGCAGGCATCCATTAGTTTCAATAGGACAGACAGAGAGAGAATTGAGTACCAGGCACTTTTCAAATGGCTACATTTAACAGACATGGAAGGGTAAGGAGTATTAGGAGGAATCAAGTATTTCTTTGAGAGACAGTGCGAGTCCAAACACAGGAACAGAAGCCAGGAATTCTAATCCCAACATTTATTCTCTCTGCGGCTTCACACAAATCACACAGCCTTTGTTAGCCTCAGTTTCCCAGCCAAGATACTTGGATAGGAAGACAGCTTACCCTTTAAGGATGCTGTGAAAACAATCAGTGCTTAGAAACAGAGGATGATATTCAGTAAGTCAGTTGGTATTTTTGTTTACTAGGCATATTCTCCAACTCAACATGAATTGAAATAGAAGATTAGCATAAAACGTCAAGCAATACTACTTTCGGAGTATCCCCTATTAAAATTGGATGAGAAAAAGGGTCCAGAAATAATGAAGTCTACAGGACAAACAACAAAAAATGTAAAAAGCAGGGGTAAAAAAACGAATTAAAGCTGTATTTTTGCCCATTAAAAAAAAGTTCATCAGTAAAAAAATAAAGGCGTTTCCTTTTTGTTTATTTTGTTAAGAAAGGAAAGCAAGATGCTTCATAGTGATGAGAATACAATGGGACTAAATTCAGCCCTGCTTACATCCAGACTAAAAATGGCACAAAGACCTTTTTTTCTCCTCTAAATTGCCTCTCCCAAGAAGGGTGCCTTGCATCTCCTTTAGCCATCTATGCAAAGTAGAAGGGTGTACAGACTTCCAAAGTAAGGTAATATATCTCTGTGTCAGGGGAAGGACAACACGTACAAATCAGTATTTATGTTTATTCATAGTAACCTACACAAATGCTTGCAATAAGGTAAATGCTTAAAATCGATGGGGCATCAATACGTGCTGCAGCAGAAGCAGACAGCTACTTCTGCCAACAAACAATTTTTTAAAATTCTTTAAAAATATGGATAAATACAGTTTTATTTGTTATTCAGGTCCCCACATTTTTTCTAAACACTAGACTAGCATACCATGAAACATCACTCAATTTCTGAAACTATATACCTGCAGTTTTCCATTCTGTTAAGAGCTCTGGAACCACCGGTTGCCTCATTACAATGGTAATAACTTGGTGTGGGTTTTACTTGTTTTAAATTGTGGATGTCCTATTTCCATAAAAAAAGAGGCATGCTTTTTTATTTTATCATCAGATCAAATAAACCCTGAGTTTATAAAAGAAGGGAATGTTTGTGCTACCTGAATGAGGTTTTGCTGGGCATGCAGTTATAGCAGTACCATGTGGGATTATTTTCTAAATCCTACACCTGGCTCAGGAATTGCAGCCATTTATCTGGATGCAGATATTTTAATCATGAACCATCCTTCTGTAAGCATAAACCATGGCTTTGCAAGCCTGGATTACTAAAATGATGTGAAACCTCAGGTCAAGCTGAAAAACTAAAACACATAAAATGCAGAATTCTGTCTGCATAATGCAAACTCAAGTCACTACTTGAACAATCTACACTGGGGCTGCATATTGGCACCCAGACTTACTACTGCAATGTCATCTATCTACAAGAATTCAGAACTCCATAAAACCAAGAGAAGACCTTTGTCCTCCTACCAGCAGTGCCAGGGACATATACTATCAGCCTCAGGGGCTCACAGGCAACTAAGCATGGACACGGATTTTTTCCACCAGGCCACCCACAGCATCCACAGAACTCAGCTGCACAGTCAAGATTAAGCTCAGGGAAGTATTTTTAAAGAAAATGAATGACCTTCTTATGTTGAAACAAATAAATAATTAAAACACAATACCTGCAAGACCCTTGGATACCCACAATACCCTTGGATAAATCTGGAGAGCTTACGTAGAGATATATGAGTATTTCGAAAATGATAAATGGCTTTGATGCTTAGAATTTCAACTACTAACATCAGTTCTTTCAAGGAAAACTCATGCAAAGTGAAATGAAACAAAGCATCATGACACTCAGATCCAAAACTATGTAACAGAGGCTTTCTGCTCTCTTTTTCAATATCAATGGAACTTTAATAGTACTTGAATTAGGAGACATCCCTTCCAAACATTCTCCTTTTTGTATCACTACAATTATCAACACAGTTTCTCATTTTGGTATTTTGACAACAAATGCATTGCACCTTGGTCCTATTTTCACCTTGCCAAAGAGGTGATAACACCAAGAGAAGTAACTGGGGGAAGTTGAGGCTGCTTCAGCTGTGGGGTAGCTGGGAGGATTTCAGCATACAGAAGCGAAGCGATATGGAGATCAGGTGATGCAGGAGACAATATGTGAGAGTTTTGATTTTAGTGAAGAAGACAGAAGAGCTTTACATCCTCTCAACACACCCCAGACACAGAGGTGATGTCACCTATTCAGAAATGTGCACAACAAAAACATTGCATGAAGGTCTCCCAAAAATGAAAAGCCACATTAACAGAATGAAAAGCATATTTGTCTCTGCTGAGAACAGGAGCACCAAGTTACACAATAAAGATGGCATTAAAATAAAATCCAAAATAAAAGTGCCAATATTGATACTAATCCATTTCACAGAGAAAGGTGCTTCCCTTCCCCTCCTACTTGCCAATATAAAGAAATTCTATAGCTCTATTGCATGGCAAAAATATTGGGCTTTCCTTTAGAAATTGAGGCAGTATATTTTTTGTGGTTGTGCAAATCTCAGTGAAATGATAACACTCGAAATTTGTGCTACTGCTGCAGTGCAAAATGTTTTCCAAGCAGCATTTTAGAATTCAGTTCAAAGTAACTCAACCAATTTCACTTTCTTTGAATGTCATAAAACATAATACTCCTTTCATTCCTCCAGAACTGTTTCTTCCAACCAGAACTGGAAGTGAGGTTCTGGCAGAAGCCACACACATTTCTAGTAACTAGTCCAAGATTAAGCTGAAAAAGATCCTTGTGTGTCCTCCATATGCCTTCTACCTCCAGTAGAGGTATTCCAACTAGTTGACTATTACACCACTTAGTTACATGATAATTATATAAAACTGCAAACATAGCACTTATTTCATTGATCCATACAGATACCAACTCCTATGTTGACAAGCTCACTTGTTCAACTTCTACTTTGTAATTTTTCCATAAGCATTTACTTACTTTTTATGTGTGTGCTACAAACATGCAGTTTTCCAGAAAATATAAGTACATTTCTGAAGTCACACCCTGTTATACAGCAATAAATTATAACACAGTGTGAAGAAACCCACATTTTTAGAGTGAGCTAATCACTTTTACACATTTTTCAAAATAATCAAAAAAGAAAAGCCTGTTTAAGTATGGATTATAATGCTGGCATTCACAAAGGTAAGGACAAAACAGTTGCATCTGGAGTCAAGTCTGCTCTCATCCAGTATTACGGAGCAGTACCAAGGTACAAGTAACAACTGTATGATCCTATCTCACTTACACCTGCAGATTTATGAAAATGAAATGGATCTGGAGTCACGGAAGTGGCACACAGCTGCACAGGGGTTCCACAATGGCCCAGCTCTTCCAAGAATCCCCAAACTAACCATGCATAAAGACTGGTGGAAAGTCATACATGTGGGTTTCAGGCATCTCACAGTAAAGGCTTTTGGCTTCCTCATCACTAGTGTGAATGTGACCCCTTAAGGTGTAAAAAGGTGAACCTCCTTTCTTTTGCCCATAGTTCTGAGCACAAGTTCTCTGCACTGAGATCAGTGTGTTTAGTACTAACAACTTAATTAGGAAGTATTAAAACATTTCACTTATGGCCTTAACGTGTTTGAGTTGGTTGATGAATAGCTATGGTCTGTGGAAACAGCCTTAGTGTCTTTGAGGACACAGTTTTGGGTAGTTAGGGAACCTACAGACTTTCAGGCACTTCCACATTGAGGGTGTTTCTATGAAACATCCCAGAAAGCAGGTGTTTCAATTCTACACAACTCTGAATCAAAAAATAAAGTCCTCTTTTAAATCCATTTCTAAGCACTCCAAGACACAATTTCTTTTCTATATCCCTTTATATAGCACCCAGTGTATTGAGACTGGTGCGACTGCAACAGTAACCAGATAGAAGAAGTAATCCCAACTCAAATCAGAATTTGTCAACTTGTTTCTGTATCTGCAATATACATACAAAGAATATATATATATAGTTTCTTCATATTTGAGCAACAGCTTTCTCAGGTTTTGAGATACACAAATACCAAACTCAAAACCCAGAAGAACAAAGAATTTTAACCCTTCTTTCTGGAATTAAAACACAGGACAATAATTAACATGAGAAACTTAAGAAAAAAAATATTTCCCATCCATTAAAAGAAGCATATGAAAACAATCCCACAGTTTATAATGAAAGTGTCAGTACAGTGTAAGCCACACTGATAGCATCACCACTACCACAGAGCTTATGGCTGACTGGAAAAATCAAGATACAGTATTATCAAACATTTACATGCCCCCCATCAGATCAGTATTCATTAAATCATGTTTCAGTGTTCTTCCTTCAGCTTAATTTGCTTCAATAATCCACATTAACTGCATATTTAAGCATGTATTGCAAAAAGGATGTCTGAATAATATACCTGTCTGTATATGCATATGATGATCACTGATTGGTGTGATGAGATAGGAAAAAGCCACAAGGGAAGAGGGATTGCTTTAAAGTTTTAGAATGCTTTAAAATTCACCCATTTGTGCTCAATGTTTTTTGGAGCACAGGCTTGCACAACATCATACATGTCAATGTTATAACATGCCTTCATCAAGCACAACAATGTGAACCAGACAGAAAGTGACATCGATGTTGGATGAGATCCAAAGGGATAAAAGGATGCAGTGGTTAAAAAGCAGGGTACAAACATATCTCAGACCCCTGAACTGTAATTCTCAAACTGCTCAGTTAGTCAGAACACCCTCCTCTTCTGACTGGGAAGTTGAAATAGGTGCCTTCAATTCAGCTACACAAATGCCTTCAGCAGTGCATCTAACTTACAGTCTCAGGCTACTGGGTTTCAGAAACAAACATGACTGACTCAGACCCAGAAAAGCAGGCTGCACACAAAGTGTAACAGTAGCTCCCTTAATTTTAAAACTTGGAATACACTTTTTTTTTTAAATATAACAACCCATGAGACGCAGCCTGAGGGTGGAAGGCACCAAGGTCCAGTTCTGATAGACCACTTTTGGTACCAGGCTCTGCTCCTGGATTTTAAGTTTTACATTAGTCTGTCAAGGATAAGAATATGAAATCCCAGAACATGGGCTAGAGAACACGGTACTTCTTTTCCCTCCCTGTATTATGTCTTAACCACTAGGTAACAGACATTGAACTGTTTAGACCATCTGTTATTTAGAAGGAAAAAAAAAAAAAAAAAAAAAAAAAAAAAAAAAAAGTTAAGAAAACACCCGAACCAAATCTGTCTAAGGATGCATCTTCAGAAGTGGGCTTCAAGTTCAAGCACAGAGATTTCTGTTCTTCAAGACACTGAATCAGATGTTTCTGAACCCACTAGACACACACTGGATTCAGTCCTTCACTTCATACTTTCCACTGGCAAGCAGTCCCACGTAGGAAGCAAGAGTGGTTTGTTTTATAAGATACACATGCTGTGGGTGCCAAACAAGATGCTGAGGTGGTCAAGAGAGGCCTAAATCACTACAATACTCTGGGACTGAGGTGCTTCAGACTTATTTATAGATGTGTAGACACATATATATACACATAGGGAGAGATAAATAAAAATACCAGGGCATCTCACTTAGGCTGTAAGACATACATTTAAATTAGAACAGCTTGTCTGTAAAACCTTAGCTACTCACTGCTGAAAGATACTCCACCTTCCTCCAGCCAAACCTCCTGACCATACTAGTTTATTTTTTCTAAACACACATCAGGAAAACATTGCCCCTAAAAATCCTAAAACTTATTATGCATTATTTCCTTAATTGAAAAAATGCCTATTAACAAAACAAAAAGGGATACAGATCCTTTCAATTTACCACACATCAGCTGTTGCCTGAGTAGAAGCAGATCCCAGTTTTTCCTGTTGAAGATACAGTGGGTTTAAACAGAACCATTCCAATTCTTTCATTGATGGAATAAGTCTCCAAATCTCAGAGGAAGGGCCGAGTATATTCCTATTGTTGATGGATCATTGACAGAACAGACTCAACAGTTAAGAAGCTTGTAATGTGACAATTTATGTAAGCAGAGTAATTAAAGTACATTAGAAATCCAGATAATTTCCCCCAATCAAACCAATGAAGGGCATCCCATGGGCACTCAAATCACACATTGCAATTTAGCTCAGGGTCACCTTCCCAACTTAAATAATATCAACAGAAAATACCTTAAACTAAATGATCCATACGCATTACTAAAGCTACTCAGGAAATTACCAAGTTCACTGAAGACAAATATTTTAAGAACAGTTAACCACCTTAAACAGCTACTTTTTTTCTTTTTAGTGGTATGAAGCCTAAAGTCAAGCTTTGTTTCCCAGAAATTACTTGAGCTATTCTCTATAACTTTAAAGTGGAAAAAACGTGGCAAATGCTTTTAAATGTTATAATGCAAGTACAGCAGCTGCAATATTTTCTCACATTACCAGTGTGTGCATTAGTACAGACAATGAAAGTTGTCAGTAATTAAACAATTATTCTATCAACAGACAGGGATTCTAGCTCTTGTTATTATTATTTTTAATATGTTCACAAGTAATTATATTTTCTACTATGTTTGGGTGTGGTTTGGGTTTTGCTAGTGTTTTTTTACTGTATGTTCTACAAGCAAGTGTATCAAGTGCCCAATTAAAAGAATTTGATTACATTACATTTTGACATAACATTTTTACCTTTTGCACACTTCATAAGGCTTTCCAAGTTTAAGGTCATATTACAAAAAAACCCAACCAAAACCAGCCAAAAAGAAACCCAACCAAAGAAAAATACAAAAAAAGCAAACAAAAAATAATCATAAAACAACCACTGCAATTGACCCTACCATAAACAAAAACGGAAAACATTTACTATTCCAACTGAAGTCAATGTCCCTAGCATTTTTTTTTTTTTTAATTTTTTTTTTTTTTAGCAACAGATGCTATAATACATAGCTTGGCAGCTACTTCAATAGAGAAGTATGCTACAGTAAATGTTGCTCTTTGTCTGAAAGTAATACAGAAGAATTTGGTATATCTATGCTTTTCACTAAATTCTTCAAATGTAAAAGTACCAACAGCATGCAGATCAAAAAAAAAGTGAACTGGAAATCTAAGATTTTAAGACAGTCTTTTCCACAGGAATAAGAAACACTAATATGTTATGTCAGGATATATGATAAGCATCCATTTTCCCAAGCAAGGAATCACTAAAATTGTCAAATGCAACCATGACCTAATCCACTTGAAAGTTTTCAAACTCAGCATCTAGGTGTAATTCACATATACTCCTTTCCTCTTTTTTGTACTGGAAGGCAAAAGTTGCACTAAGGTCAAATTAGTTCTAGCCTGAACAGTCCAGCCCTTTATTGGAGAGCAGTAAAATTCCCAGGATGCCACCAAACTAGGCAGAGACAAGAGGTAAAAAAGGCTATTTTAAAACTTGTGCAGTTGCAGAAAGAAATGTGGAAATCCTTCAAATTAGGAAGTGGACTGACAGTAACAGCTGAAAAGTTTAACTCAGAAAATAAATTAAAAAAAAGAAGCAAACCAAAACAGAAGTGAAACAAGCACATCCAGCTCTCCCTCCTCTATAGTACCACTTCTTTCATCGCATCTTCCTCAGCGACCTTTCCCCCATGCACTGTATGCCAGAAGAGAGACCTGGACTGTGTTATGATCAGCCTGTCCTGTCCTTCTGACTCTCCCAGACAACTGCAGATGCAGTGAGACTTGCAATTACCTGAGCCAAAGAGATGCTAGAATCCTGAGATGCAAGTGAAAGCTGTCATATGAATACTTGGAATAATTTTCCACCAGTTGCTTGATGAAGGTCTTAAATATAAGAAGAAACGGGCCCGTAGTAGTCTACCTAAACCACTTCTTATTAAACTACAAGAAATAGCAAGTATGTGGAAAAGAACTAGCATGAAATAAAGTTATTAACAAAGAAAAATGAAATCAAGATTGAAATTTTTCTTAACTGACTGGATTTCTTTAAAGAAAGGCAAACCGAGTGTCAACAAAGTTGCAATTCTAGAATGCACAATATTGAAGATGGGGCAATAAATTCCAATGATGTTCCATGCATTTAGCTTTATATTTTAGAGGAAAGCTGTTCATTAACAGGTCTGCATTCATCACAGATACAAAATGTTAACACATATTTTTTCTTCCATCTACTGACACATAGGTAATACTGTTTCTTTTTAGATGCAGCATACTAGGAAAATGTTTTTTTCTTTATTACTCTGAAATATTAGGGATTTCTTTTACAACACAAGTATTTTCCTAAAGCATTCACTACTTTGAAAGCAATCAGAGAGCATTAACAGTCCCTTAGTTAACCACTAGTTCCTTCATCAACAGGATGAAGGAATGGTTAGACTTGATGAGTATTCTCTGTGTATGTCCGGGTAAAGAATTGTCCAAGGCAACATCTGCAGGGACACACTAATTAAAAAAAATAATAAATTATCTGCACATCAGAGAGTTCATCTCCTGATACCAGAGATTTTCATCCTCACTGGAAGGGAAAGTGTTAATGCTGTGAATAAAAGGTTTTCAACTGCAGCTGAATCATGTGAAGATTATCAATATAGCAGCAATGTACAAAGGGGCTTCAGCAAGGTTACAGAGTTTAATATAATCCTCTCTATAGCTAAGCACAGTAATAGAGAACCCTGTGTTCACTGTGACAGCATGTTGTGTGTGTTCAGTAATACTTTTAAAATATACAGGGAGCAAAAGAAATCCCCAGCATCTTTACTATATTCAAAGACAAAGTAAAGATATTAACAAGAACAGACACACAAACCTAAAACACAAAGGTACAGAAAAGGCAAATATTCAGAGCTGCAGAATGTAAGTTAGCACTTTATCCCTAACTGTTCTCAAAGGGTTTTACTATGTCACTGAAAAGACAAGTCGTTATGACCATAACTTTAATGCAAGAAACAAAGCTCTAGCCTGCTCTGGCTAAGTCTGATGGGAGGGAATATTACACCTGCTTCAGCCAACCGAGCAAATTTGTGCCAGGGAGCTGTTGTCTTTTCCTAACCACATTTAACTAAGATCATGTTTCAAGAGCAGCAAAGACAACACAACTTGCATCCATGCAGTGCAACTAGTTCACATTTCACCTCGTGGAAAAATCTTGGGAAAACCAGACAGTTAATTTGAAACCAACTCCAATTTCCCTACATTACCTTCACTGGCATTCAGCCATGTTAGCTTCTCTCTACTATGCAGGCATATGGTAAGACTGCAGTGTTTTTTGTGTCCTTAATACAAAGTATAAACTGAAACACACAGACAGACAAAAGTGACCCTCTGCTACCCAAAAACTCAAGCCTTTGGGGAGTCAGTCCAGGTGCTCACTCCAGCAGCAGGGCTCAGCTGCTCACAGATGCAGCAAAGCAAACCCTATGCTTGGTTCTGCACCGGCCAAGGCACCAAGAGCTGTCCTATTGATTCCAACAGGTAGAGTCTGTGCTCAGTTCTTAGGAGAACCACCACAGAAAAAAACCAAAACTTAAAAAGACATTTAGTTTGTTTATGCAGCTTTTCAGCATAGGTCAGATTCAGACTTTCTCTGAAAGAACAAAGAGAAAAAAACCCGCCCAAAATATAGAGAGGGAGCATTTGAAACTGTTACTGTCTCAACCTGTTGTTTTCCCCTTTTCTAACTCATGTACATCTATAACCCCTATCTAAATTGAACGTAGTATTTCTAAATCATTGACATTTCACAGACTTCAAATTATCTCTACTTCTACTCTTAAAAGTCTTATTTGAATAGCAATCAGACTAACATTACAGTTAGCTTTGATCAAAATAAGAGAACCCCCCCGCCAAATAAAGTCCCATACTCAGGCAAAATGTCAAAACAGTGCATGTGTCTCAGGCTCTACCATGCTGTTTTGCAAAAGTCCTCTCAGATCTGTAATTGAGCTTTGACCCTCATAATCTGACCCATAAAAGCCAAGGCTTCCCACCATGGGATTCAAAATACGTTTATCACAGGATTGAAATGTTTTCTTGACCAGAGGCAGACACTCAGTCATGAGGACAGGTTCTGCAGGCACATCACCTCACCCAATTAGAGTTTAAAATGAAAACAGAATATCAACCATTGATGGGGAAGAGGGGGACCTGCTGGAGTCATTGGGAGCTCTGTGCTCAGCCCTGAATGCAAGACACTTCACCCTTTGGTTTTGAGGGGTTTGTTCATTTGCTTGTATTAAATAGAGGTCATCTTCAATATAAAATCTTCATAATTACATTTCTGTAACATTAAATTATAGGGACATAATTTCATTTTTTGTAAATGAGCCTAAATTTGTTTTTTTCCAAAGTACTTAAAATTTGAAAGAACAGGAAGTCTAGATCACTTCAAATGATCTTTATTCAAGTTCATAGCTTATTAGGAGCATAAATGCTAGTACCTGTCATCTAGGGAACAGGCAGTATTAGCTGTTATGTTTTTCAGCTGGAGAGAGCAAATCACTGCTGTTACACAAGATCATTTGTAACAACTGTACATGACAGCTCTTCCTTCTTGCCAGTGGAGCAGGATGGAATTACTATCAGGAACTCAAGGGTCACAGCAAATTAGCTGACTTAGCAGGATTTGCTTCCTGTTAACAATCACCCTTCTTCAAAGTACTCAAAACCAAGATCCACTCATCCCTGACAAGGCCTTTTAAGTGAGCACTTTGCTTTCAAAGTTCTAAAAAGATGCCAAACACAAAATAATATCCTGGTATTATATGCAACAGTCCTGCCCCTTGTGTACAAAACCCATGTTCTCCATTCCTACTGAGAAATCTGAGAATTGCAGGTTGGAAGGAATCTTTACAGGTCACGTAGTCCAACATCCCTGCTCAAGCAGGGTCACCTATAGCTGGTTGCCCAGGATCATGTCCAGCCATCTTCTGAGTATCTCCAGGAATGGACACTCTACAACCTCCCTGGACAACTCATGCCAGTACCTGGTCACAATAAAAAAGGTGTTCAGGGGAAACCTCCTGTGTCTCAGTTTGTGCTCATTGCCTCTGGCCCTGCCATGGGGCATTAAAGAAAAGAGTCTGTCTCTCTTCCTCCTTGCATCCTCTCTTCAGGTCTTTCAATGCATTGATGAAGATCCCTTCCTGAACTGTTGCTCCAGGCTGAGGAGTCCCAGCTCCCTCAGCTTTTCCTGAAGGGAGAGATGCTCCAGCCCCTACATCATCTTCGTAGCAGTTTACTGGGTTCTTCCCAGCGTGTCCATGTCCCTCTGGGAGTGGGGAGCCCAGAACAGGACACAGTGTGGCCTCACCAAGTCTGAGCAGAGGGAAAGGATCACCTCCCTCCATGTGCCAGTCATTCATTGCCTAAGACAGCCCAGGATACCATAAGCCTTCTTTGTAGCAAAGGCACATTTTGGGCTCAAACCACTGATGAAGATATATGGAAGCCTTCCACATCATTATAAAATTAATCATACATGAATATAACTTGTAGTGAGATACAGAATGGCAGTTTATACGAGAAACTGAAATGAAGTAGAAATACTGAGTGAAAAAAACAAGTGCTTCTGATTTCAGTCATATCAGTAATATATTAGCAAACTGCAGATTGTAACCAGGCATCTTTTAAAACACTCTTCTGTTACAGCAAAACTTCTAAAAATTGTCATCTTCTAGATATTGTAAGTTTGGTGGGTTGATTTTTAGGTTTCTTTTTTATTAAGAGATAACAAAATCCAACTTGGAAGAGAACTCTGGAGGTCATCCGGACCAACTCTTCCTCAAAGCAAAGCCCACCTTCCCCAAGGAGGGAAATTTGACAACCCTAGAAACTTGTTCCAATATAGGAACATTCTGCAAAACTTTTATCCTTGAAATTCACTTCACATATGAAGTGAATACACTTCAATGAAATGCAGCAGTCTATAGCTAAACATGGACCCAGACTCTGGTACAACAATTTTCTAAATTTCTACAAGATAGGCCTTTTTTCCAGTTCCTTACTGTCTTTTGTTTGCAAAAAGAATTCCATGAGAAATAGTTGCTATGCAGTGTGAATGGAATGCCAATCAACCGGTACTGAAAGGCCAGTACTGAAATCCAGTTTTAGGTACAATCGTTTCCAAAATCCTGCCTTTAACTCTTCCATGGGACTCTGAGATCAGGACAACACCAGTTGACAGAGGAGTATAATAATGAGACTGTTTCATATCTTCTGTAATTTATTGTTTACACTTTTACAAAGTATTTTTTGACAGTCAGGTCGCCTACAAAAATAAATAAATTTGAAGCTTAACAAGCTGACCCTAAAAGGGTAGTTCCTTACAATTTAGAGCACATTACTTTAATAGGCTCCCAGTGCTGATAGGCTCCCTACACTGGGGAACAGACACACTGTACTGAAGTGGATCTATGTGTAAGCTCACGGTTTCACTCAAACAAATAAGTATAGAGATCACTTTGGAAAAGCTTACAATTTGATAGATATGATAGTACATTTATGGCCATGTGAAGATGGTTAGAATTCTTCTTAGCCATGCGCTGAAAAAAACTAAAAATCAAAGTTTGGCAAATTACTTGAAACAAATTCACTGAGGTCAACTTCACCACATCCCTGAAATGCTTTCTCTTTGTAGCACAGCTTTAGAAATGCAGTTTCTCTCACTGAGCATGTTCTCACCCAGACTCAAGTACCAAGAAAAGAGAGGAACTGGTAAAATAACCATTTTGGCTGCAGAAATTCAGAAGTTGAGTTGGTGCAATCTCAATTGAAATTTTCTGATCTGACTGGGAGATGTGAAGTGGACTTGGAGCACAACTACACAAAGTCCCGAGGGGAGGTAAAGAACAGTATAAATATAAACCCCAAATACTGAAAATAAAAACTAGAAGTATTACTGCCCACAGTTCTCTCTTTAGACATTCTGAATATAATTTCCTGTAACAGTCCTGTCTTACCATTACAGGTGTAACACTTCATTACTATCATGTCAACCTTATTTTTCAGGTTGGAAGCCTGAGAAAATACTGCAAGTTTTCTGCATGTCTCTAAATTTAAAACAAGACTGCAACAGAGAGAGGAGCTGTAGTTCAAGTGAAGCTTTTGTTTTTCAAAATGAAATCTCCTGCTCCAGCTTCTCTTGCTGCCTTTGCAGAAAATCAAACGCTATATGCATATGGATACTTTCTAGCAACCTGCTGGGAGTCATATACTGTAAGTGGTTTAGGAAAATCTCTCTCTCCAAAAGATAAAACAGATTTTGGGAGGCAGGCAAACTTGTCCTCGAGATAATGAAGTAACTTGTTTCCAAATTCCAAAGCAGAGTATTTTATTTCCTTTCTGAAAAATCAATTTTGTTCTTTATGGATTATCTGTTGTGTCAAAGGATGCTGTTTGTGTAATACATCTTTTTTAGCGAAGGAGATTACTTTAGGTACAAACATCCCCCACCAACATTGTTCTAAACATTTGGCAATACAGAGAACAGAGCTAATTTTCTGTCACTCAAGTAGGACAGTAGGCTTGCTAAACTTGAATCATCATCCCCCGTGAAACACAGTAAAAATCACTGTTAGAACTGATAGTTTATTAGATCAAAGCTACCATCAACAATGTCAATTCTGCCTGGTTGTGTTAACAGGAAAATGTTTTACGAGTTCTACCACCGGGCATCCATTTAACTTCCAGCACCAGCTACGCTGTAAAACCTTGCACGTAATTTATTTGGTGACCTGTGTGTGTGGGAAGCGTTATGCAGGCAAAACTTCTCACTGTCTGACAAAATGCTTTGGTTTGCACTGCTCAGATGATTGAACAAAGAGGCTTTAAGCAATCACCAATAGCTTTTATCTTCAAATGGGCTAAAAGTGTAATACTACACGAGAGCAACCTATTGCTTTAAGAACAGATTTGATAAAACACAAAATGCTACATTTTAAAATTCTACATAATTTGTGCATTAGAAAAAGTATTAGAAAATCTTTCATTAATCTTAAACATCATTTTACCGGTTTCCCCAGACCACACTCATAATGCCCCCATTATAACTTCTTTGTTTATGTACAGCTTAAAATATACATTGTCCATTTAGGTGTAATGAACAGAAAACTTTTATTCATCCTCAGATTACTGCTGTCTTCTTTTAGACAGTATTCAACAGTCTTCAGAACAGTTTAAGTCTGCCACATGGAGTTGATGACAGGTAAGATAGGCACGTCACCAAATTCTCTTACCTGCATCATGGCAGAACTTCATTACTGTCAATAATATGCACAGTATACAAATACAACTAACAAATTCCTATGTAATTCCAAAAGCACAGATTCAATAACTTGTTTCCTTTCAGTGTAAAGGTATAGCTACTTCTCTACAAGGTTTCCTGAAGTTTAATCTGTTCTTTCCCTATTTTATAAAAACCCCATATGATTTATAATACTCTGACACACGTAACATCTTAAAAAAAAAAACAACTCACTTTAGACAGGAAACATGCTCAATAAAATACTGTACGAAATATTCCATTGAGCTTCATATGTAAACAGAAAGGGATGTGGTTTAAAAACTAGCAGCAGATTTTTTTAAATTTTTTTTTTTTTTAAATCTGAGAAGGCAGATGGTCAAGGCATTTTCTGATATTTTTACCTAAAAGCCACTACAGTGAAAAAACAGCATGAAACCTGGGACACCAACTAGTTCCTACTGCTCAGCCTACATTCAGCATGTCATGTCCTTGTTACACAGCATCACCTACCACAGATAGATGACAGATTGTTAATTATCTCAGGAGTAACTGTTTAAAGTTTTCTATGCTGCTGCTGCTGAAAGAATTCAGAGACTTACAAGACACAAGGACTTAAGTGTTTAAGCACTTTTTCCTATTTTTCTCTTCAAAACCTTAAACTAGAAAATCCCCTGAGTAAAAAGTCAGAGAAAGGCTGCCACCCCTTCTAGGGTTAAAAGATGCTTTTGTAAGATTTTAGGTCGGATTAACCTTTTGCTCACAATAGGGCTGGCTATTTGTTTTATTTTTTACTGTCTTTAACACAGGTAAAAAAAATCAATATGAAGCGAGACAAAGGGCTCTGGAGGCCGTGGCTACACCAGCTTTTGGTTTGGCTCATGCACAATCCTACAACATGCTGAGGCTGGGAAGGATTAGCCTGCTTGTGTTGAGTAAACCGATGATACTCAATAAACAGTTTCTGTTGTAAACCCCTTAGGACGTGCAAAGCCACACTAGTTGGCATTAGACCAGATAAGCTGCCGAACCAGCTGTAATCTCATTTAGACCTGAGCTGATCCTCCTGTCCTTTCATTCCACAGGATCAAAGCAAACCACTGAGGAGGCAGCTGTATTATAGCAGCAGTGCTTGCTGGATGTGGCAAACATTTCATAAATTCCTCTCCTTGAAGCAAGCCTGAACATAATCTACCCACAGCCAGTTCAATCAATGGATTTCTGAATTCATTAGTCTTATTATTACAGGATAACTGTTTTCTCCACATAGTGTGGTAGCTGTTGCAAGCCAACTTTGCAAAACAGCTCTTATTGCTGACCATTTCTTTCTGGTAATGTGCCTTTGCATTTTTGCTGTGCCACATGAAAATGATTTAAATCACATCACCGCAGTATTTTTTTTAAAGATTGGAAATAAAACCAATTCACGAATATTCAAGTAGGAAGCACTGAAATATAGTGAATTATTCCAAGTGTAATTACTGGCTACCTGCTCACGTGCTTCCATGCATCAGTAATAATGACCAATGTTTTCTGAGCTCAATGACAGCAAATGATAATAGCGTAAGCATAGATTATATCATTGTAGTAGCATAAATAGAGTCAAATTACAGATACAAAAGGAGTCGTTCTAAGGAAAAGATTTCTATTTTCCTTTTACTCTTTGTGTTCTTTGGAATTAAAAAGACAAAATAGTTTCATGGTTAAAGAAATGAATAGCACAACTTCACAAAACCAGAAAACCACAAAAGCAACAGGTCTTTTTAAATGAAGCCAAGATGAAATCCAAAGCACTGGATCAAATTAGACTTGAGGGTGCAACATTTGATTTCTGTAGACCATTTGGAGTTTTCCTGTGCAGCTACAGGGAAAAAAATGTTACAGTGTAATTAAGAGATATGGAGAGTGTAATTCAGAAAATGTGTCAACCACTCCATTTCCTACCAGTGAAGTCTGCAATGCAACACATTCACAGATAGCAAACGTAAAATTAGATTTGTAACCTACATTGGCATAGGGAAATGCTACTAAAAACATTTTTCAGCCCCTTGACTTGCCTTTTTTTTTTTAATTATGAAAGACCCAAGTTTTGTGGTGCAGTTGCATCAGCAAAAAAGCCCAAACAAAAAAGCAAACCAACCCCAAAAAACAACAAACCCCAAACAATAACAAAAAAATGCAAGCAGAATTATGTAGTACAGCATTTTAGGGTCACATACAAGTATACACTATTGATTCTTGGATCACTGCTGGTAAAATGAACAGTAGCCACTGTAACTGATACAGCTAAGGCAGAAGCAGTAGTGCTTGTGACTTACTGTTATTTACAGCCAGAACGTGTACATTCATGTTCACAAACTGAAAAGACAGAGGACCTCACAGACAACTGCTCAGAGTTTAGAAAGCTCAAGAAAGTACTTTATCATCTTTGCACTCTCTTCCTGCACTACACAAATCTGGCTGTTGATGCTTTTAATAAGAGTAGGAAAAAAAAAATTATACCTGTAAGAAAAAGGGATGCATAATCAAATCTAACATTTTACACATGTAAATGATTTTTAACAGATTATCGAGATGTTTACTAAAAACTTTTTTTAAGCACTAAAGCACAGATGTGATAGAGCATGTCATAGGCAGCTGGCAAAAATGAACAAAAAGGTATTTACACCTCTTGTGTACAGATGTGTAAAAGAAAAAAAACAAAAACCCCACCACACATCTCTTCCTCAATCACTTAGAACCCATCTGATGTGTTAGTTAACGATTCCCCTCTCTCCACTTCATTCTTCAGACATAAAGGGGTCCCATTTAACATAATCACTTAATAACAGCAAAGTGATGGGTATCAGAACCCTAATTCTTCTAATATTTGCAAAATCCAGCTCTTTGTAATAATAATAACACCATGATAGCAAACTGTAAAACTGTGTAATTATACTTTAATTGTATTGTGAGGCATGCATTAATCACAAAGTTTAAGTACCAAGGATGGAATTATAATAATTCTGTAAAACAAATTTAAGCTAGCTAAGTAGGTCAGAACCACTAGCATGCAACAGGAGACCTTTGGGAATTTATCAGTTAATGGCTATTTATGTGCAAATGAGTGCCCTCCAACCCTCCCAAATCCTGTGTAGCTGAAGGGTATTTCTGTTAACCAGGAGCATGCTTAACTGCTGAGGCATAAATTAAACCATTTATTGGAATGATTTTAATTCTTCTCTCCCCCCACCCACTCTTACTACTCCTTCCACCCTCACTAGCAGCACAATTTACAGTATTAATTTACATGGAGATAGCATTGCTGAAGAGTTTTCAGAAATTATTCTGTTTAAAGGAAGAGAGGAAAAGAGAGGAGAAAAAAAGAGCGAGAGAAAAAACTTTCAGTAAGAGACAGTAGAGATGTTATACTTAATCTGCAAATCTTCCAGAGGGCAGGTTGAAGTATTAGAAATTCCAGAGGTTCAGTATCACAGCAGCACAGCTGAAGCCCTTTCATAATGAACTCAAATGAAATGAAATTCTGCTTCACTTCCTCATGTTCTAAACTCAGAGAAGACAATGAAGCTCAAGGGGGACTGCAGCAACTGTGTTTTCTCTGTTGTAGTGCTCAGACTGTACACACATCAAAGGTTTTCTTTCAAGAAAGAAACAACAAAAATTTCTTGGCTGCAGGAAAAAAACACCTTCAATTTCCCAGTATGACTTTGAAAAAACTAGTCATTTTTGATCTTAGGAAAATACACACTTTTACCAAATACTCTGGATAAAGATGTATTGAATTTTCACTGTGAAGTAAAATGAGGACAATTTACAGACAGTATAAATGATTTTTCAACATTTTTCAATCATAGCACTAATTCAGTACAGCTTATATTTTAATTTGGTTGGTTGTGTTTTGTTTTTTTCTAAGCACATGCACACATTTTCTTGCAAAGCCTAGGGTCCCAGAATAATAAACCAGAAAGTTTGATTATTCTAACATCAATTAACCACAGCTCCCTGTTACCCTAAACAGGGTCACATCTCCCCAATGTCTAATAATTACACTGCAAAATCCCCTGATTGCCTGAATATTCACTTTCCTTATGACATGTGGATTATCCTGGCTGTGCTAGAGTTAATTATTATTTAAGAGATGATCACAGTGCTTTACTTTCTGATGTCATTTCCCACCCAATACAAAACTCCACGTACATGCAACACATTGAACACGTACACACATCACATTTTTTTCCCCAAACCAAACTGCTGTAGGATATCCTTGAATTTGTGTCGAGTGAACTGGAGGAATTCCATGGGAGCAAATCTGTAGCAGCTTTAAAATATTTTAGGCAGACACCTGCAATACTTACTGAAATATTTTCAAACACACATCACCAACAGTTAATCAATATATTCCCTTCCTGGAAAATAACACCAGTGAAAATATTTGCTTTATTGTCATGCTTGACTTTTTTTTTTTTTTTTTTTTTTTTTTTTTAAGGAAAACGAGACAGCAGAAAAGCAGTAAAAGAAAACCTCACTGGCATGGCAAGAACATATGTACTTGCTTGTTCCTCCCTTCTCCTGCCCCTCAATAAAAGATGACACGAATCCCCCAGCTGCAGCAAAGGCTCCTGCTGTGTGCGTAATGGCTGCCGTGGCTGCCTCTGTAGCCCCTGCCTTACCCTACAGAGGAACCAGGAGGTTTCTGATTCTCAACGTGGATTTGCAAGCACACACAGTAAACCAGAGACTTCATGACACTCTTTGTGTGTCAGAAATTAATAAATGAACAGAACTATCTGACCAAATAATAAACAAAAAAGTTCAGTTGCGTATTTTTATAAAGAATTAGTACAGATGTATTACCAGAGCCTGCAACAAGCCCACGGTTACCTATTTCCCTACAGCCTTGATTATGTCTGTACCTTCCGGCCTTTGGCAGGGTCTCAGCATTGCCCTAAGGCTTTAATTAACCCTGATTAGAGTTAAACAGGGCTTTCTGGTTGTGAAAAAGGAGAGAATAGACAGTACCTTCAGCTTTTAACAGAGAACCGAGTAAACCACAAACTGGTTTTCCCTTTTCTCTCCCTACTTCTTCCAATAACATCATCAGGAAGGGACACCCATAAGAACATCAGATGATACAGAATGTACACGTTGTATATTATGCACTAGTCTTCCCATTTTGTTTTTAAGGAGAAGGGGGCAGCCTGCTATTTCAGGCTCATTTCACATTAGGCACGTTTTCACTGTCCCTGGTTTAATACAACTGCAAAAAAAAAGCTGGAGCATTTGGGCATTGGTGATTAATGGCACTTGGGACTTGCTCCAAGCCAAATAAAACATGACAAGGCAGACGTACATGCCCAGTATTAATGTGACATTACCCTTCTTTAGAAAATGCCTAAAAAAGCATTTTTAAAGCTGTTTTCTAGACAGATTTCAAGACTTGAACACACAACCACTGCAGCACCCTCTTCAGTGGAGCCCTTGTGCATGCACACAGGAGGAGCCAGCCTCACGCTCTCACCCCAGAAATACCAAGAACTGGTCTAATACAGGGTCAGCTTTTTGCCTCCCTATCAGAAAGGGGAAATTAAAAAGAGTACAGATACTACAAAACAAAAATAATTAAAGATTTACAAAGTTAAATTTTAAGGCAGATTATAATTTCAGGTGTAGGTTCTTTACCTGCTGATTTGACCAAGTTTTTGTTCTCTAAGGAAAAGCACAGAATACTGTTCAGGAAATAGCCTTACTAATCAATCACCAGCTGCATTGAGCACTCCTCGAACAGAAACAGAAAAAAGCACAGAAAAAAGCAGAGAAACAGAAGCCAAGGGCCGTACTGCATCTCAAGAGTCATTTAGGGGTTCGTCTCAGCAGACTGGTAATCTTACAAAGATTCCCCCTGGAAAATGTTCGTCTAATGCATTGTCTAAAAAGTAAAAAAATTAAATTCCACAACTCTCTCTTGCAGCCTACCAGAGTGCTGACATTGCAGCCTACTCTAACCACACTAAACTTCTGCCCTGAACTAAGCCAATTCCTTCTTCACTGGCATGGAAAACAACAGAAACTTATCTTCTTTGACATGTTCTTTTACATATTGGATAACTTCTAGCCTGTCTCCCTTCAACCTTTAGTACCTAAAATCAGTTCTGCCAAACTTCTACAAACTTCCTACTCTCATTATTCACTTTTGTGGCTCCCTTAAATTTTCGATTTATTCATACATGTATTGTAAACTGACATACAGAACTACAGCTAAAGTCAGAGTAAGCAGCTCCTTTAACCTGCAGAAGTTTTATGAACACACTCCACAGTGACATTTAAATAAATTTATTTTTTCTTGGGCAGAGTCACATCAAGACCTGCTCTCTACTATACATGCTGTGTGTATTAAAGAATATCACTGTTACAAGATATAGCCAATGGACAGTTATCAATGACATTTCCAGTAATTGTTCTTACAGCCACTACTCCCTTACAAATTGATGTGAATAAATATCCATGAAACAGTGGTCCAAACACAAGTACCCTCTCTACTTCCATTTCAAGGTACAAGGGAATCTACTGGAAACAACATCCATGACTTGGTTTCCCTCCATACAAGAGGCAGAAACTGTGCTACTCCAGAGACAAAATATCCAGGGACAAAATAGCATCTGTGCTGAGCAGACAGCAAAGTCCACAAGCAAGGGCAGGTTGGGCTGATGGGGTAACAGCCGTGGCAGCTACCTGGATTCAACCACCTCTGGGTGTGGGTATTCCCTTTGTTTCTCTCACCTCAGAGTACATACTACCTCTCCAAACTTTGACAGCATGGTTGCCACACTAAGTATTGTGTATATTACAATTTTTCTTTTCAAATTTCATTATTTTTCAAAAGCACTATTTGTCAAAATACCAAGGTAGTTTTAAATTCTGGTTCTGCTCCCTATTTGAGCAGAGAAATGCCCTGTAACTTCTGACCACAGAGACAAACTCTTAACTCTTCATTTTGATCTACTACAACTAGCTGTACTTAGCAGTTCCTCATTTTCAGTGTTCTAAAGTGATAACATCAAGCACAGATAGTTCGAAGATAACACTGAAGCCTAACACTATTTTCTTTATGAAAAACTTCTCTCATTCCTATAGACTCACAGCACCACTTTACAGTAAAACTGTACTTGTAAGGCTGCTGTTGTCTTTTCTATTTCTTTTTTGTTACAATACCCAGAAACAGGTACACTGGAGGCTGTTCTACATCCCAGCGGAAATTTCATCACAAGCAAAACCATCCCAGAAGAAGAATCGAATCATATGTACCCAGAAAACAGTAAGCATTAAACACAGAATGTACTTAGATTCATCCCCTCTCTTCATTTATTCAGTGGTTTCATGAGAGCACCAAATTTCTTTTGCTGATGAGGTAGTCCTATAAGTCAGTAGCAAGAAAAGCTGACGCTGGCAGTTTACAGCTGCCAGTAGCAGAATGTGAAGCAAATTTAGAGAAAATGAAGCAAGTGGCCAGCCACAGGATCAGTGATGGAGACGGGGACATCAAAACCCAAAGCTTGTTCTACTGAACCACTGAATCTTTCACAACTGCACAAACTACTGCCATCCATGTTGTGTTCAACACCTGGCAGGTGCTGTGCTTGCTGTTCACTTTCCTCCACCAAGAAAAGTATATTCATGTGTTCAGCTAGCATAAGGATTCTTCTTCGAGTTCGTTCAGCTTTTTTATCCTCTTTAAAGGTCACCTTTCTTTAAAACACACAGGCAGAAATTAATTCTGCTCTCTTGAGAGATCACCTCCTTTCACAGGGGCCAGCCATGGAGAGTACAAAGAGAAATATTTTGTGTGAAGCAGACACACACACACATCCAGTTCAGCGCACTCAGATGACTCGTTTAACCATTCGTGAAGACTACAGTGGCTTGCTGTCGTCCCAAAATGCACACTCACTGCTTTATCAATCAGGTTTGCAACTCTGTGCTAAAAGAAGAGACCAGAAACATACAGGAATAGGTAGGTGGAGGAACAGAGTGCACTTCAGTATTCTAGGGAGCCTGAGAACTTCCTCCCCAAGCCAGCTACCTCCATTCTTCTGCGTGGGCTGTCAGTAGGAGGCAGCATTGACTCTGACAGCAGCAGCTCTGCACCGCCAAGTAGTTGGGAGCTTGCTTCATTCTTCTGTCATTATATAGGCAGGATGACACTGTTCTCTAATCCAGCCAAAGCTGATAAGTACCATCAACCTGTCACTTCCTACATTTCAAATTCTAACATTGCAGCATCAAAGAGTTTTTACATTTCGATTTCTTTTGCTGGCAGCGGTCGGTAGCCTCTCATTCTCCCACGGTGTTCTAATGCAGCATTTGCACACCGGGGTTACTCCCAGCCTGAATAGCAGGTCATCCCCTACTCACTGAGCTCATCTGCAGCCCATGTGCTAGGCAATTTAGATCCAATCAGCCCTTATTTAGCTCAAGAGTAATGAGCAGCATAGTGACACAGACTTAAGCCTGACCCTCAGGACACTGCTCATCAAGCAGTAAAACTGTGACAAAATCATTCATCTTCCACCCGCTGGCAAGAAATAATACTCGCACTCACTGTATTACTTTTTCAAGATATAGGAGAAAAAAAAGTCCTGAATTTTCATGATGTGAGACATTAATTTGCAGAAAGCTGAATTCCCTTAAACCCCCCTGTTGCTATGAGCTCACCAGGGGGAAATAGGCCTTAGGAGACTGAAATGGAATAAAGAAAATTGCTCCAGCTTTCTTTTCATTTTAAATAAGCCTTAAATCTGACAAGAGATATCCTAAAGAGAGAAGAAATATATATCTTGTAAGGTAACGAAGAAACAATCAAAATTAAGAGATTAGAAGGCTACTTGCATATAATGGCTGTATTGGCAAGAGCATTTCTTTGTTTAACATATACAACAAAAAAAAATTCCATATGGAAAGATACTCTTGCAGCTCACATGAAGAAAATGAGAAGGAAATCTGAGAGGAAAGTTAATTTGGGGGAAACAGTTTCAAAAGTGAGACACTTCCATCAGAAAACAAATCTATGCTTTATGTCCTTCAGGGAGCACATTTTTCTCTAAACAACTGCAGGGTCTCAAGCAGCAGGTTCTCAGTACACCTGGATATGATTTCACTCTTTTTTTTTTGGTGGATTTATTCCTTCACAACAGTAAGTCTTGTATTGCTGTCAGGTAGGCCACAGAATGCTTATGTGGATTAATTTTTGGTAAATAAAGTGGATACAATGGATGAAACACAGGAAAGCTTTTCAATCTGTAGCACAGGGGGATAGAGCTGTGTATCTTCATGATTGATGTCTAAGTACAAGGCTTGAGTTTCTTTAGCTCTGGGTGCCTACCAAGACTGGCTTTGTTCTGGCATCAACAATCAGAAGGTCCTATGACAGCTTTTGTTGTTTCAATTTTTTTCTTAAAGTGACTAGACTAGAATAATTTCAGTTGGAAAGGGATCAGGAACTATCATGTAGTCCAACTGCTTGCCCCAAATCAGGGCCAACCAAAATTAAAGCATGTTAAGGGCAGTGTCTAAACGCCTTTTTTAACACTGACAGGCTTGAGGCACCAACCACCTCTCTAGGAAGCCTTTGTTTGACTGTCCTCTCAGGAAAGAAATGCCTCCTAATATCCAATCTAAACTTCCCTTGGCACAACTTTGACCTGTTCTCATGCATCCTCTCACAGAATCCCTGGGAGAAGAGCTCAGCACTTCCCTTTACACTTCCCCTCCTCAGGAAGCTGTAGAGAGAAGGGAGAACTCCCTTCAGCATCCTGTTCTCCAAACTAGACAGGTCCAAAATCCTCAGTTGCTCTTCATAAGACTTGCCTTCCAGCCCCATCAACAACTTTGTTGCCCTCTTTCTAAAGCAGACGCTCTCTTAATTTACCTTAAACACCAATAAGAAATGGATTTTAATAAATTACTCAGCTTTCAAATGGCTGTCTACTGACTCAAGAAAACTGACAAGTTGATGTGAATATTATTAAAAACTTGAACCAATGACAGACAGACACAGGAACTTTTATATGCAAAGTATGAGGTATGCAGCTCCAGTGCACACTGTATCTCATTTCATTACTTTCTATAGTAATGCTGTTAAAGCAGAGGACACATGGCCAAAACATGTCACTTTTACCTATTAATCTCTGAAGATGAGAACACAAGGGACAAAGGTATATCCTACATTCAAAAGCAGTGCTTGCTCCTCATGCTCTAAAGCATTTAGAGACTAGATTTTCTTTACATTCAAACCTCAGTTTTATTAACAGAGTAACTGAAGTTTTAAAAAAACCCTAAAAAAAAACTTTACACTGTAAGTCAGGCTAGCACAAGATACGCTTCCTCCCCAAACATAAGATCTGTGTTGTGAAGAATCAACCTATTTTCTTTTCAGTTAAAGAAGTTCACAGAAACTTTTAATGACTTTCTAATGGTAATTCATTACACCTGGGAGATCTTGGTGCCAAACAAAGATGTTCTGACTCTCAGTTCAGTGGTTGAGCCCGAGATGCCCTCTGTACTCATCAGGACATCACATCCAGTATCTCTTAATATACATACTTATGGGATGGGTAAGGAAGACTCAGGCTCTTCCAAACTGTTCTGGATACAGTTTTTCAGAAGTTCAGCATCAGAAAGTACTTTTACAAAGATTAACAGCAAAACCCCTGAGGGGGATGGAAAGGAAGGAGGGGCGAGAACATTTCTATTCTCCTCCTGAGCTTATCTGCTGACTTACACGGTAACAGGGAGGGGGAGGGAGGCTTCTGTTGGTCTCAGAAAGCTTCCCGCAGGCTCTTTGGATGGCAAGTATAACGAAAAAAAAAATAATTACAAATTACTACACATTTTCATAGCAAAGATATTCTGGATAATGCATTCCTATCATGATCTCTCTCACAACGTCAAGGCTAGACACAGTCCAACAGACAGAAACATCCAGTTCTGCTGTTATCATTGGCACAGTTACTAATGTAACTTTTATTTACATATATATATATATATATATATATACACATATACATATATAATGTAACCTGTAATTAGAGACAGGTTTACCTGAATAATTTATGTAATTTACACCCTGAAATTCAGTGGCTTCTCATGTCCTTCAGCACTGGAAGAACAGTACAAAAACTTGGGCACAAAAACTTGAGAACTCTTTTTAAAATAAAACCACTATTTATTAAGTCACTTTGTTTGTGGTACTTCTCATTTCTCCTATGGGAACCAGTAGCAAGTCTCCCTGAAGTTAAGCAAAGATATTCAGGATCCAGCCTTGACCTCACACGTGGGCATGTACTTGCATTTTATAATCCTGCAACTCAGTGCTAATACACCACAAAATGCAAATTCCAGAATGATGATGAGTGAAAGCCTATGTCAGAACAACACCTGATTACAATAAACGGCATTTTAAGAATAACATATTGTATTGCTGGAACCTACTGTATTCAGACACTCAGTAGGTTTCTCTGAGTCTGTGTCTATCTTTACAGAGCTCTGCAAAGTAGAAAAAAATTCTAAAACTGTTTAGAAGCAAAACAAAAAAAAAATTACTTCTGAGCTAGAAAGCTTAATATTTCAAGGAAACACAGGAAGAGATAGGTTTGCTTTTTTTGTGAGTTTCTTGATTGTTTACTGTATATTTTACATATGTTTTTTAAAAGGAAACGGTATTAAAAGGCAATCTTACACTTCGTACTGCATCTCACTATGAAGATCTTGGAAGTGCCAGCAAGTAGCATCTTGTTTCCAATTACTCACCACATATCAAAAACTAATAAAAATTACTTCACAGTCATATATATAGTCATAGTTCTATTTAAATATATGGACACCAAAATAATCATAATAATTTTTTTAAAAGTGGTTTAAAAAACCTTATTTAAACCAGTCATAGGTAAATAAACAACCAAAAGCTACCAATACTTTTCTAGCAGACAAGAAAAACCCAGAAAGGGTTATTTTAAAACACAGCAGTGTAAAAATGGTGAAAGGGGGGGCCTCTTTTCAGAAGCCTTTTAAGAAAAAAGAAAGGAAGAAAACAAGTGCACTTTCAAAACCTTGTATGCCAAGTTTTAGCCCAGAGCAAGTTTTAGCAGCTATGTTACAAACCCTTGAAAATAAAGGTTTATAATGGAAATGCTGACAGACCCTTAACCATAGCAGCATGAATAGCTATAATTAAAGAAGAGCTTTTGGCTACAACCTCACTCTGCAAGGGAAAGATTGCCATTTTTACAGTATCCTCAAATGAAAGCAACTGGGAAACCTGGAATACAATTCTAGCAGTCCAACAAAATATGTTAAATGGGAATTGCTAAAACTATTTGACATTTTAAGCTTTAAATACTGAGGCATTTAGTTAATATAACCAAGTCAGTGTTTTCATAGTACTACTTAATCAGCAGTAAAGAATATTTCTGCGAGCCATCATCTAGGGTTAGAAGAAAGTGGCATATGAAGTTAGTATTTCCTAACAGCCTAGAGGAAGCTGCTTCTCTCTTTAATCAGTGATCTCACTTCTTTTCTACCTGTGAATTTCTTGTCATAGTGTTATAAAATTATTAGAGTGCAGTGAACAAAAAAAAAATTACAATTATGAACGGACTACTATCCTATATGCCTGGACTTCCAGAGCATGAGATAACAACATTGAAACATTTCGTCCTTTTTCAAGTTTGCAGACAGATCAGGCCTAATCAGTCTGGTTAAGCCCATGTTGTCACAGAGTTGTCCAAATCTTCTGAACCACAGAAGTGGTCTTCCTGTTGTTTTACATATATGGCAACAGAGGCCTATTTTTAGTGAGTCTGTCGAAGTGGGAGAGAGAACCAGTAACTTTCTTCTGTTTGATGCAGCCTGAATACCAAACCATTCTATAAACATCAATGAATTAAACTTCTCTGTAGATGGGATAAATAGGCAGGTAGAATATACAAACAGAAACCGAACTGCTGAAACAAAGGTCTGATCCTCTCTCTTACCAATTAGTATTCAAGTGAGTTGGCAATTCAGATATTTCAGGAGACCTGCTTTTTGTTAAGAAGGGGTACAAACACAGTCCTATCTATGCCTTGACTGTGATAATCTGAGAAATCTGCAATGAACTTGAATGTCTTCCTCTCTGTTCTACAAGAGAACCACATAACCCTCATTTTCCAGAATTCTGGAAAGCTTTAAAATAATGCCAGGTTATGAAACTGGCAACTTTTTTTCACAAGTCTCAAATTTCTCATAAAATCAGCATCCTAGTCTATATCCACAATTTAAGTACATAACTTACCGAAGTCTTGCTAGAACAACCTGAAGAAAATTTAGGACCATACTCAGTTCAGCTCCTCGACAAGCAGGCAGCAGCATACTAAAGCCATCATTCAGCAACTTTTCCTCAGAAAGGCTCAAGTAGCAGCTGGTCTCAAATACTTCTTGGACACCATCAATGTAGGTTGAAAGTAGAATCCAGAGATTATGTTTCTGTGTGTTGTCATTTTTAGTCACTAAAAATGCCTTTGCCTTCTCACGGAAAGCATTTGAGAGTTTCTCAGCTAGGACACTAATGTCCATGTTCTTCTCAACATAAATCAAAATGAAAGCAAAAAGACCTCTCCAGATAAGAGCTCTCTGAGACACAGTGACAGAGGATGAAATCAGGAAATCCAAAAGATCCAACACTCGACTGACAATATCTTCTGTCTCCGCAACATTTGCCAGCATGAGGAATAGGTTAAAAAAGTTCTGCAGCCCCACTTCTGTCAGCTCCTGCATTCTTCTCCGGTGGAACTTGGAATAAATTCTACAAAAGAACCCCAAACAAAACAAACAAACAAACAAAAAAATCAGGAAAGAGATTGTACACACTTCAAGTGTACAATTCCCTATCTCCTTGATAAACTAATATTGCATTTCTATGCTTTTATTGTCTTCAAATATCTCTGAAATTCTAAATATCCTCTTTTCCCCTTCCTTGTCTACTCTTGACTACTGGAATAAACATGCTGTTTCATTTTCTGCTCCTAATAAAATGTACATTTAAAGGGTTTTCAACCCCAGGTCTAGCCTTATTTTTGTCCCTTACCCAATGGCTAGTATTATGTTAAGCACAATCTTATGAGCAGATTCTATTCTGTAATGGATGTCCTCTGTACCATACCTTCCCATCTATCAAACTTGGTCCAAGAGGGCAGCTAGGAAAGGATATGATGTGTTAAGTAGCATCTTTCATAGAATAACAGACTATGCCAAGTTGGAAGGGACCCATCAGGATCATCAAGTCCAACTCCTGTCCCTGTGTAGGGCACCCCCAGGATCACACGATGTACCTGAGAGGGTCATCCAAATGCTTCTTGAACTCAGGCAGGCTTCGTGCTGTGACCACTTTCCTGGGGAACCTGTTCCACTGCTCAACTGCCCTCAGGGTGAAAAAACTTTTTCTGGTAGCTAACCTAAACCTCCCGCGATTCCCCGAGTCCTGTCTTTAGTCAAAGAAGGAAAGAAGTAAGTGCCAGTCCCATCTCTTCCCCCAAGGAAGCTGTAGACTGCAATGAGGTCACCCCTGAGCTTCCTCTTCTCCAAACTGAGAAATCCAAGTGACCTCAGCTGCTCCTCATAAGTCATCCCTTACAGACCCTTCACTATCCTTGTTCCTCTCCTTTCAGCATGACCAAACAGTTGCTGTACAGCTTTTTTTCCTGAAACTCTATTTCCAGGTGACACAAAAGAAATTAAAAAAAACCACAAAACCAAAACCAAACCCAAACACACACCAAGGACACTCCTTTCTTTAGCTACTCTTTTCATTTATGATATATATATAGATATATATAGATATATATATATATACATAGCTGCTATACCCACAGCTGGTGCAATCAGAGGCTCACCTAGATAGCCATCACTGCAGTAAAAATGAGAGGAAAATTTCAGATGAAAAGCTCCATTTCTCCACAATGCTTTGGCAAAGTCTGTACAGATCTGTACTGAACACCTACTGTAGGGACTGCCGACTGCAAGTCTGGGCAAGAAACCTCTCTCCAGCAGGAAGACCTTAAGAAACTTTAAGCTGCATTGCTTGTATGACAGTGCTCAAGTTATACACAGCTGATGGTGAGAAGCACTGCTGCTTTCCAACTTTAAGGGGATTGACCAAAGCAGAAAATTTTTACATAGGTGTCTTTCCTGCAACTTTTGCTCAAAAACTGGGCTTAGAATAAATGTCACCATTCCTCAGAGAGGACTAAGATGAAAATAGCTTGCTTAGCTTTGATTTCTGTGTTTAAAACCTTGGGTATATTCTTCACCTTCAATTTCAAATAAGTTCCACAAACAGTAGTCAAACATCCATAAATGCTGTTTGCCTATTCTGTCACCTGGAAAAATAGTTGGAAGTGGAGCTGAGGTTATTAAATCTAGCCACCAAAAATTACAGCAAATCCAATTAATGTTGTTTAGTAGCAAATTACTACTGACAGGCATTTGAGTTCTTCATGCATCAATTAATGTTTGGTTAGCTGCTGAAGACAGAGTTCATCCCAAAAATCATAGCTGTAGGCTGTTAAATTTTGCTACTTGTGTAATTGATTTATTCAAGGTAGAAACTACGAATACTGGTTGAGCAGATTGAAGCAGTGTGCGTTGTCTATCATTATTCCCCCTCCTAAATTAGGGAAAGCAACAAGCTATAAGAGACCAAAAATGTAAGTATAATTTGTTTTCAGTAAAAATAGAGCAGAGTAATTATAATTACTAAAGAAAGACAGTTTCAGCATCCACCAACATATTTGTTTTTATGTAGTTGCCATTTTAAACTTCAACTTTACTGACTGTAAGAACTCATGAAGCACACATAAACATATCTTCCTTTTCTGACAGCCAAGATAATCCTTCTTTCTTGGAAAAAACCATACCACACACCTTCATAACGTGTGCATACATTTGTGCATTTTTTATATATTAATTACTTGCATGCAAAAAAATCTTATATATACTTAAAATTTTACTTTAAGTACATATAATAGTAGTATTACTATTATTACTTTTAACAATTTATAATAATTACACTATTTTTTTTAGAAATCAAAACATATAGCCCAAACCAAAACTAATTCTAAATTTTCTATATCCAACAAAAAAAAAAGAAATACTTAAAAGTTAGCCACTTTAATGATTGGCACAATTACTATAGTAAGATTAAGGATCCATTAAGTATATGAACCATTGGGATTTGTTTAGAACTTAGACTGTTTTTTTGATATTATGACTGACCATACCTCTTATTTAGTATGTTTCAAAATTAATTGAAAAAATAAAAACCTCAAAAAAAACCCCTGTAAGGAACTTTGGAAAGAGTGAAAAAGGAAATAGAACTACAGATTAAATAGCAGGCCTAGCAAGAGCCAGCTTGCACGTTCTTGGACAACACATAGCTTTTCTTTGACAACACATGCTGCTTACATGCAGCTCAGACAGGACTTCTATGCTTTAATTATGTTACCTGCCTGGCAATAGGGTTGCACCACTGTGTAGGTTGCCAGTGTACTAAATTCCTGGCCTGTAGGACAAAGCAAATCACCACAGGCTATGGATGCCAAGGTGGCTCTTGGACCCAGCTTCTGGACCCTGTCACAGCCTCAACTGGCAGCAGAAGCCTCAGGGAACAGCTGCCTTCTTCAAATTACAAATCACTCTGGATCCCTTGTCCCTTTTATTTTCTCATGAACACAGTACCTCCAGTTTGCTTTGGTATGTGATCAGAGGGCTGGAGCACCTCTCCTATGAGGACAGACTGAGAAAGTTGGGGGTTATTCAGTCTGCAGAGAAGGAGACCTTATTATAGCCTTCCAGTATCTGAAGGGAGCCTGCAAGAAAGCTGGTGAGGGACTTTTTAGGATGTCAGGTAGTGACAGGACGTGGGGGAATGGATTCAATCTAGAGGAGGGGAGATTTAGATTAGAAGTTAGGAAGAAGTTCTTCACCATGAGGTTGGTGTGACAGTGGCACAGGTTGCCCAGGGAGGTGGTGGAAGCCCCATCCCTGGAAGTTTTTAAGGCCAGGCTGGACAGGGCTCTGAGCAACCTGATCCTAGTGGGAGGTGTCCCTGGCCATGGCAGTGGGGTTGGAACTAGATGATCATAAAGGTCCCTTCCAACCCTGAAAATTGTGATTTTATGTGGCTGGAAGGACCATGCAATCTGTCTGGCTAAAGTAAAACATGAGAAACTAAATAGCAGCCATACCGTCCTTTGATTTGTTTCCAAGGATGCAAGCCACCATTCTCTGCCTCTTGTTTCATCATCTGTGCCAAAATGCTGAGGAAAATGAAGTAACTGTTGCTGGACTCGTAAAGGGTAGGGATCTGCTGTTCACAACAGCAACTTTTCACCAACTCAAGCATTGACAAAGAAGTTTTACTAACGCTTGCCAGACCCTTCAGACCAAGCCAGGGAACAGTGAAGCAACTGTTCTAGAAGTATAAATGGAAACAGAATGGATTATAAGTAACAGTAAATACTAATATTCCAAAGGCAGTAAGATGCAATCCTTCACACAAACAAAAGGACACCACAACTCAAGAAACAAAAATGCATTGTAACTTCCTGAAAAGTGTTTTTACAAGCTTTAAAATCTTGTAGTGATCTTAAAACCAGTAGTCCTGATGAAAAAAAATGAGTAAAAATATAATTCTGTATTTTTGCATTATATTGATATTATATTTATAATTTTGTATATTTAAACATGATTTCTTAAATACATATAAGAAATTTAAGGCAAGTTCCATAGACCAGTCAGTATATAAGCAAACCATACTCGGCTAGAGAAGAATCAGTATTCATTTTTTATTGATAAAAAACACGGACTGTCCATGTGCAAATCTACACTTTTTTTTCCTATTTATTTGCTTACCAGGTTCTTGCTGTAATAATCCCAGAGTATGGTGACCACAGAGAGGTTCAATTCCCAGAAACTACACAAAGTCCAACAGCACTGGAGATGCATTCGTAAGTGTTCCTCTAGCACACCAGCCTTGAAAAAGGGAATAAAAAGTTTATCACTATGTCTACACATCAATCCAGCACTACCAGACTATTAAGAACAGTCCCCTAATATAAAAATTGTTTTGAATTATATAATGCTGAGTAAATGCACCTGCTAATACAAGCAATGAAGTAGAAGATAAAAGCTTATAACTGAATCCTGCAGTCCAGCCATGCACCTTCATCATTCCCCATTTCAGGCATCCATAGAGGTGTAGACACATTAAGATAACAAACAGCTCAATATTATGAGCCTAACTTGAAACATGACTGCATGGTACAGAACCTCACAAAAGAGTAAGGGGGCATTAGCTATACTGAATGCATGAGTCTGCTGAATCCTTAGGCCATGTTCTTCTCTTATGTAGGTTCCAAAGAAAGCTCATTCACCACTGATCCAGTCAGAAGGTGCAACTACCTGAGAGTTCCAATTTGCTTTTTGGTATTCCAAACAGGAGAATCTTTCCTTCCTCAAACCCCTGCAACATGGCTATACTGCTAACATCCCAGACAACTAAATTAAAGGCATACAAGTCACTGAACATCAGAAAACACTGCACCACACACTGTTTTCACTTCCAAATTTTGCACACAAAAGGAAGAAGTATCATAAGAAAGAAAAACAGGAAATTCTGAATTGTTTTAACAAGTGAAATATCCAGTTTGTAACCTAGGGTGGGATCCATCACTGGAGTTGTATCAGAGCTACAGTATTAGGAGCTTCATGTTGAGACTGAAATCACATGTCTAACCTAGTCTATTTTAGGTATCTCCTGTAGGATGGTAAGTATAGCATGATAAGCCCTGGAAGGGCTTTATTGTATCCAGTGATTAGAAAAATGGTTTAGTAGACCAGCTTTTGTGTAGTTGTCTTAAGGGAAGACTTTTACATGTGTTAAGTCTAACATGTCAGGGATAGCAGTGAACTTGTTCTGTGCCAAGAGAAACACCTGACCTACTTCCAGCTTTCTGCACCTAAGCATCACATAAGTCTGGAATGTCTGACTCCATAAGTTAAAGAGGAATAAAAAAGGTAAAAAAAAGCGCCAAACAAACATAAAACAAAACAAACAAAAAAAACCCAAAAACCCAAACAGACACAGGATGTGTTTTAAGGCTCAAAATCATAGCCTCAAGAGAGGGAATGAAAGAAACCATGCCTCAGATAAATATTGGGAAGTTACCCCTTCAATTCCAATTACAGTGTTAGGTCCTGAATTATGTCCCAGGCTCACTCAGCTAAGAAAATGCTTAAATAAAAACAACAATAAAATAATCACTGATGCCAGGTGATGGAAAAAGATATCAGTAGGCTGTGCTGAAGTTTGATTTTTGCTGGTTGTTTTCTCTTTATTTTTGTTTGGGGGACTGCTTGTTTGGTTGCTGTTCTTTAAAGAAGTCTCATTTAGTAGCTGCAACTGGAAGAGCAGGACTTCTGCTCCCACCCACAATGCTACTTCTAATGGCTTACTAGGTATTAGAGCTGATTTTTTGTGTGTTTTCAATGCTACACAAAGGAATTATAACTCATTAATTTATCTCTACCTCGCTACAGATTCCCATGGAAAATATTATTTGCTACACTTTATCAGAACACTATAAATGATTGCACCAATCATCTACAGTAACTTCTAATAATGTCTGCCTTCTCTTCCATCATGGGTTTGCTGGGACAGAATTGCAAACTTGAAATTTAGTCAGTTTGATGTTGCCAAGTATACAAATACAGCTGTGATAATAACAGTAGTATAATAATTCTCATTTTGTAGTACAAATAGATTTGTAAAACAGTTCTACTTTTGTCATTAGCCCAATAACAGAAATCCAAATAACAGCCGAAGTAGGGAATACACTTCATGTAACTAGTTTCTCTATAAATGTTATTTTTTGTGATACAGATGGTACCTCTTTCACACAAGCAATTGTCTTCAGCTTCATCCACCAATTATAAAAAAGCAGCTTCTGTCTGAGAAACTCATTCTGTCAACTGAAGATGAAAAGACATCTAAGCAAGCAAGCACTGTACACTTGCCCAGCTATCTGTTATGGCTCCTATCTTTACTTACAGCTCACAGAGTATTTTTGGTTCCCATCTCCACTGGTCAACTAACCTGGAACATCTTTTCCTTGCTCAGAAGCAGGCTGACTATAACTTCTTTATAAAGAAAGAGCTGCCATCTGGAGACAGGGAACTGCAGCACCCTGCTGCCACCTTCACCTGGGCATGGGACACCTTTCTCAGGAAGTGTTCTTATCACCCTCAGAATCTGGCATACACTGGATGAAGGTGGCTCAGGCTCTATGCTGACCTCTCAGAGCTGGAGATCACTAAACTGTTTTACTGAAACTACCAAAATGTTGCAAGTTTAACACTTGCTAGTTGTTTTTGAATCCCAACATCTGGCTACCCTAAGGATAGTTAACTCCAGCTTCTGCTGACTCATTATAAAAGACAACCAACCTTTTCTCTACTTTCATGATGCTTCCTTACCCTCAAAAACCCATGTCTGGAACATCTTTTCACAACAGAAATTGAAGCTTACATGAAGAGATATTAAGTTACTGGTAGGAGAAAGATTATCAATTTACATTACAAGTGTATGATCTCCACCTTTTTTTCAGATGTTTTTCAACACACAAAACTCTGCATACTTGATTTCATCTCTAGTTCCACCCATCCTTTGTGTTCCCATTCTCCTTATGGACATGTATATATAGCCTACAAGTTTTTGAGGTTAGAGAGCAATAAGAAAAAGTGGATTATGAAGTTGATAAACATACTAGGTACTAAACATTTTAAGCCCACATATACTTAAAAACATACTTAAAAACTACAAGTGTCCTCTTACTGCTTCTCAGGTTGGTAACATACAAAAGATGAAACAGGAAAGTAGCTAATAACCAACTAAATTTTTATGCCTCTTATCTTCTGTTGGAGTTTAGCATGATTTTTCAACTTTTTAATGCCCTGTATGTCATTTGAACTATCCTAACAACTAAAAAGTTTGTTTTCTAAAAACAGTAGTTGTAACAAGAATTGTTCCATACCCCAGCTGTTGCTACTGCATGAGCAGGCACTTCTGCTTTCAACAGTAAAAGTTCACAGGATTTTTTTGGTTTCATGTCAGACCAAATAAAAAAACAAACATGTTTGTTCTTGTATTAAGCATACACAAATAAAAAAAATTATTTTTATAGGTGTTGCTGATACAGCATTTGCAATTTGTACCATAAAACTTCAGAACAAATTTACAGAGGTGCAATGTAACATTTTAAAACATGATGAACGGCATATTTAAAAGCATTTTAAAAAGAGGTCAATTCTGACCTCTGGGCCATGAAGCATTGCATTAACAGTTCTGCAGAAGGAAAAATGATAAGGTATGAAACGAGTGCTCAGAAACTAGAACCTTATCAGCAAGAGTTTTATTCAAGCCTGTAAGACAAATTGCTCAGCAATGTAAGTCACCTTCCTGCTGTGATGAGGATATATCTGAATTTTCAATGCAACTGACTATCTCCCTCATCATGTCTCCTCAACCTGATATCCTTACATTTGGTATCTGGTTTACATTTTCTAAGCATCCAGTTCTTATTCTGAATACATCTTGTCTGAGTAGCCATATATCTCCCCTTTCAGTATAATTATCTTTCTCCTTTATCTGACAATTTAGCATCAAGCACAACCACTTTAAAGCAAGTGTAACTGCTAACAAGAAGGGAACTGTATACTGCCATAGTTCAGCTACATAAAGGATGTTCATTTACCAGTGATAAAAACACTAGAATTCCAAAAATACACTTGTTAGCTGGACTTTGTTTCATGCACTGTCTTTTCCTGAAAGCATCCCTGACACTTTCCTTGTTCATTATTTCTTCCTTTCCACACTTACTTGAGCATCGGTGGATTTTTTAAGGAGTTCTTCCACAAATTTCCAGTTGGATTCTTTCTGTTTCTGAAAAATAATGATTATCAGCATGAAATAGCATTGCATTCCACAGAACTCATTATAACATGAAAATAAGCAGGCAAGATAATTCCAGATGCATTTCATTTTATGACTGCATATTGTAGTCACGACTGAAAAAACTTTTTTCTTTTGTTAATGTAATTGATATACATCCTAAAAATTTGTCCTCAAAAAAAAAAAAAAAAAAAAAAGCCAAAAGTAGAGTCTGAAATTCCAATGGGTTTAAGTGACTCATTTGCAATCTCAATTTTAAATTTAGGAAAGAAGCAAAACATTCAGGCATTTTTTGTTTGTAGCAGTATGTCTCAATTTCTACTTTTTCTTGGTGTTTGTTTTTGTGTGGTTTTTTGTTTGGTTTTCTTTTGTTCCCCCTGCACACACACACCTTTTTTTTCAGTGAAAAAACAAACCACCTGCTTCTACCTCATTTTTCCCAGGCCAAACATTAAGGATTGTTTTGGTCAATTTGTTAAGGAGTTGCCCAGAAAGTAATGTGGACTGTATAAACAGGAAAAAACACAGGGTAGGTCAAATATTATGCATAATTTCTATTCTTCAGATTTGGAAGACAGATGAATATCTATCTCAATCAATCACTAGCCGTGCTAGTGAAGTATAAAAGTTGTATGGCAAAGTAAATTAAAAAGGAAGAGAAAGAAATTTAGTGGGAAAGGGGAGAATGTTATGCAACTGAGGCTGTTTCCCAGGAGAAAAATAAAAGGCAACCAAGTCAATATATTTACAATTCTAGGAGGTCCAAAAAAAAAAATCTTACACTCAGCTATGTATATAGCTTGTGTAGATAACTAGATGTGTGAAAACACTGCTTTTATTACTGTCCTGCCTTACTTATTCCCTCCACTATCACAACTGTGGACCCTTGTAAATTATTCTGCAGGATCTGTCCTTTATATGTCAGTATAAAGCTTACAATAAAGAGCATCTTATGCTTTGGTACTTGAAATATAACTACTTTCTTGAAATATAACTACTTTCCAGCTCCAATGCCATAATGCTCCATCCTCTGCTACTGAATACACTGCTAATGCTGTGACTTGGTGACAGTTCCACACTGAACTCCGGAAAGTACCGAGAGAATTTTAAAGATGAACTATTTAAAAAAGATACATCAATACTTATGTAACCCAATTTGACTACCTGGTGGCCTTAAATTTTTGCACAAGAGAGAATTCTGAGAGATTGCCTGTTGTAGCAAGTTGCAGTTTGTATCCTGGTTATGGAACAAATATGAATCAAAGAACAGATCCGCAGAAAGTTACATTCAAGCTGTGATTTCATGATTAAGGAACCTGAGCAGTATCCATCAAGGATACATCAGGGATACTGCTTCCTTCTGACCCTGCCAGCTGCTCTTCCCACCCTCACAGCTACAGCATGCCATTGCTTGGTTGTCCTACTACTTTTGTTTGTGGGACACAGTGTGAACCAGATCAGTGAACTGACCCAGAGCTTTAGGACAGAAAGCAATAATGAGAAAGAGAAGGGGACCCGACTCAGATCATAGGATGGGGTCATAAATAATTGTACCAGAACAGCAGAGGGCATATCATGGTTGTAGACAGGACTTCTTACACTATTTTTGATGCCAGAGCCTTTGAATCATGAAACCAGAGTTAGCATCCCATGAGAGAGGCCACTGCATCAACAAGTAGTCAAGCAGTAAAGGCAGCACTTCATTATTATAAGTAAAACCCAGGAAGTGCACAATCAGCATTCCCAGACACTTCTGGCTAGTATTTATGGCATATTTTCATTTTTAGTACAGTATTTTAGAGCTTGCTATTATTTGAATACCTACACACTGGCATGGTCTTACTGCAGACTCCAAGTAAACAGATATTCAACTGCTCAGAGGCCACTTTTATGAGAGAACAGATATTGAGAGTCATGCTAAGAGGCCTCTGAACATCTGGATCAGCCTGTTCAGAACATGCTTTTAGCACTCACAGTCCAAGGACACATGATTTATACAAAAGGTGTTTATGGCCAAAAGTTCCAGCTCAGCTGCAGTATGTAGATTACCCTACAAGATCCTGGAGTCATCTGGAGCAAACTCCTGATTCCAACTGGAACTGACTACAAGAACACACCCAGATTCAGCCCAAACTCAGGAAAAAATGCTCCTGCTGCACTCTTTTCTTAACCTCCATTGTGTCTATCTTTTAACAGGCTTGTTTTATCCAAACCTCACTAAATTTACATCCCAACAGTATTCGCTGCTACACAAGCAATATGGCATGGCTAATGTTTACAATCCCTCCTTGCCAGAGATTGTGTACAAACTACATTACTTACTCTAAACTTGTTTGCTTATATCCTCTCACCCAAAAAGTCTGAAAATCAACAGAACCTGAAGACCTTACAGTGCATAAAAGTGCTGCTAAAACCAAAACCCTAAGCTGAGACCTGCAGGGTTCTTAGGGAGAAACTTGTGCAAAGACTGAAAACTGACTACCTAGAAGAACAGTATTAGACATCTCAGCTGGACACCCACGTTTGCATATCTCACCACATAGTCATTTGAGATTATTGTATTCAAAGGCAAGAATTCTTAGCCCCAAGTAATTCTGTCTATATTTCCCTAGCCCAAAGCATATTGAAATTGACCCCTGCAATGTTCAGAAGTGGCAAGCTTTCTCATCAGGTCCCACTTGGTTTTTAAATGTACAAAACTTGCTTTTGAGGGGAGTGCAGTGGGACCTGAATGTACATTATATCCTTTATAAGAGTGTCTAGAAAACCTGGCCAAAATTTTCTAGTTTTAAAAAAATGGTTTCATGTGTATGAAATAAATATTTGATATAGATGAATCATTGCATATTTGAAATTACATTGTATGAGCTAAAGGGAAATATAAAAAGAAGCAAGCCTGAAACCTCTTTAGAATTTTTAAAGCTTTCCTAATAACCTCAAGGCCATGCAGACCCCATAAAAAAATTGAAAATCTTCCACAGATGACACAGGCTTAGAGGCAATTTTTGCTACAGAGCACATGAATAACCATCATTATGACATATCACCCTCCCACCTCTGAACACAGTTAATTAAAAGAAAGCATGTGTCATGAAGCTATCACATCAGATGTTTAACTAACAAAACAGGACTACATTGAGCCCTGATGTAATTCTACTGACTTTACAAATTTATATCACAGACTTCTCATAATGTCCAAAGATTGTTTGAGGCTGTAATTCAGAAGGGTGGGGGGTGAGGTTGGCTGGCAGAAAAATCTAAATAAATAGTTAACATCAACTATTTATGGCAGATTACATTCTTATGGTGTTTGAAAAGGCTCTGTGTTATTGATAACTTTTTCTTTGTAAGCACCCATGGCACTTTAGAGAACAGGGATCCCTGGACAAATTCACAGCCACACTCAGAGAAATACAAATCACAGCTAACAGTTTGAACAAAAAGACTACTGGAAACATTACAAGTAGCGTGCACAGTATAATCTCATGATTTCCAAATCAAAACTTGGACATTCTCTTCTCCCAGGTGGGCTCTAAGGAACAAAATATTTCATCTTGGGCATGTCACTTCTTGTCACTGCATCTCAGATTCCAGTTTAAAAACGGGAATATTTTTTTCCATTTTCTGTGTTTGGCTTATATATAGTGTCCGAGGCAAAAAATAATCTCACAAGATTAAATACATAGTAGATATCAGTATGAGAGACAGAAGAAAATCCAACAAAATAAACAGTATCACTGCACTCTGATTCAGGCATAAAATATAAGAAACCCAGTGTCAATGTCTGCTTCACACTAGTTTTTCTTTTTGACCTGGGACCAACCTTTTCTCTACATTTAAGTTCCCCTAATAAGCAGGGAGTGTAGTAATTCTACCTTGCCAATGTCCTTCTGAAATATACTACAGACTGTGGGTCTCTCCCATTAGTACAGTAAAGAAGCAAAAGCAAGGAAAGCTTGGGATAACCTGACAGTGTAACAGTCAGGTGTGGTCTGCAACTTTACACTGTATGAATGTGGAAGAAGTTGCTTCATTTTGCCATAGTATTACAAGAAAAGACTGAGCCACGTGATAATGAGCAGCCTGCCACATGTTCCTGAAGGATCTGTCAACCCAGAAGCAGCAGAAGCATCCCACGTCCATCAAGTCTCCTTGTCACCAGTTTTTTAACTGAGTATTAAAACACTGGGCTACCACACCTTCCCTATTTTTCTGACAAATCAGGGAATTTGCAGGATAATCATCAATGAAAGTAATTCTTACTTTTATTAGAAAGTCTAATTTTACCTAGGATTTAAAGCATATACAGAAGCTAAACATTTCATTATTACTCATCCTTTGTTTATATACTAATGCTTTTAAAATATCTAAAGATGAAGGGAGGGATTTTAAATTTTCAAAACAAACTGGTCAGCTGATGTGATCAGACTCTCCCCTCTTTATAGAGCAGCAATTCACAAACTGTTTCATGGTTTTAAACTTTCATCCTAAGTCATGACAGAATTATGGTTTGGATTTTAACAGAAAAAGGTATGACCTTTCCAGTTTTAACACACACTATTACATTACAAACAATAAAAGACAACTCTCAACAAAAGGTCAATGAAGCCCAGTTTGTGGAAGAAGCCACATACAATTGTTGCTTGGCAAACTACAGGATATAAGCAATCTACCTGAAATGCAAGAAAAAAAGCCAGAATTCCAACACTAAAAAACCAAAACCAAACACAACTACAGTGAGACAAAAGATAAAAGAACTGATGACAGAAGATGGTATAACATGATTCTCCCTAGTGCCAAGAACCACTAAGGCACAAAAAATAACCAATCTATAAAACCTAGATTTCTGGGTTTTCAACTATTTGTCTTCTAGTCAGCTCCCTCTACAGTCAATTAAGAAAAACTGGCAGCTTTCATACCTCTGAAAAATGGATGAATTGCCTATTTCTTCCCAGTTAATGATTAGAAACTTAAAACCAGGCAGCATGACTCTCAGAGTAAGAGACTGAAAAAAAAGTGTGGGTTTACATGACCCCAGAACTGAAGAAATGTGCAGCAAGGTCCATGAAAGAAACACACACCAATAGTGAGTATGGCCCTATATATATATATCTTACAAGTGTAAGAATGAGATGTGAAGGTCTTGTTTATTTAGACTGGGATTTATACAGACTGGGATTTAACCAGAGCAAAGCTACCACCACTTTTTAAAAAGAAGTGGCATTAATAATTACACAGTCAATGTTTGAGGCTTATACATCACATGGTACAATCTAATGTGTTCAGTTCCTAAAACAACAAAGCCAGTGAAGCATTTATGCTGCAGGCAGGCAGTCTTAAAACATAGCTACATCAAGTATATATGCTACTAAGTAGTTGAGACTTTTATACTTCTGTACTACAGAATAATATAGTATAATAAAGTGTAATATGAATAACATCAGGGGCTCTGGGAATGTTTACTGACTTGTACTAAACTCACCTTAACACCACCAATCTTAAAAAAAAGCCTTTCCTTAAGGAGTGTGAAAATTCCTGTATTATAACATGAATTTTCTGTAAGCAAAAATAACCAAGCAGTTAGAGACCTAAATAAATTATAACAGCCTTTAGCTACTTAGAAAAAAATTATACCCACCTTTTCAGATAGACTTCCATTACGGTCAAACTGGTAGAGTGATGCCAGATGAGTAATGACCCACCAGCTAAAACTCAATGGGTCTTTACAGTGAATTGTTTCAAAACCAGGCATCGTTTCAGAACTCTTTGGCATTTCAGAGGTATTCTTTAGAGTCCTGTTCACCAAGCTCCAGAAACACTGTACAAAATATAAAAGTAAATTTGAACTGTGTTGAATAACAAAGCCTACACTAACAATTTATAATACTGTCCTATTGATTAATTTGCTTTTACAGAGAAAAAGCAGTTCACAATCAAGTGTTACAGAGATGGAAGTAATAAAAAAATAAATTAATAGTTCAGTATTACTAGAGAAAACCTGGTGCTACTTTGGCATGTCCTCTCTCAAATGCCAGTAAAAGCAGTATGAAAAGACAAGCTTTGGTCTCAAAGAAGACCATTGTGTGATATTTCACAGGCAAAACTGGAAGCTGATGGAATGACAATGTACAGACAGGATGGTGCACCAAAAGTAACGTGAGAGATTAGAGTTCTTTTAAAAAAAAAAATCCTTTTTTAGTCTGAATGCACTAAAATGCATTGCAATTAGCATGCAGTCCTCCTAAAGCAAATACAAAGTTGAGTTCTATTATCAGATGTATTAACTAGTGCATTCATAGCAACCTTGGAATATTTGGTGACTGTACTGCATATGTAATATGCTTGCATATGTAATGCTATTCTTCTGTTACCTCTGTGTGAGACCCTTTATTTCTGTGGTCCAGCAGGTGAATAAGTAAAACCCATAATTCTTTAATGCAGGTACAGGAAAAATGGTGACTAGCAAGAGCCTCAGAGGGTCTCACCTGAAAGAGAATATCCAGGACTATTATTCAGAGAAATACTATTTTTGAAATTGCATTTTATGTACTAACATTTCATCTGGCTTTGGTTCTTTGGGATTTTTTGCAGTAAAATAACACAGCTATTTTATACATATTGAAAAGTGCATTATTTCATTAACATCCAAAATACTACCCTCATACAACACAGACAGTTTCCTAAGTCCACAGAAGTTACAGGTTGTGCTATTTCTTAAGTTTCTTCTGAGCCACTTTTAAGCATTACTTAATCAAATGAAAATAGGCTTCTGAGGCCTAAAATGAAAAGGAACTGCAATAAATACTGATTTACTGTCTGACAAGTAGGGAAAAGAGAAAATGATTGATTAGATTTTCTTGATGGTCTTGGGAAGGTAAGAAAAAAAGATTTCAAATTATTTAATAGCTATTATTGCTGTTATTTTTGACGGAAAAATCCTTAGTAGTTAAGCACACCAGTAGAGTATGTTTTTGTTCCCAGAATGTTTCACAAAAAATCTGCTTTTCGGTGAATTTACTGCAAGGCATTCTTGTAGTAATGGCATATTTCAAGTCATGTACATTATTTGATTACTATTCCATATTTAACAAAATTCACTCTGCCTGATGCATTTCAAATGCAAAGCAGTATTCTTGTGATTCATCTTTTGGTTTTACTTTCCCTGAATTGTGAAACAACATAAGGAAAACAGCAAAAGTAAGAGATAAAGGCATTAAAATTCTCAGTATGCTTTACTGTTTGTAACACCTACCAGCATTATCTTTGAAATAATGATACTATAGACAAAACTTGACTTACTCTGTCTTAGGACTTATGAATCCATTAAACTGTATTCAGGAGTGGTAAAAACAGTGAGAAAAGCTTCGCTTAAATAGAAAAATTCAGCACGTTTTACCTTCAGCAAGGACACAAACTTGAAAAGAGGCAAGACACAGCTGCTCATATTCAGTTTATTCCTAAACGAATAGTCTGAGTTTGAATAATCAACCTACACACCTCTAAAGCAAACAGAGAGGAGTAGCACATAGAGGGACTAATTCATTTAACTCATGGTAGGAAAAAGACTGTTGCTATCCTTCCCTGACAATAAAAATAATCTAAGGTGACTAGTTTAGCCAACTAACTCCTAGACAGCTATATTTGATGTGATAAATCCTGAATTTTTATGTCCTCTTGCTCTTCCTAATCCATTCATGCACAACTGTTCTCAAATCACACAGGTACTCAAACATAATTTCTGTATTTGGAAAACCAAATTAAATTTTAAAATAAACCAAAATTTGTAATGCCAGTGACAGCAGTAGATGTGTGGAAGAGACATTATAGAAATGGGAGTGAAAGATTTAAAAAAAAAAAAAAAATCACACTCAAAATTAGGACAAGTATATCAAATGCTTCAGATCTGTGTACTATTCTATAAGGATACAGACTTTTTATTTCTCATCCACCTTTAGAATAATACAACTAATATTTTTATACTGCTCCAAATCAGGTTTAAATACTGAACACTTAATTATAACTATGAATTCAAGTGTGACAATTTTTTTTTCTCTCTATAAAGAACCTTGCCAACCTATGAAATTGCCAGTATGGATCTTGACAATTGATTTCCCAACATCTTAAGTTCAAGACTGAAATATTTAAAATAATTCTATTATTCACATTCTACATACGTGCTAAGGGTTGCCTCCTCATGCTTTTAGTTAAAGATCTGTTATGGGAATCTCTCAACAATCTGAACTAATCTTACGTAAATATTATATTGAGAATAAACATCAATGTGACCACTAAAACCTATAGGAAAAGTAACTATTTAACAACCAACTTCCCAAACTGAACTGCCTCAAAAATACTCATTATGATTCATCACCAAAATGAAAACCAGGTTCCTCAGAAAGGAGCAGTCTACTTATTACAGATGCACTATAACACTGGAGGATGTTATGGAAGTTTTAGGTATACAAACTATTTTACAAGTGAGTTTCAGGCCTTTTACACAGAACATCCCTTACTGCAGCAAATATGTTTCTTCACCTACTACTTGCACCTACTACTGTGCTCTTCAAGACAGCAGCATTTCTTCTGCAGGAGATATACAGTATACATCTAGGATAGATATTGGCTACTAGTATAAAAACAAGACACCATACAGATATTAGTTAGACTATGAATAACTGAGACATTGTTTTCTTCAGAGATTCTTCAAGATTTCCTCTTGCTACATCCTGAGTTCAGTATCTTGTTAAGAATGGTTATGGTCTCAAACTGTAGTAGTGTTGGAACAATAGAGGTCTGGTGCCAGAAATGTGTTTCTGAAAATAGAAAAATATCCAAGGATGGATATTTCTCTGCCAAATCTATCTCGGAGCACATTGGCCCCATTATATGATCCAAGTCCAGTGTCTTGATACCAAGAGCTGCTCAAAAAAAGATCTGAAAATAGAGGTCTGGAGGATTAGTTTCTGTACCTCCTTCTAAAGGCATCCACGTTGGGCTGCACTTCTGAATATTCTCAGCCAAAAGCTTAATGTCATCTGCTAGAGATGAGCTGGCAGTTTCCTCAACTATGGGTATCAGTTGTGTTTTCTACAATTTTGAGGGAATTTATTTCCATTGCTGGATTATAGCAACAAATACACACTAGAAGAGGCACCAGCTGAAGAGACATTATTGACCTCAAGTGCAAGCTCCACTTTGGAAGGAAATCTCAGACAGAATTAGTTCAAGCTGTACAGCCCAAGCCTAAGGAGAGAAGAAGAAGCAGTGGCAAAAAGATCTTCTCTGTGTGTAATGAGGCTCCGTGGAAGTAGGATGAATCTGTCATTTTACATCTGACATTTCAAAGCCTACCACAAGCACAATGGTCAACAGATACTATTTGAATCTTCCTTTAAAAAATTACGCCCATCTGTTTGCCTTTTTATGGGGAAGAAAGTTGCAGTATTATCTGAAAATTTAATACATTAAAACTGATGTTACAAGGTAACAGAGTTCTCTACAGAAAAACAGTTTAAAAGAACAGTTATCAAAGGGTCGAACAGCCGATTTTCTGTCCCCTTCCCTCTGACCCCCAAGCAGTAATACAAAAGAAAGGGGACCCCAGTTTTCATGCAAAACAAATTGTACAGTGGTCACTGCTACTTATTCTCAGAGTTCAGTCCTGTGTTCATGGATCACACATGCCCATCTAAAGCAGGTTTCACAATGACACAAAGAAGATTACACAGCTCTTTTACTAGCTGCTGTATGGAGCTATTATGACTTGGATTGCTCAAAACAAGTGAAAAAACCACTGCAGCTATAGAAGAAAAAGAAAAGAGAAGGATGAGTTTTCCCTTGACAAATATTAAAGCACCGTAACAGAAAGATGAGGTTGTGGAAATAGGAGTAGTGCAACAATAAACTCTAATATGACATTCCCTAAGTGTCCAGTTAGCTTACTAATAGGATTACAGTTATTCTCTTTTTGTTCCTGTTGAGAGAGTTTGAAAAGATGATTTCTTTTTTTTTGGTTTGTTTTTTTTTTTTTTTCATCTATAGCTCTAAACCTTTTAAACTATGCCATGTTTGGCATTAAACCTGGAACACTGAACTTAGGAAATGTGGCACTCACTTCTGCTCTGTACACAGTGCATTTCAATATTACTCTCTCATTCAGCTACCAGATGGTCATGAATAAATATAACACAATTTGAGCTCCTAACAAATAACACTCTTTAAAACATGGAGATACAAAGCCATACATAACATTTAAAACTTAGCATCTATGCATTGGTACAATACCTAATTCATATGGTTCCCAATACAAACATCTAACTGCCCACGTCATATATGAAGAAAAAAATTACCTTTATGTACTTGTTGACTGACAAGCTTATTAAATCAGATATGAGATTTCCACAATGTGTTTCAAATAAACTGATATTGGTTAAATTCTCTCCTGTTAGATTTATGAAACGGTTGGCATATACAACTTGTCCTAAAACAAAAAAGAAGTTAGATCTATTTAGTCTTGAGTTCGGCTGTAGGAATACAAGAAGGACGGGACATTTTTTTTTTTGTTCTATATATTTTAAAATTGGTTTGTTGAGCTGTATGCAATTTTAATTTACAAACTGATTTGGGCAAGTTCATCCATTCTAAGTTCAAGCTAGTCCCTTTGTGATTACACTGAAGTCTGGTATTACATTCTGGTTGAGAGTAAAAGAGTTTGTGCCTTTTATTGGCATAGTATTTGCAGTGGAATAAAGATTTATCTATCTGCAAGTTCCTCTTTGTCACATGCCAGTGCGCATGTGCCGAAATCACGATATGTTTTGCAGATATGCAAGCTGATGACAAACAATTCTGGAGAGGTCTAACACTTTCCTTTGGATGTGTTGATGTAAAAAGCTGGCATGATCATATTCCAGCTTGAGCATTTGTAGACATTAACACAGATGAAACGGTAAAGTTAAGAGGCTGTAAGATCTTACCCCAAAAGCTTTTTAACAGTACAACTCCCTTGACATCAGAGGAAAAGAAGATATGTAGAACAAGCCTATATTTTATTCTTAAAAATGTAGGGTGAATTACCCATTACCCTGCCACTGGTCTCTGCCACGTGAAGCTTCTACTCAGCATACTTTAGAGAACAAGATCAGAATGTAAGAAATTCTACAAGGCCCATAAGAACACAAGACAAGATAATATATGCAAAGATACTACTGTCTTGACTACGAAATTTTGTTACTTAAAAAGCACAGGCTTTCTCTTACAAAAATGTGTTTCTGCATTATTACTCAGATTTATCTAGAAATAAATATAGAATTTTGGAAAAAAAATTGTTTCAATAGTTTTCCCAGCCTTGCTCCAAAAGGTCCCCAAAAAAGGAAGATGGGTTATCACACAACAAACAATGAAAGAAACTTAGAATTACAGAAAACAGCCAACTCACACATTATCAGGTAACACAGACAGGCAGAAACAGTGAAGATGCATTAAACCAAGCGAGGCTGTGCCAGCACTCAGAGCAGGCAAAAACTAATTCAAGAGTTCAGATACAGTGCCAGTTACCTGGGTGAAATTTACAGTGCATTCCTCCTAGACCTCAACATTACTCCAACTACTGCGATTCCTACATGGAACTTATACTGATAATTTATAATAATAGGGGGTGTTGGGTGGGTTTAGTTGTAGTGACACACTTATTATAAAAGAAAATACATTCTTGTGATTTATTTTGCTAGCATGGACATGAACCGTAAACAATTCTCACCACACAAAGTTATCTTCTGAATTTTAACAGCTCTTCTCAAGAAAACTGAAATCCTTGTTTTCTTCAGAGATTTCTCAAGATTTCAGTTCAATTGTATCCTATGAACTTTTTTTATCTAGCTTCTATGAACAGCTTACTCTTATCAGTCTAGTTTTTGCCATTTTGAAAGCGTAAAAAAAACCCAAAACTACTGTCTTGCCCCCTTATTTATTTTTTTTTCCTGTATTTTCACAAGCTTCTCTGACTGAAACTTCTTCCTTTGCCCAGTATTTTCTTAAGTATCACATATGGTTAACAATGCAAATTTTCTGTTCTGAGATTCATTGTACTGGTCCATTTTTCCTATATTGTTTTCATCAAACTAATGTTCACTGTTCTTCATCCTGGATCTCTGCAAATGTTTTTTCATTTGTGAAGTCAAAAATGTATTAGTACTAAATATGTAGTCTGTTGTAAGCAGCTGTTGAGAGAAAACTTTGCAATTTTGGTCAAGTTCTGGTAAAACAAATTCCTAATACCATTTCATTTAATTTGAGCTACATACTGACTCACAACCTGTTTTCACCATACAAGTTTACCCAATTAAGTATAGCTATGCTCAAAAGCTACTAAAAGTAATAATTAGGATGAGAAATAAGGCATATGTAGAAGAATAAGTTCGAGAAAAATACCTGCATACTTACCCATCATTTTTTCACCTAGTACATGAAGAATTTCCAATACTAGCCAATGAATATCCAAGTGGAGATGTAGCAAATGCCAAGACGGGGGAAAGACCTGCATTTAGAAATACAGTTATTTTTCACATTAAGTGAATTCTGGATACTGTAACTAGACACATCGAGATAGGCATACATTTTGCCTGCAGTAAACATTATGAATGTCTATGATGAAATACAGTGTAATATACAAGTCTTTCTGATGTACCCTTCACTAAGTGCTGTTGCAGTGCCTACTTCCATATCTGTACTTTTCTTCATTATATGCATGTATTCCTATTTTGAGTCAGATTTCAGAATGCATTCCTTTAAATAGTTCCTCTCCTACTGGAAAGTTCATTTTTAAAGACACTGAAGAATTTTTTCAACGTCCTAGGCTAATTGAAGCCTACTTTGCTACCTTTAAATGGTATCACTTGTATAGTGCAGGAATAATTCTACAAGCTGTAAACCAAAAATAAATACATAAACAAAACCCAATCAAAGAAAATCCAGAGCTCAGTAGTTGTGTTTACTAAGTATGAATGGCACACAGTTAATAAAAGGGAACTCACCACACTATAAAGGATAATTTGACTTTCAGCCTGAAGAAAGATTAACTGTTATTCAGCCAAAACTTACTAGGTTGAACAAGTACTGTTTCACAAGGAAAAAAAAAAATTATAAATAGCACTAACCTTTGCCTGATGTTGAATAGTAAATGCTGCCAGGACATTACTTGGGAGTTCATAAAGGTGACCAATGTGCGTGATCAAAGAATTAAGCTCTTCCACCAACATTGATGGCAACTGTGCTTCTAGTTCTTCATAGGGATGATGCACCCCATCATTTTCTACTTTAGATGGTTCCAGATACCTGAACACAATTGGAGAACGGATGAGAAGCAACTATACAACACTGGGTACTTAAGTCAAAAAATTGTGTGCCAATCTCACCTGAAGATGAAAACTTTCACGTAGTGCAGAAACTGAACACATTGACTCCTAAGGCTCTCTGCTTCAGTGTGCAAGTTTGCAGCTTGACCTGAAGTAAACAGAGATCAATAAATAGCTTAAAGCAGATGTGCCCACATGACTCACGTAACATAAGCATTCTCCACAGTAATAAAACCAGACAACTAGAAAGCCACCCTCTTTTCTGAGGACAACTGGCAGTTGGCTGGTGGCAAACACCCACTCCTAAATGTCATGTTGCCAGAGAGATCCATTCTTGATCTTATGTTGTCAGATGCATATCCAGAGGGAAAAGAAGTCAGCCAGTCCCTCAGGAAAGGTGGCAGAAGCAAGCAATCAGTACTTATAAAAATAATTCAGCCCTACTGCCCTGTTCCCTGTCTGCTTCCACGACATTTTCTCAAAGATGTGTGAAACAATTTTTTAGCATCCTTTTCTCTTGGGAGACTTAAGCAGGTGGACATATTTGGAAACATGCTGTGCAAATTCTTCCCAGGAAGCATCACATTCCTGCATAATGCCTTAAGATATGAAATGCTAAAAGCCGTCCATTCACAATCCTGTAGCCTGTCTTTCACTTGAAGCTTTATATCCTGTCAGACAGTTATTGTGTCTATGTATCTCCTTTGCTCTCTGAAGCTCGTTTTCATTGTGTCACCCTCCTTATCTTACACTTGTAAGCTCAACCACCATCCTTACAGCAGAGATTTGTCGGGAGCTATTGCCACTGGTATGTGATTCGCTCTCTTATTTATTTCTACACCTTGCCTTGTAGCTTTCAGATTATATTAGAGAAAGATTAAACTTAGTCTGTAACAAAGCAGCTACAGTCATTTAAATACCCAATAAATACTGCTCAAGAATACATATGTACAAATGCTAGGCAACCAGTAAGCCTGCAACACTTGTATCTGACTAAGCTTGAGCCTATCATTATTAAGATGGTAAATGGGAACAGCAATTGAGGAGTTTGAGCATGACACAATGAAAATGCATGAGAGAGGTGTGGTAAAAACTCTTTGTCACTTGCTGCACTGGATTGCATGTCCAGGATGAGGCAGCTGCCTTTACTCCTCTTCCCAGTTGGTCACTGGAAGTCTTCCCTTTCCATACTCTCTCTCTCCTTGTTTCCCCCATCCCCTCCAGATAACCTTGGAGTTGACATATGTCACTTGCTATGGACCCCAAAAAATAAAGTTTTATGCATATAAGCCCATCTCAACATCTTTTGAGGAATAACACTCACTGAGGGGAAGCAAACAAAGTGGTACAAGTACAATAATATTCCAGTGTACAGCCCACCCCAATCAGATGAGAAGCCATAGAATCTGCCATGCTAATGAACCACGGGTTTAGAGGCTCAAATCACTCTGTTCTAAAGGAATTATTTATAGGTATTACTGCTACTTTTTAGCAATTGGAAATAGTTTATTGTAAGTCCTGAGTTCTGCTTAAGCAAAGATATTATAGTACTTCACTACAACATATTTTGCATATTGCCATGAATCATTGGTCATTGAAATAAGGGGAACAAAACAGGAACAACAGAGTGTTAAGATGGCTGATCTCTTCTTAAAAAAAAAAAAAAACCAAACACAAAAACCAACAAAACACAACACAGGGCCTAAGCTTTTATAAAGCTTCCACACTGCACAGTTCTCAGTACTGAGTCTCCAAAGCTCATTAAGACTGACAGTAAATTAAATGAAAGGTATGATACTGATATTTGTATCAGCATACACACACAACAAATATTCACTGAGCTAAAACTCTAAACTAAGGTTTTAAACAGTGGCAATAGTGGATTTATCCAAGACATCAATAATACCCAACATCATGCTGCCTGATCATTTTAAATACTTTAATCCTCACAACACTTCTCTACTACTACTAGCCTGCTCGTATCAAGGGGAAACCAAGTCACAGATGTATCAGTCACAAAGAAAACCTGGTACAAAGCATAGAATTTAGGTTTTTTATTTTTCTAGATTATTCAACAAGAAGATGAACAGGATACAGAGAACAGAATGAAGCAGATGCTTAAATCTAAGGAGAGAAGGGCTACAGAACAATTTCTTGATGTCCAGCTACCATATAAATTTCAAATGTAATTTAAAATAAGACTATTTCCACTTATAAATTAAATGTCAGCAAAATTAACACTTTTAAGATACAATCAACAAAAGCATATGAAATTAGCTTGATGATAAATTCATACCAGTGATTCAAATGGCAGAGCATTACAATATCAAACCAAACTAATAATGTGTAAAAATATTCAGTTATATTCTTAGTGTTCTACCAATTCGTCTGTAATGAAAAGACACTACAGTTTATTTCTGAGTAATTACTGAACTTCTCAACTTGCTAAGTAATTTAGCCTTGAAACTTACAATAAGCCCAAGGCTGCAATAATCCTTCAGAAACTTACTAAGGCAGGAGAAGCAGTATTTAATTGAAACAAAGCAATTTGTAGTGATCCCATTTTATCAATCCTGCAGCAAAGATAAATTAAGTTTGTAAATAACTGCAAACTAAACAAAAATAACTAACTTGTGTAAACATAACCCGAGAGAACACTGTAAAAAGTCTCAACCCTCTACCTTTTTAAGTAAAATAGTTATTTGGAGTTTTGATGCAACTTTCTAGTTTTAAGTAAATGGTTAATAGTTTCGCCAAATTCTACCTTAGGGGTGACATCTTAGCTCAAGTCAATCAAATTCCTCACTGAAATCAATAAGGTCAGGGTTGCCCTGTGCACTTACTAGATGGGCAGATCTGGTTCCAAACTGACTCACATTGACACTACCTTAGGTCACTTTGTTACCCACACTTGTAAGCTTACTGTGGGTGTATGCTGTTTTTATGCTGTTCTGTGGAACACTCTGTGGGCTCTTGGTTAAGAGTAAAAGCATGAATGTGATCTGCAATAATAAACTTCTGTAAGGAAAAGGTTGTTAAGTTACCTATACCAATGTCAAATTAAATATGTTAAACTTACCAAAATCAGATGAACCCATTTGTACTAGGTTTTCCAGTCTGTATATCTGCTGCCTAATTAAAGGAATACAAAGGTTTATGGCACTTATATACGTAAAAGTTGTTTAACTGCATTTTAGCAAGGTCTAACTAGAACAGAGATGCAAGAGGTATTCCTTGCTCTGTTTCTTTAAGTTACATTTCTGTAAGCCAGAAGGCAACAGACAGATCCAAGTGTGAAGGGATAAAAAAATGGACAGATTTTTACTTGTTCTTAAAACATTAAACACAGCAACAGTAAGCATAAAATTAGCCAAATAGCAGGGAAGGATAAAACAGTCACACACAAAAGCCCCCTGAAAGCCATTCCCTGTAAATGATCTTTCTGTAAGTGTAACTTGCCTTCATGTTTGACCACAGAATCAATCTCAGTTAGTCCTCATTGCATTCAATATACAATAAATCAATGCACTTGTGAATAAGCACTAGTCAGTTTTGTCAACAGCCTTTCCCACTTCCTGCTTAGGGTGGTCTACTGCTTAGCTTGAGAGAGAAAAAACCAAACAAATACAGCAGAATATAAGGAGAAAAAGTCTCTAGGAAGTTAACTCAGCTCTGTTTTGGAGCAGAGAGAGAACATTTTTAAAGAAGCTGCTAAATGTCACTGCAAATGAAAACGAAGAGGTGTAACACAAGTAAGTATTAAGCCATATTCTGTAACTATTATTTTAAAGTGGTCTTCAAGTACAGTCTCCACAGAAATAATGTGGTACTAAAATGAAAAGAAAAGAAAAAGCCACATAAGGTGGGGAAGGAGCTCTTTGCCTCATTACTCATACAGCCAAAGCAGCAACCACTGAAGGATTCAAAAACAGGATACCTGAATCCAACCCAAATCAAATGAAGGGAAAAAAAAAAAAAAAAAAAAAAAATTGCAAACTAGGAAGCACATCCACAGGGATCCAAAACCCCAGGTTGTAACCTGTGTAACAAAGGGTTGACACAAATTAAAAGTATCACCCTTCACTCATCCTTCATTGTCAGCTACCCAAGGTTACCTTCAGCTGTTTAGGTGGGTTGGAGGTTGGTTGAAATCAAATCTGAAATTCTACATTAATTTTTCAAATATTTCAACCAGGTAGAAGTCTAGAGCAGGAAGACTTTATGAAAGAGGCTGAATGTCAGAGAGAGAGCATCAGAAAGGAGCCACAGAGAGCAAAAAAATTGACTCTCCACTGAACTGTCAAAAGACAGAATACAATGAGCTAATACAATAAAACCACAAACTCGTCATGAGAAGCATAACAAAGATATCACTAGTTGTAAATTTCATTTCCATTTCAATTAGCATTGAAATGGATTGGTCCTCATGGTCGTTAATCATGAAATAATTTCATCTGCAAATAAATATTCTGACTAGTACTTCTCTTCATTAATCAAAGATATATTGTCTTAATATACCTACTTAAATGGTTACATAGCTCCTATTCAGTTTGCTCCACACATCTTCAATTATAAAAAAAACCCCAAAAACTCACAAGAATTCTTCTCACTGTGCAATTGTTTTTAACTTGTCGTTCTACTGTTTAACATTATTTATTACAATACTTAATCTTAAAACCCAATAATATTTACAGGAAATTAAAAATACTAGGTTTCTGCATTTAAACATAGATATTACCTGTACTTTATAAATTGAACTATTTACACCCATCTTGTCCTCAAGAATCATCACTACTTGTATTTACCAAATAATATTTCTGTAATGGAAAAAAAATTTCTATTTTTAGTTGTCCACTGGTCTAAAAATGGAAGCATTCCATTTTATTACTGAACAAATGAACTGTAAGAGACTATCTTTGCAGAAGGACTTACCTCACTAAAAGAAAGCTTAGCAAGCAAACTCATAGCCAAAAGTGAACTGAAATCCATTTAAAACATGTATAGCTTGAATAACGTGAAAAAACACAAAAAAATATACTATGACTTATGTTCATCTCTATTATAACTAGAGTGCAGTTTGTATTACAGAAAAAAAAATATTTAATTCAACAGAGCAGGTACTTCACTGTCTCACTGCCCAGTGATTTTCTGTTTACTAACAGATCAGACTAAATGCTGAAAGGGATACAGTGTTTCTTTCAGCTATCTTCCCATCTCTTTCATTTTCAGATTAAAAAAAAAAAATAGTAAATTTAAAATCACAGTGGAGTCAAAGCTTGCATCAAACACGCAAAGCTAAATAATACTGGTTTTATTATACCTCCTGCCATCCATGCTATTGTGTTTCAACAAACCAGACCCCATTAATGATGTTTCACATCACGCCCTTGGTCATAACCTAAAGGGATGGAAGAATCTGTTACAAAGAAGGGAATGATAGAATATATCACATATATTTGTGGAATCATAGAAAAGCTGCTCTCCCATCCACTCTCTGTATGTGCTGTACATCTTAAGGATTATCAGTAGCAAAGAGGATTATCAGTGATCTGTGTATTTGCATTGACCAGATTAAACATCTACACTGAATTAGTCAAACACTGAGTAACTGTATCTGAGGAGATTGCTGAAGCTATTCTAATCCAAACAATTGAAGAAAGTACTGCATCCAGCATTTACAGTATTTGATTTTTAACCTGGACTCATTCAAGAAAATTTTATATAGTTTATTCATATATTCTGAAGTTGGAGCCTTCTAAATTAATCACAACACTGGTGAAATAACTATACTTACCAGGTTTTACCTAGTGATGGCTAAGATATGCAACACGCTGCTTAGAAACTTAAGTCACACAAAATAAAAAATCTGTGACAAAAAATTTACTTCTTCCCATAATTTTTTGTGTCATAGCCATCACTCACTTGACTTTTAAATAAACACGATAATCTTTTTAGGTGTATTTGCATATCCCAGTCTTCTATGATTTTACTATCAAAAACTTTTTGTTACACATTTAAGAGGGGTATAATCACAGAAGTGGATTAATGTTAAAATGCAAAAACATCATCATACCTAAGTAATCCAAAGAGAAATTCACAAGACTCAACTAGTGCCATTTCAGTAACCCATGGAAAGCCAAATATTTCCACTACATCTTCTTCGTAGTCAATTGGAGAAGGATCTAGTCTCAGCAGAACCCTGTAAAAGAGGCAGGAACATTCATAGATTCCCCAGTAATAAACTGTAAAACACAGTATCAACAGACTGCATATGTATCACTGATATTTTGTCAATATATCAGCAACATGTATGGTACAGACAGGAAGGAAAAGCAGTGCTCTGGAAAGACAAACTGTTACACCTTTTATAGCAACGTAATATAAAGTACATAAAATATGACAACTCCTAGCTTTAAGAGCACAAAACCATGGTATACTTACATGGCACAGTATATTTTAGAAACAAAAATTAACCTAACACCTTGATGCATCTTCAGTATTAGAAAGGGGCCAAGACAGCATATAGACTGTCCTCAAAAGAAGAGGCTGGTATGTTAAATAGAAAAGTTTTACTGTAAATATATGTTTGGAATCCATCTCAATGTGCCTCTAAATGCCAGATAATTAATGTCACAACATATATTTGCTCCTTTATACACATTTAATAATATTTATATAGATTACATTGATAAAAGTACATTAATAAAAGCATACTTTTAGGTAAGTGAACTGATGAAGGCCATAATATGTGTCTGCATTACTTTAACACTAGGCCATGACTACCTTTTGATCTGGCTAAAGAGAAAATAATATCAGAACTAATATTTTACTTGAAGAAAATCAGACATCTGTATAGATTGGTAGAAAAAAACAGATTATGCAAATATAAAAATATTACACAAGTCTGCTTTCCAAAAAAATCACAAAGACATCACAGCAAATTGGTTAAGAATTTTCCCACTGACTTCCATAAAGTACTTCAGGATACGTGAAGCTGAATTCACTAAGAGGCAAGAAATATTTCTACCTCTAAAAATAATAATAATAATAATAATAAAAAAGTATAAGGCAAGCACTCAGTTTTCATTACACACCAAATTCATAGTCTTCTGGAACTGTGCACCATCACCAGTTCAGTTCTCAGAGGCAAAAAAAAAAAAAAAAAAAAAGCATCTGTTGAATACTCTGCTCTATCTCCCACAACATGTCATTCACTTGGTAATTGCCTAAACATTGGTCTGTTTTGAAGCCTTCAGCAATTAAATCCAGTTACTGCTGTTCCAGATAATGAAGACAGAGGAGTCCCTCACATGCAAGCTTTTCCAAGAATTTACAGTCCCAGTAGACAAGGTGAATAAATGACAGAACAGTATTATTGTGACTGTAGTGATATGGGAAACTTGCATGTAGATAAAAGTTCCTGAGTGAGATTTCACATGAAATAGTTTCTGTCACAAAATGCTCTTTTGTCAATGTGGAATGCACTACTGCTAAGTTCATGCAGGCACAGGCTCAGTCTTATACTTCACATCAATTTGACTAAATGTGCTCTGATCCAACAAAAAAAAAAAAAAAAAAAAAAAAAAAAAAAAAAAGGCAGGGAACAGGGAAAATGCAGCAAAATCCCTTTTAGGGCTTTACAGAAAAGGCTGTAAAAATTAAAGTTAAAAAACCCCAAAGTAACAACACAAAATATAAAGCTTGGCAGGAGGACATACAGAATTATGCTTCTGCAGAAAAAAAACCTAGATGATCCCTGCAGGATCAGCAAACAGCACAGAAAACTAATCTGGATCACAGAAAGCGAAGATATTAATGAAACCAGAGTAATGTTTTAGAATCCTACCAAAACACTTACTTGTCATGCATGTGACTTCTGAACCTTAAATCCAGAATAAATGCAAAGTTAGAGCTCTGAGAAAGACAGTCTCAAAGTTACAAATGACAATCCCAGCAACTGGGGAAGCTAGGCAGAGAAGGTTTGTTTCCATCATGTGGGAAAGAGCTACCATTGAACAGAACAAATATCTGGAAAAAGCAGAGCTGCAGCCTCCTCAAAACTTTATAGGGTCTTGTATGCCGTTGCCCAACAGCCCAGTTTTCAAGTGCCCTAACAGGCTTGTTACAATAACTTGAGATAAGTTCACAAAGCTAGAAACTGGACCTAGAGCACTGTTCAAAGCAGTGTTTCAAGACAATTGGCCTTCCCACTTTGATAGAACACCAAGCTGATCTCAGGATCATAGAAGCTGAAAAATAAACTAACTGGGAAACCCTGCCAGCATTTAGAAGCATAAAACACCAGTGGAAAGAACATTTTTGAAGGGTACTACATTTGTAACTCAAAGAAACCCTCCTACCTCTTGAGAGACCCGCTTGCTAAGTAAGACTCTGCAGAGAAGCTTCTACCCCCATTTTGGTTGTCAAAAGCGCAGGAAAAACAAGGCGGGTTTGAGTTCTCATTCTCCATTTCCATTGCCATCTCCAAGCTTTCAGTGAGAAACGGGGGTGTGGAGGAAGCCACCAAGTCATCATCCATTGCTTCCACCTGATCCAGAAAACAGAGAAATTAAAAATCACTCATAGCATTTCTCTGAGTAATTTTCTCATTAGTAGAATGTCTCATAATGCTTCAGCTCAACTGAGGACACAGACCTGACTAACATCAAACTAACAGAGAGACACCACCAAGAAAAACAATCATGGTCTCATGCCCTGCCACACCTGCAACTTCCTTTTCAGGGTTCAGGGAATAACATCAGTGAAATGCTTACACTATAAAAAAAAACAACATAGGTTCACCATCTTCTGGTTTAGCTTGCTAAATTAACTGCTCATGAGCTTCGACTAGCACAAGGGCCAAATAAGACACAGGAATGCTTTATAAGGCATGGTCAAGTACTTTAAGAAGCAATTCATTCTGTGGCCAGAGTAGCTATGCTATGAAAATACATCACACATTAAGCTACCAGTTGCCCATGACTTTAGGGCAACATTATAGAGCAGCTTCCTTCTAAGAAGCAGTAAATAAACCCTACGTGATAATGACAGGACCTTAAAATGCTAAAGTTTCAAATCTCAGAAAATGATTCAGACGTGGCTCAAGATGGAAGTTTCTCTCAAAAATGTCAGACTACCCATGAATCTGAAAAAAAGAAGCAAAAGGAGAAGGAAGATTACATCCAAAATAAGGTCACAGAATACTTGACACTAGGATGAGTCTTTTATACAACCTGTGAGAAGAACCAGGCAACAGGTAACACAGAGTTCTACAATAACAAGCAAACAATATTATTAATACTATTAACCCCAAACAGTTTTTAATTCAGCAGATTTTATAATATTCTTGCAGAAACCAACTCACACCATGCCCAGAGGTTAGTAATACAGAGGCTTGACTGAAATAATGAGCTGAAGGGAAAAGAAGAAAACAGTTTCTGTCCTACTTTCCTCCATTCACCCCGATTCCTGCGGTGAAGTCAGCTGTGCAGCTGCAGCAGTGCAGCCCCGAAGCGGAGGGCTGGAAGAGGGGGGGGGGAGGCTTCAGTGCTTCGGTACAACAGCTGGACCCTATATAGAATGGTGTTAGCATAGCTGGCAAAGCTAAAGGTACAAGCAGCTAAAGGGAAAGCCCTGTATCAGAAGAGCAAAGAATGTTCAATTTAGGGTATCAAAATCGCCCCAGACAGAAAACACTGGGGAGAAAACAACCAAACCAAAACCAAACACAGACCAACAAAAACACAAAAAGCTCAGCTCTTCCCGGGAGCAACTCGCCAGTTCTGCCCTTTTCTATCACAGCCCTGACCCATCGAAACCAGCTACTGCCTTTAAGGACCGCGGCCTTCTCGGACGGCCACGCTGGAGAGCGATCCCCCGGGGGGCTGCACTCCGCGGGCAGGAGCTGCAAACCGGCGGTAGAGCCTCCAGGAGCAGCCCCCCCAAGCCTCCTGCCAGGCACCGAGGCACGGCCACCAGGCAGCACACCGCCGGGGATGGCCACCACCCCCCAGCAACCCCCGACACCCTCTTCACGAAGGCTGGGCCGCACCCGGGCCGGGGGGTTGATGCGTCAGGCCCGCAAGGCCGTAGCGGGAGGGGATGGGAGGTGACAGCAGGGCCGGAGTAGGGTGAGAGGCGGGGGGCAGGGGGTACCTGTGCGGTGCCGGATACGCCGCTCCCCTTCCGCGCCCGGAGACTTTTCCGTACGTCCCGCGCGTCACCGTCAGCCCAGCACTGCGCAAGCGCCGCGGTGCCGATTGGCCTCCGCCCGCTCCTCCTTCCCCCTTGCCCGGCTTCTCCGCCCCGGGAACGGGGGGCAGGTCCGCTCTCTCCCGCGCTCTTTTCCCCGCCGCCGCTCGCCCCGCCCTTTCTCCGCCCCCTGAGCTCCGAGCGCGGTCTCAGCTGCCGCCCCGGGGGCGGATTCTTCTGGGGCTGGTCAGCCTCGTCACCTGGGGCTGTCGCTGGCTCGGTCTTGCCGGTGCCGGTCGCCGCTGGGCTTCTGCCCGGCGGCTGTAGGCACGGCCGAACCCCGGCCCGGCCCGGCAGCCCGCAGGCCCTGCCGCGTCTCCCTCGGCGTGAGCTCCTACTTGCTGGTCCCCGCCTTTCCATCCTTGCTCCCCGACCCCTTTCTTTCTCTCTCTTATGGTGTGGCCACGTTTCCCATGCCTTGTTGGTTCGCAAGGTGCATTTTACTCGCCCACTTCTTGACACTGAGGTCAAGTGTCCCCAGTCAAGTCCCCCAATCCACTCCAAACTCTCAGCATCCCTTAGCACTCTGGTGCTCATCGTGTCCCTTGGCTGGCCACTCGCTGGCTGTTCCCGGCCACTTCTGACCTGAGTGTCACCATCTTGCCACTGCTAGTAAGTGTCCCAGGTCAGACTCCAGCTGCCAAATCTTTGTGTGCTTTGCCCGTCCACCACCATTTTTGTATTTCCTTCTCACCTAGCTTCTACCTCTACCTCATTTTCTTCTCCACTGCCTTCATTTGCTCATCTCTGTACTCCCTCAGAGCCATGGGCTGGATGTCCTGGTCTTTTCTGGTGCCTTACAAACCCCAATCCAACTTTCCCGTGTCTGTCAGGTAATGCTGCCCTCTCAAGACACCAGCAATTCTCAAGCATGGGTAGTAGCATTTACTACATTTGATATTCAAGCTGGCTACCACTTTTTGTGTACCTAAGTCCCTTCATTGGGCATGACAGTCACAACCAAACAGGGGCCAGAGAGAAAGTCCTAAAACGTGTCCCTAGCGTGACTGAGTTCAAAATGCATTCTGTGCACCTAGACTCTTCTGGGTCTTTGTAATAATTATGTTAGTATTTTGGATTGCATTGCTTTGATTTAATTTTAAAGTGCTCTTCCAATTTCGTTTATTTTTAGGGTGTAAATTAGCAGCAGAGTGTGAAACTTCCGTTTCCCACAAGAAAGTTGCTATACAAAGTTTTGCTGTTGCTGCTATAGTTTGTTGTGAAGACTCTCCTGTGATTAAAAATGCTTCATTTGCTCCTGTGTCTGTAAGAATCCCTCATTTCCTTCTTTGAATTCCCATCTAATTAAAAAAACAGCACATCATGGTTAAATAAAACTGTACCCAGCATAACCCTGATTTCCATATGCAGATTTATCTGCACTGACAGCCCCCTCTCCCTCTCTTAGTCTTTCTGTTTCCTCTCTCCCTCCCTCTCTCTTTCTCTCCCCCTCTCTTTCTCTTCCTCTCTCTTTTTGTCTCTCTTTATGTCTATTGCATTATGCCTGAATAATTTTCAGCCTTTTTTTTTCCTCCCCTCTTGCACACACACGCTACAATAACTAGACAAAGATGCAAGGTGGTTGCTGCAGTCCCTTTCTCTAGGACAAAACCAAGAAAGCTCGTGATTGCCATGCCACCTTTCCTATTTTTTTCTTTTCCTTTTTTTTTCTTTTTTTTTTTTTCCCCCACCCATGCTCGGTGATTAAACTTCCACAGGATGGGGAAGAAAAAAGAGCTGGAAATTAAATAGGGATGAGGAAAAATCCCATTGCAGCAGCTGCAGTCAGTAGTGTCTGCTGCCAGATGTGCTGAGGTTCCTGGGGTCCTTGATACTAAAAGGCAGTATTAAAATATTTGGAGACAAAAGCTGCATCCTCAGTGATCATTTTCTTTATTTAACATGGCAGCAGGCATTGTGCGTGGAAAAATCAACATGCTGGATGTTGAATTGGACTTTTCTCCTTTCTAGGATGAAAGGATGTTATCTATCCCGTGCCAAGAGGGAACAGAGGTAAGAGAGCTGATCCAGCTCCTGCTTTTTCTTAGAATATTTCCTAAGCATCTTTTCTGAAACAACCTTTCTGTATGTTGATATATTCCTATGTTTCTGTATTTGTGTATTCTGCTTCAAGGCAGTAAGGGGTAATGTTTTGGGGTTTTTTCCTGTCTTTACATCAACCCAGAGAAAGTTAATTCACAATCTATATTCAGAGCTGTTCAGAAGGGTCGTTTTGTGGGGTTTTTTGAATACGTTTTTGTTTCCAGAGAGGACTTCAGCAGTGACATCATGGTCGGCTGCTGATATTAAGACAGATTTTTAAAGTCTTTTTTTTTTTTTTTTTTTTTTTTAATTAAAAAAAAAAATGCCAGTAACTTTGCAATAAGAAAATGTGCTGGAGATTCAAATGCTCTATTTTTCAGTTGCACTCTAAATATTGAAAGTCTTCTTAAAGTGATAGTGAGGGCTTTTTTATTATTATTATTATTTCTAGCACGGAAGCAATGAATGCTGCATAATTAAGTACAGTATTTAATTTGGCTGTTGTGAAGCAAAAGAATAAGGTAATAATTTTTATTGTACTAATCAGACTCAAGATGTTCTCTGTGTTAATTGGGTTAAAAAAATTGCAGTACTTATTAGAAATTCTAATTTCACAATGCAGCACTGACAATAAGCTCAGCCAGTGAATTATTCACATCTTTAATTTGCTCTCTTAATGACAGTGTTCTGTAATCAGAGTGCAGAGACTGCTTCCTATGCATTATGTATGATGTTCAGGACTTAAATGCAGGACATTATGAAGCCTCTCAGTGGCTGAGTAATTAGTTTTCCACAAGACAGGGCTTAGATATTCACAGATAAAAGTCTACAGTTGAGATAATGTTAAGGTGGTGACTCATGCTAACAAAAGCAGGGAAGTTCAAATTTAATACTGAAACTGCTCTCCATTCTCCCTCATTGTGCATAGGTGCAGGGGGAGGGGAAAAAAGTCTTCAAAACTAGCCTGCCATGGTGAGTACACTGCGGACAGCCCAAGGGGGAAGCCTGGGGGCTCATTTCACTTTTGGCAACTTTACTGACTGGAGGGTGGAAGGGGAGTTGCATTTTGTGCCCCCCAGCCTTCCTCCCCCCCCCTTTTTTTTTTGTTGTTTTTTTTTTTTTTTTTTTTTTTATGGGAGCTACTTTGCTATGTGGAGGAACTTGGAGATGGTTGCTATACTGCTGTTGTATCTATTTCAGCTGTCTTGGTCCTTACTGTTTACACATTTTAGAAAAAGTGTTATTTTTCTAACAGTTTAGGTCTCACCTATCAAAAAGGTGACTCACAGTGCAGATTTATTCTTACTTCCTTGAATTGTTTACCTGGTGTTACATCAGGTGGTTCAAATGTAGGGCATATGCATGGTTGTGTAACTTTCCTACTTCTATATGCTGCTTATTAGAGAATGAAAGCCAAAAATACTGAAATTGAACTGGAAAATGTTACTTTTTACACGGGTAGTTGCTGGTCAGTCTGGCAGCTGTACATTTGTCTGGAGTTCTCACATTAGACCAATCATAAATTTTTACTGGAAACAAAGTATCTAACTAGAGAAGGTTGTTTATTCTTTTTTATGTTAACTCTCTAAACACTACACTGAAACAAACCTAATATATTTGCATTATTACAATTCTAATTATTAAAGATGATCCACCAGTTAAAGATTTAGGCTTAAATTCAAAATAAGTCACTATAGATCCCAACTAAATACTTAAGTACAGATATGGGATTAAGAGTTTTGACTACAACTAGAATTTTAAAGCAAATTATTTTAAAGCTAATTCCTGAAAAAAAATCACCAAAGACTACTAGAATTTGTTGTTACTAGCAGCTGTTACTAGTGTTGCCTGGCCTTAAGGACCTGGGACAAGTTACTACATCATTTCTCTTAGCAAACAAAGTGGTATATACAGTGATGGGTTTGGCCTTATGTTTATGTATGAAAGTAGTTATCATTAAACTGTTGAATTGTGAAACTGCAGATTAGATGAATGCAGCCAGATGATCAGTGGCTAGAAGATTGTATCAGAATCCAAGTGACTGTTTGAATCTTTTGCAGAATATGACTTTGATTCGAAGTCAAGATCCCACAGCAGTTGGTATTGTAATATGGTATCACTGTCACTACATAGCTACATTTCTTTGGTTACTTCAGTGCAGTATCATACAGTTATACAGGACTCAGAATGTGCCATGCTTACCTCTTCATTCTTCCTTCAAAGCAAGGATGGAGAAAATCTTTTTAAATGAATGCTTGCCTTCTTCATAAAGGTTTTTTGTGATTACTTACAATAGAAAAAGTACACTATTCTAGCATTTCACTAGTCTTCCCATTAGAAAGTTCTGAATTCTGATCTTAAACTTGCTGAAAGTAGATAACTTGAATCTATTACTTTTTTCATGGTGATTCCAGGGAATTTATTTTCTGTTTCATTGCAACAGACTTTTACATATTTGAGATTCTTAGTCATGTGTTCACTTCTCTTAACCAATTCCAATTCAAAGTATTCTTCTTTATATATAAAAACGTTAATTTCTTTTTCGTGTACTTCAAATCATTAGTTCTTGTTCCTCTCTTTTGGCCTCTCCCCTTTTCATTTTTCTGGAAATGCACTGCTCCAGACTGGTACTCCAGCTGCCATGGAAGTTCTTCATTTTCATTGAATGAAACATAGTTTGTCACTTCTGTTGTTTTCTTAAGCAAATGTCAACAAGATGACTTATGCTTTATGGGTGCAATGGAAAAAAAGTTAGAAAGTTCACCAATTCTGCCGAGCCTAGCCTTTTTATAAGGGCATGTAGTGATGGCTTTGAACTGGAAGAGGATAGATTTAGGTTAAACATCAGGAAGAAGTTCTTCACTGTGAAGGTGGTGAGACACTGTAAGCGGGCAGTTGTGGATGCCCCATCCCTGGAAGTGTTCAAGGCCAGGTTGGATGGGGCTTTGAAGAACACAGTCTTGTGGATGTTGACCCTACCCCTGAAGGGGGGTTGAAACTAGATGATCTTCAGGGTCCATTCCAACTCAAAGCATTCTATGATTCATTAGGGTCATTCTACATCTGAGTTATATACCTGGGAAAGAGAAAATTTTTGTCTGCCCATTCTGTGAAAGTGGTGGTCAATTAATTTTTATCTCAGAGGAAGGAGGGACCTGATTCCTAGATCAGAGGAAGACAGTTCATACTCTCATTGAGTTGTGGAATAGGAAGAGAACAACATTTCTAAAGCCAAAATTGAAGAGTCAGGTGTCTAAAGAGTTTCTAGGGGATAAGGGTTAATATAATCTGGTCATGAGGACATAGTGGCTACTAAGGAAAATGTTAAAGACCTTTTTGTGATTATACGGGTATGTACTTAATGTGTTTGGAATATAATCCTTTTACAATATGTTTACTTGCCTGTAACTTTCCACATTCAGGAATATTCCAAGTTTTTTTGAGTCATCTGATTCATATTTCTGTATTTGCCCTTATAACAAAAAACTAAGAAAATATTTTTAACTAAGTGTAATTTTTAGTCCTATCTCTAATAAATAGTTAAGAAAAATCCAACCGTAATATGTTTTCAATCCTAGTATTTTGTGCTTTTGTTTATATTGTTTCTGGCTCAACTATCATTATAGATATTAGGGTCTGAAGGAGTATGAGGAGATAAGTATTTCCAAATATCTTCTCCTTATTAGTCTATAATGCAGTCCTTTCATATGCATGATTCCCACAAAAAACAGTGGCAGTACATTTTAAAAGGAATAATGGATACATATGCGAGGGTACCTCTCTTTTGAGTCATTATTTTATCTTGATTGTCAAAGATTTAAATTAACCAAAATAAACAGAGTAGGAGAGGTATTGATAATATTTTTAATTTCCAATTTATGTTTCTTCAATGAAAGGTAAATGCCAATGGGATAACAATATTCAGAACAGCTGATAGAAACCAGCTCTCTACACCTATCAGAAAGGAGTTTGTAATGAGGCAGGTGTTGGCCTCTTCTCCCTGGTTACTAGCAATAGGACAGGAGGTAATGGGTTCAAGTTGTGCCAGGGGAGGTTCAAATTAAATATTAGAAAAAATTTATTCACTGAAAGAGTGGTGAAGCATTGGAACATGTTGCCCAGGGAAATAGTGGGGTCGCCATCCCTGGAGGTATTAAAAAGCTGGATAGATGTGGTGCTCTGGGAGATGATTTGGTGGTTAAGGTGGTGTAGGAATGATGGTTGGACTTGATGGTCCTTTTTTGAAGGTACTTTCCAACTGTGATGGTTCTATGATCCTAAGATTCTATGAAATCTCAAATGCATTTACATTCACGAGTGCTTTACGGGAAATAGTTCACAAGTAGTAGTGAAACAATAGTTCACTCATTCTAGTCAGTAAAAATCCATATTTTATCCAGCTCCATTATTTATCCAATATTAAGAATCCCAACCTATATAAAATCTATGTATAAATTATATAAAACAGAACAGTGATAAATAGTCATGCTATAAATTCATACTCAGTTTGGGCTTTTTTGCAAAGTCAAACTAGAAATTGCATAATGTATTGTATGAGTACACATACTCCACCCTCTATAAAATGTAAATCAATAAAACTTTGCAGTTCATATCTGTGTCCATAGTAGGCCAGAAAAAAAATTGTAGTAAGAATACTTAATACTGCACCAAAGCATCTTGCTGCTTCCAACTGGCTTTTGCCTTGTCTTCTGTGCATACATTCTGTACCTACTCCCATGCTAGGAGCTACTTCATAACCTCATTAAACTCCAGCTTTGTTCACTTGCTAATATTTCATTCTTTTTAAGCTTTCCCCCATTCTTAGTTTGAAGCTCAGCAAGCTTTTACTATTCCCAGAGCATCCTTCCTTAAAACTCTTGTTATGTGGGTACAAGTTGGCAACAGTTAGACTGCTGATATCCTTGTGATCTCTTCCCATCTCACTATCTTTTTTTCATTTTTTTCTCATAGTAGACTATGTCATGTTTCTTTATGTTTAGATTCCAAGATCTCTAGTGAAAACACTTGGGTTTTTTTCATCAGCTTGCAGAGAGCACAAAGCAGAGAGCTTTTAGGTTGTCTTAACACAATAAATAATTGTAAGAGTAGTAATATAAATAATGCATGTGGTTAATAATTTTAACTGCTACCAATTTAATCCCTGGCAAAACAGACTTCTGAGCTCCTTATAAACTTCTTTGCAATAGAATTCCATCTGGGTCCCAGGAGATAGACAGGTCAGGGCAGTAGGAAACTTGAGGAAGAGAAGGGCCAAATATAAGCCAAACAGAACTTATCCATAAAATCTTTCTGTTCAGAGCTCTCTATTATCTTTGCTTCTCCTATGTAATACTTCATCAAAAGGCCCTAGGTTCAGTAACAATTGTGCTGAAACCTTTTTGGCTCTTGGGTACAGAAACTGTTTGTGGTGAATGGTACACAGTGACACTACAGACCCTGTGGGTAGAACTAAAGGAAGCTGTAGACTGAGCAGGGATTTTTCTGTGAGAAGGAATAGCTTTGGCTCTGGTGGAGCAAAAAAATTTCTGTGAAAGTGAGGCATTATAAGGCTGTGGTAAGGACACCATGGTGCAAGAAGGGTCAGGATATGTTAGAAGGCAATGCAACTTTCTAAAAGGGAGACAGGCAAGGAGGGTTGCTGGACAAGTAGGGACATAGAAATGTGACCAAAATCAATAGGACTGTAAGAGCTATGAGCTCTTGAACATAGATGTGTACATGCTTCAGAATTGAGGTCAGGCTGGGAGAAGACTGTAGAGAGTAGGCAACATCAAGGAAGAGTTTGTTCAAAGAGTGAGGAAGAAAAGATACTGCACAGTCCTGGAAGGAAGTAGTGTCTTTAAGGTGTTGGGATAAACACATATCCAACCCAGTTGGAGCCTGGGTTTCTGGGTATTAGCATTTTGGTGTACAGTGTGTTGGTGGTATCAAATGTGAAGGGACACTTGGGGAAGTGGAAGGCAGAACTCTTGTGATCCAGTATGAAGCTTCACAGAAGCCTCTGGCTGGCCAAATCATATCAAAAACTTTTTGGTGCAGGGTTTTTAAAAACTAAATCCATGCAGCACTGCGTGGGTTTGTTCTTGACAGTAACTGAATGAAAGCAGCTAACTAGAAATTAGAATAATCTGTGAGGCCAGCTGTCACTCTCCAGGTTCCACTGTTTAATGCCTGGAAACAAGACTGGGCTCCTGCTTTGCTAGTCAGCAAAGCTTTTTTTCTCCTGGTTTGTCCAAGGCTGCAAATTTAGAAGGCATATCAGAATCTAGGCATCAAAAAAAGAGGTAATCTGAGTGTAAACCACATTCTGAAACAGGTGTCTTAAGAAGCAATTCCACTTTAACCGGACAATCATGAACTGCAGGAATCATTCAAGAAAGTGGATCTCCAATAAACTTCATGTGTGGTTTCCCAAAGTATAGTATTTTGTCCATTCTTTTGTCATCTTAATAACATTCCCTTTTCATTTTCTTAGTGTTTCATGCACTTTCCCTCAATATAGCCTGCCAAAAAGGAAATTTTGGATGACTACTGGGTACTTAGAATTACTTCAAAAGATTTGAATTAAAAATTACATTGATTTTTTTTCCCCAGTGCTGAATTTTATAGTAATAGTTATATAAGGAAAGAAAAAAGTGCCCTGCAAATCTTAGGTCTTTATTGAGCTACCTGGAAAAGAGAGGTGTCATTAGCAAGGCAACAGCTCAAATTTAGTTCCTCATTCTACATAGTTATCTGTATGATTTCAGGGGCTGTTTGTCCTTCTATCTTTGCTCCTCAACTATGTTATGGGAAAAGAAATCTTTCTACGTTTTGCAGAATCTAAAGTTCGAATCTATTTGGACCATATGAATTTTAATACAGGTTTTCTCTCTTACTGTGTCATTAAAACAAACAAATGACATCTTACTCTTATTTAAAGTTTCCAGGGGACTCCTAGATGCCCTGGGTTTTCAAAAAATGTGTTAAAATGTTTTTATGAGCACGTATGGAGACTAACAAATGTTTCCAGTGATGAATGAAAACTTCTGTTCAGCACCTGTATAGCGAGATTGCTGAACGGAGTTGGGGGAAGATCTGATTTTTAATGAAAAAGGAACAGTCTGGGGAAGGGCTCATTTAGTGTACTGCCTGAAAAACACATTTTATGCAAAACATCTTTTGTAGTGTATTTCTGGATTTGCAAGGGAATTTGTCAAAATAGTCTTGAAAGAAGTTCTCGATTGAGGTCTTAATATTTAAACTGAGTTCTTTAGTTCATTATTTATTACTTATTTTAGGACATCATTGCCCTGTTCATCTTTTGCACACCATTATTATGATTTCCCACTGCTGTTCCTTAGAATTTGATAACAACACAATCACAGAGCCCTTAATTTTTTCATCCATTTAGATTGTATCAACTGTGGTACTTATTTCAGTATGTGGGATGAGGTTGTCTAAACTGTGTGTCATAGAGCTACCTGTTAGATAACTATTCTAAAACATAGTCATAAAACTGTTTTTCTGTTAGGTTTGTTGGATTTGTTTTGGTGGGTTTTTTGGTGGTTTTTTTTGTTTGGTTTTTTTTGTTTGTTTGTTTTTCTGTTGTTGTTATTGGGTCTTTTGCTAAGGAAAGGTGAATAGTGAAGAAGGGAAGACCTTTCTCTTTGAAGGGATTCTAAAACCTAACAGGAACCAGTAAAACAAATGCTTTAAAAAGTGCATATAGAAATCAGTAGTTCATTTGAAGGTTAGCTGTTACTCAGGACATTAAAGGCCACTGTATGAAGATGCCACTTTCAATCAGTTGATCTCAAAGCCTTTGCCACAGTAAATGAGCTTAATCTTCATTTTACAGATGCCCTGGCTACCTAATTTGTAAAACATGGGTGTAAAATGATGTAATCTTTGTTTTGACAGCAGTCATTTGAATAAATATGGCTGAAACAGGCATTCTGTCTGAGAAGTCCATAATAGCAAACTTTAACGTGACTATACAAAGGAACTAATCCGAAGTGTCTATCATGGAGAGAAAAATAAGAGTTTTGTTCCTGGTATCTGGTATCTAGCCTTCAAAGGGCTAGGTCTGTGCGATAACTGAAAATAATGCTGGTGTTATGATCTTATCTCTAGATGTCCATACCATGATCTGAATGAGTTGTACTATCCTTTCTCCAGAAGAAAGGTTTATGAGATAGGAGAGTGATGATGGTGTCTGATGACTAGATCTGAAATCTCCAGAGGCAAATTTATTGCTGGCAAGGGAGGAGGGGAAGTTTGTCTGTCTGCCACTGGAGTAATTTTCCACTTCATGAAATGCCTTATATTTCATTCTGTCTACAATATTTTTAGTAAACACAAAAAAAGATTTCTCAGGTTTCCTACTGAGACTTTTGTGGTGCAATTTTCCAGGTATGCTTATATGACATAGAAGTACATTAAATTTTCCTTGTTGTAAGTTGTAAGTCTGACATGTGAAAGAGCTTGGAACAACAGCAGCAGAGAGCAGTGAGAAAAAAATCAACACCCATCTCACACTGAGCTTAAGGAACAGAAACAAAATACGCTGTCATGAAAAGTGTATTGGAAAATGTGTCTAAAATTAACTAGTGGGCATAAGTAATGAATCATATCTAATTGCATGTTGTATAGTCTAATAGATTTAATAGTGCTTCCCAAAAAACAGAAATTGTTTTTGAAAAATGAAAATTGTATAATGGCATAACATAACAGATTACATCTGTGCCTCACTCTTGTACTTTGATAGGAGAAGATCTTGTGTAATCCCTTGTCCTGGTGTGTGAACAAATATGGTTATCGGCAAAAAAAAAAGCCTAAACTCTGATCATCTAAATTAGTGACAAAAATGTGTAGTTTTATTCCAGTGTGCTGGAAAACTGCTCACTGGAGCAGACATTTGATTAAATAGATTTTGAAAGTAGCATCTTCCTACACTAACAGAAAGAAAACAGATCTTTTTTGAGCATAACGAGCACCAGGGACCGCATTGTTGGATGAAATGTCAAAAACTGTTTAGACTTTACCTAGAGGAGGCATTAGCCTATTGAAGTTTAATTTTATTTTTTACTAGAATATGCAACAAAGCATGCAGAAAAACTTTTATTAAAAAAAAAAAAAAAGCTAGCAAGAAACTTACTGAGATGTAATAATGTCTCTCTACTCAACTGTCCTTCAACTTTCTAGGCATTCAGTAACTCTTACATTACACCATCTCTATACTGCTTTGTACAGACTATAAATAGTTGCTGGAATGAAATGGATGAGAAAACTTAAAATGAAAATCCAACAAATTATTTACAGATAGGTTTATTTAGAGGTTTTAAATAATAACTGCTGTTTTTTTTCCCCTGTCCTCAAGTTTTGAATATTCAGTTTGAGCTATTTCAAAGTGACCAAGCTCTCTGAACTTTATTCTTAGGAAACTGTTGCTTCTTTCTAGAATTTGAGAGTTCACATTTCTTTTGAATATTTTGATCTTGATTTTTAGGATTTACCCAAGCTATACTTCAGATATTCATATGGAAGCAAGAAGCATTTTTAAATAACTGTTGCCACTCATCTTTACTAATTGAATCTCTTGTAGATTTGCACAGTGATATAGCCTTTTTGAAATCAACACTGTATCATAATGCTATTTACACCAAGCTATTATAAGCACTGAAATCAGCCAGATATACCAGATAATCATAGCTACACAAAACTCACCTATCCATTATAAGTAAACAGTATGATAGTTAACCCACAAGATTTTTCCTGACCCTAAGATGAGGGCCAGTCAAGCTGATTATATTTGTAGTGCAAAGACACTGGCTAGGGTGTCAAAAAAAAACAAAAAAAAAAAAAAAAAAAAGGATCACTAAATTAGCATATTGTTTTGTTCAAGCTGATACAAGGTACCTCTTTACGAACCATTAAATTGGATACAGCTTTGTGCTGATCCAATGCTGCTATCAACTTCTATTTCAGGAGCTACCTTCATTTGAAAAAAACTGTCAGAAAAAAAAAAAAACTGTCAGAAAAAAATCTGCTGCAAACACAAACTGCAGTCTGTAGCCATATTAGTTTTGATTCTGTAAGCTCAGTGTTCACAATATTAGTGTTTAGTGTTTCTTGAACTACTATTAGTTGGGAAGGCAAAGTACTTTCACTAGTTTTAACACTGTTTATGAACTTGGTCTTACTCCAGCTCAAATGCAAAGATTGTTAATAAAGTTAAGTAAATTGTTGTTCAAGGATTAGTATCATACAATGGTCTGATAGGAAAATTTTTCCATTTAAATTCTGCATCATTAACTTGCAGTAATAACAGAAATTATATGATCCATCTCTTATTAATTAAGCATTCTCCGGCTGCTGCTTTCAACCTATATACAGTACTGTGTAATGTCTTCCAGGGAGTTCTAGTAAAATATAGACAGTGATTCTAATTCTTAGGAAGTTTTTTTTCTAATCTCCTCTCCCCCTGCCCAAAGAAGTAACTTAGTGGGAGAGAAATTTAAAAATGTCTGACCTCTTTTCTAAGACCAGAGCTTGGACTTCTCTGTGTCATATTCCAAGGCTGTGGTAATTAACATCTTAACACAGCTTTGTTCTTTCACACATTTTGGTGCATCTGCTCATCTTTTCTTTCTTTTAGATAGTACAGAGGTGTCACTTAAGGAGAAGTGCAGGACTGCTACCCTTCTAGACTTAGTGCTTTTATGAAAAATATGGAAACTGCTTAAAGTGCAGGGGATGAACACAGTCGTAGTCTTGGAGACACACAAAATACTGACTGTTGGGAGAACACACCAGGGAGAGAATTATGGTATCATAGAATCATAGAATTGGCTGGGTTGGAAGGAATCTCAGAGATCATCAAGTCCGACCCTTGACCCACCGCTGCGGTTGCCAGACCATGGCACTGAGTGCCACATCCAGTCTCTTTTTAAATATCTCCAGGAACGGAGAGTCCACCACTTCACTGGGCAGCCCATTCCAATGTCTGATCACCCTCTCAGTAAAGCAATTCTTTCTAATATCTAACCTAAACTTTCCCTGGCACAACTTAAGACCATGCCCTCTTGTCTTGCTTAGAGTTGCCTGGGAAAAGAGACCAACCCCCACCTGGCTCCAACCTCCTTTCAGGGAGTTGTAGAGAGTGATGAGGTCTCCCCTGAGCTGCCTCTTCTTCAGGCTGAACACCCCCAGCTCCCTCAGCCTCTCTTCATAGGGTCTGTGCTCGAGTCCTTTCACCAGCCTGGTTGCCCTCCTTTGGACCTGCTCTAGGACCTCGATATCCTTCCTGAACTGAGGGTCCAGAACTGGACACAGTATTTGAGGTGTGGCCTCACCAGCACTGAGTACAGGGGCAGAATCACTTCCTTGGACCTGCTGGTTTTGTTCTTTTCCTTCCCTGGGACAGATGTCAGAGATGCTGTAACTGGCAGGATATTGAACCACTTGGACTTGTGATCTGATCCCATTCAAGTGTTCATAAAGCAACTGTCTGTTATACCTAACATCTGATCCAAATGACAGAAAATTAACTTCCTAATACAAAGAAAACAGTGTGACATAGTAGCAAAAGGCAAATTTCCTTACAAATTGTACATTACTTTAGCTATTTGCAGCACTTTCTGGCAGAATGTTTGCAAGAGTAGATCACTAATATACTTAAATGCTATACTATCCTTTGGATGTTTTTAATATGCGTGATTTCTGGTGATTAAGAGCAGCGAGAACTAGACTGCCTAGCTTGGTGATTAACATGAGAGTTGTCGAATTTTGGTGCCTAAATCCCAGAAAAAAACCAAACCAAACCAAAACCACCAGGAAATCAGTGCTTTCACAGCTACCTAAATCTGCATATGCCTAAAACTCAGCACATGTATGTTGCTGTTATCATCATTTCTGTGCACGCTTACAATCAGATTCCTGCACTTCATCCTTGCTTTACCTTAGTATCTTGATAAAATGTAGAGATCAAAAAGGGTGGAACTGAAAAATGCTGCCTTCATCATTGGAGGTGCCTGAGGTTCTGGGAGAGGTACTCAGTGCCCTCTCAGTGCACACGGGCAGCACTAGGTTCTCATGAATCCCTGGGTGTGGTCACATCTGTGTTCCTGTAGCTGGCTTTGAACGATCAAGTTGTTCAATAGCCTGAGAGGGATTATTGGGACGGGGAGGAGTTGGGTATTGGGCTTTTTGGTACTGAGCCACTGTGCAGGCAGGAATGCCACATTCACAGGGCAAGGGAGAGTAAGAGAGTGGCTGGCTGCATTCCAGAGAGTTGGAGGAAGGGGAAGGAGCAGCATACTGGTCTGTTTTTGTACTTTGAATTAGAGGGTGTTGGTTTAAGCATTAGTTCTGTAAGACTAAATATATCCTTATTTCCTATGGGTTCCTGTGTTTATGAGTCAATATTTTAATTGAATAATACTCAGGCTGCAGTATAAATGCGCCCTTTATTAGACAAGGGAGAATCAATTTGAAAGAAAGGCCTTGACTAAGAAGTAGATTCTGCACTACTAAGTAGAAGTTGCATTCACTGCATTTTATTTTAGCTAGCAGGCATCCTGCTTAGCTGCCTGCTGTCACAAAGTTTGTAGGAATATCTTTGAAAATTTGTCCCATGTATTTCATTTAGATGGAACTGGTTACTGAAAGTGATCAAAGGGAGCTGAGCAAGGCCACAGTACTAATTTTTCAGGAAACCATCTGAAAACGAACAGTAGTCTTAGGTTCATGAGCTTTTTGTTCTCTCAGAGTAGACCAAAAAATGCTCCTGAGCTTGGTGTCTTAGTAAAGATATGGTGTTTCTCTCATTTAAACTCATTTAAATATAATAATTCTTATTCATAACAATGTGTTCCATATCCTGAAGAATCAGGTCAGGAGTCAGGCTTCTAGGTGTAACAGCTTCTGATGGAAACCTGTTACTACTGCTTCTCTCTACTCTTACACTGCAAACCCTGCATCCTTACTCTGCTCTTCATATTTCTGTTATTTTATGGTTTGTAGTGTTTACTGTTGTATCTTTTTTCTCAAATGACTGTTTTACAATGGATTATTCACTCTCCTAACTCCAAATAATCCATTCTTTTCCCTCAGTACCTCATCATCAATGATAAAAAATTCAGAAATTTGCCAGGTGGACCTTCTCTGCATCATGTTCATTTCTTGTTGCTTTATAAATCTTTTGAATTTTTAGTTAAAATTTCATTTAGTTTTATCTCTGTTTCATCAATTTTCTTAATCCAGAAAAAGAGAACAAGTTGGAACATGTCTAGGAAAATTAAGTGATAAATAGTAAAAAGTTGACAGTTGGTAGTAGTATATTTTTAGAATCATCTTTGATAACAGCTCCTCTGGTACCTGTTAAATGTGCTCATGAATAGCCACTAAACTAACACAAAACATCTGCTCCTTTGGCTGAATTTAAATACCCCAATCTGATAACCTTGTAGAGAAATTGGCCAGTCACCTGGAACAGAAACTCACATCCCAGTCGTTATCCTTCAGAGAGACTGAGACTCCACGCATCCAGAAATACATCTCAGTAGATCCAAATGCAGAATGAGATCTTAAGTATTGAGGATTATTTTGTATTGTAATATTTTCCATATAAGTTTATGGTTAAGAGGTACTGTAATTATTCATGTAAATATGCAGGCATTGCCTACAATGTAGCCCTAGAGAAACAGGCAGAAAAATTTATTTAAAATCAGATTCACAGACACATGCAGGTGTAGTAATAAGGTGTAAGTATGTAAGGTGCATGTGTAAAGTGACACGTGCAGGTGTAAGTAATAAAACTTTAGATGCTAGACTTGTTTATATTCCAGGTTCTTCACATTTTCTAGGATTCCTCACCTAAGCAACACTTAAACAAATGTTCCTTTTACAGTGTCACAGTTACAAATTGTTTTGGGGAAGTATTTTATATGCTACATGTTGAAATTAATTTTCCAAGGAAAAAGACAGAGCTCTTACATAACTGAATATTTTCTGTGTTTCTTCTTGTGATATCTCTTCTGATTGCTGTCGGTTGTGTTTGACTGAATATTTTAGCCTAGTTCTGTTTATGTAAAGACTATAATCCTACTAGCTAGAGTACAAAATAATTTAAGTTCAAGATTGCATTTAGTCCTTTATTTCTAAAGGGAAAAGCAAAAGTTTTCAATATACTTTGGGTTTTTATACTTCAATTAATATTTTTGGTATATGCTTGTGTGTTTATTCCTTTTCCTTGTCATAAGAATGGTTCTACAGTAATAAGTTTATCTTTTTTTCCTTTTGATTCTATGAATTTCAACACAAGATTCTTCAATATGAGATTCTCAGGTTATAGTTTCGTGAAAAAAAATGTTGATTATATGTTGCTGTTCATTTTCAGGCTCTTAGTTTCTAGGAGAAAATGAGTTAAACACTAAATATTTCTCAGGTATATTGCTTTCTGTGTATGTAACAGATGCAGTAGTCTTGTTATCTGGTAGTGAATGAGAATTACAGTATTCTGTGCAAATACTAAAACCTAAAATTGGTATCCATGAAGGGAAGATGGGTAATACCCAAGACAATTGCCATCTGAAAACTGAGTATTGTGGTTTTTTTATGAATTGCATTGATGACTGCTTTGAAGCTTTCCTTTTCACGCCTGAAGTTTTAAGGGACTGAGAAATCTGTCATAACCAATACAGCATTTTCTCTATATTAAATGTTTTGTCAAAATTCCCAGCAATCTTAGGAGTTTAGCTACTTTTTTGCTTATCCATCAGGTTCCTCTCTTCAGCATAGCATGAGGAGGTTTTGCTACTCTCATTTGTCCTTGTCTTTGGAAGATGTTTCATCTCTTTTGTCGTTACATTTTGAGCCCACTGACTGGTTTAACATATGCAACAGGCTATTTTTCTCCCTAGAAGCTGTTTGGTAGATGTTAATTTCCATTCCTTTACACGCTTCTTCAAATCTGTTAAAATAGTATAATTGAGTTTCAGGTTTGCTGACAGTGAGGTTGCATCATTCTTTGCTGCATACTCTGCTACAGAGGTTTTTTATATGCTGGCTGGCATAGCTGCAGTACTTACCCTTAATGTTGTTTTTTTTTTAAATTTTTAAAATTTTTTGGTCCCTAATTTTCTTTGTTATGCTAGAAACTCCCTCCTTATATGCCAGTTGTTGCAGCTGAGTGGTCAGCCTTACCTTGTAGTCACCAGAAAATGTATTTACAGAAGAACTCTGTCCCCTTATGCACGGATAGATTTCATCCTATATACTTATGAATAATAGAATAGGTGTCTCAAAGAATGTGAACTGAAGCACAGTTTGCAAGTGCATTTATAAAACTTTATTTGGATTTTTTCTTTAAGTAATATGGAGAGATTTAATATAGTGATATCATAACAAAAATATGGATCTTGTTAACACTGAATAATTAAATTTGGTGGGTTTTAGTCTGGATTCACTTCTTAAAAGTTGGCCATGGTTTAATCCAGGAAAACTACTGCTTTACTTTTATTTTTGTGATTAGTTAATTTAGCTTTTGATTGATTTTTGGCTGAGACAAGTAAACAGAGGAACTAGAAAACCTAACTAAGTAACTAAGAGTAACTAAGTAACTAAGACTCTTCTCACATATGTCCAGTCTGTTAATTGCTCTTCATTTACCTTTACCTATGTTGAGTTCATGTTATCAAAAATGAGAATAATTTTCAAAGACAGGTTTAAAATTCATACTCTAATGGCATATCTTTTCCCTATTGTTATCTGCACATCTTTTTCCATTCTCTGATGCCAGATTTTAAGGTGAGAACTATAAGCTAATTGTGGCATGAATTAATAACTCCAATAAAAATTAAGTAATTCAATATTTTTATAGATACTTCCTCTTCTATTTAATATCATGAATGATGTACAAGAAAATCTAAATAAATCTCATGAGATTCTTGATTAATTGAAGAAAAATCAGAGAACCAATCTACAGGTGTAGAACAAAACCTGTTACTTTGTGCTAAAAAAATTTAAAAAAAAAACAAAAAAGAGGAATATACTGAAAGATTTGCTAAGCTTCCTTCACTATTTTATTTATATCTCTAAAATTTACAAAATTGTGCCTTAGCAAAACTGTGTGACTGTGGACAGTTTTCTTTGAACTTAAAATAAGGGAAATAAGAATATAAAGAGGAATTTGTTTCTTTGGATTTTTTTCTTTAGCTGTGCAATTAAAAAATAGAATTGGCACCAGGTGAAAGAATTTGAGACCTGGAATTGGTAGATCACAAAATACAGAAGTCTTTATGCACAAAAGCAATGAATTCATTCTATTTCTATTACTTATAACTTTATAATTTTAATCAATATCAGGACTTCTATATTTAAAAATGTCTTTGATATTGCACATCAAGGGAAGCCTGAAGAAGTTTAGTATCCCTACAGCCATACTGCTTCTAGAAATCACTATTCATTTTCCCATCCATCTTAGGGGGAGATGTCTGACATACAGATTACACTTGCTATTGCCTACTGAGACATGAGATGCATATGTGATGAAGAAACCTAAAATTTGGAGGATAGTTCCACACGGGTCTGTGGGGTATGATCAAGTTTTGTGTGATATACCTTTGCGTTGAACTAAGAAAAGGCAAACATCAGCAGATATTTCTAAAGAAGTGTGGTGAGTTCCTGATTTGCTTTAAGTACTGCATTAAATAGACTGAGATATCTAAAAGAGAAAAAAAAAAAAAAAAAAGGCACAAAAAGCAACCCTACGAATAAAGCTGTCATAATATGTAAAGAGGAACAGAAAGTACAAACTGAGGTCGGTACTGTTTTCATTAATCTGTTTTCACATTTTTGTTAGTGAGATAGGAAATCAATAAAGACTAATTTCATTGGCAAGTATTAGAGACTACGTAGGAAGGAACACTCAGTGTGTGTATAGTTGCTTTCAAGGGCACTTTGACTAAAATATATTTATTATAAAGTGAATAGAATAGTACTTTTTGTCTAATTGGGTCATATATCAAACATTAATTCTTTAGAATACTCAGTGTACAAAACAAAGTTTGTGATGTTTGATATACAAAAAGTATTTTGTTTATTTCATTAACTCTCACATCCTCATAATGAATGCCTGTCTGGTAATATGAGCCTTTTCAGAAAGATTATAAATCATAACAAATGTAACTCAAAGTGTCAGTATAACACAGAAAGTGTCCTAATAACTCCTCATTAATCAATAATGTTAAAAAAATTAAATATATTCCGTGTACATTTTCTATGAGGTAGTTTCTCTGAAAGAAAAATGCAGGGCTGAGTACTAATCAGCATCTGGAAAGTTAGCTGTAGTGATCCTAGAGTAAGGAATGTGGTAGCACACTGAATACCCAGAAAAAAACCCCCAACACTCAGACATTGGCTGTAGAAAAAAAGAAATTTCTGGAAGCTGAGGAGGAGCCAGATGTGCTTTCAAGCAAAGCATCTGGGCCAGCTGACTTTGAGCTATGCAAGGGAGTGATGAGTGATAATTGTAGGTGACTCCATACAGCAGGGGTTGGAGACAACCATCTGCAACCCTGTTGTCTAGAGATGTTTTCTACTTGCTTGGGATCTGGATCCTGAACGTTGTGGAGAGACTGCCAAAGCTTGTCCAGACCTACAACTATTCCTTCCTGCTGTTCTTCTATTTGGGCATCAATGGTACTGCCAGGGGCAACCTGGAGAGTACCAAAACTGACTGCAGAGCTCTTGAGGTGATAGTTAGGGAAATGGGTCCCTAGATGTTTTTCTCAGCCTTGCAGGGAAGGGGTTTGAGGATACTGCATGTCAACACTTGGTTGTGGAGCTGTTGATGGCAACAGGGGGTTGGTTTCTAAGACTGTGGGTCCCTGCTTGAGGATCAAGATCTGCTTGGAAGAGAGGGGAATCCACCTCCATCAGTAGGGCAACAGTGTCTTTGCCAGCAGGATGTTTAATGTCTTTGGCAGAAAACTTCCTGGCAAAAAAACCACGAGGTCTGCTTGGATGAGCCAATTGCTCCTGGGAAAACTCAGACTTATAAAGTCAGTATACAAAAGATGAAAGCAGGGACAGGTAAAATGAGAGGAATATAGAGGCACTGTCTGATCATACAGAAACACAGTTCGGAAAGCCACATCCCACCTGGAACTGAAGCTGACAAGGGATACCAAAGGCAGCAAGAAGCTATTCTATAAGTACATAGGTAGCAAGAGGAAATCTAGGAAAGATGTGGACCCACTGGTGAATGGGTCAGGGGTCCTGGTGACAGAAAACACAGGAAAGGCACAGGTACCAAATGCCTTCTTTTTCTAGCAAGACTGGCCTTTAGAAATGACAGGCCCCAGAGAGAAGAAGGGGAAAGTCTAGAGAAAGGAAGATGTATCCTTGGTGCAACTTGCTAACTTTCTATGATGAAATTACTAACTTAGTAGATGAGGGGAGAGCATTGGACATTGTCTACCTAGACCTCAGTAAGTTTTCCATAGGATCTTGATGGAGAAGCTGTTAAAGTATGGGCTGGACAAGCAGCCAGTGAGGTGGATTTAAAACTGGCAGAATTGCTGGGTCCAGAGAGACCCAGCTTCTTGTTGTCTGCAAACTTATTGAGGGTGCACCCAATTCCCTTGTCCAGATCACTGACAAAGATATTAAAGAGAACTGTCCCCAGTATTGAGCCGTCGGGAACACTACTTGTGACTGCCACCAACTGGATTTGAATCCATTCACCACTCCCTGGGCCCAGCCAGCCAACCAGTTTCTCACTCAGTGAAGTGTACACCCATCCCAGCCATGAGAAGCCAGTTTCTTCAGGAGAATGCAGTGGGAAATGGTTCCAAAGACTTCACTAAAGTCCAAGTAGACAATGTCCAAGGCCTTTTCCTCACCCACTAAGCAAGTCTATGATTCTGAAAATTCAGCTAAAGCTAATCGAATGCATGTTCCATTTAACTACTTTTGATTATATATTTCTAAATAATTTTATCTAGTAGGCACTGGGAATAAAGGCCTACGTAACTTTTCTTTTGTAGTGAAGTAATATTGTTTAGACTATAGAAGAAATATCTTTAATGGTTTTCTTTGGAGTAAAAAAGCAGAGGGAAACTAGATCAAGTGTCATGGATAATGAGTTTTTTGCTATCTGTTCCAAGGTACGCTTGTTGTCTATTTACCACCTCTCATTGCTGAGAGAATTGAGTTCTCCATTTTGAAAAGGCTCTCATAGAAGCAATAAATCTGCTTCATACTTCTTGTCAGATTTATTTTATAAAAAAAATAAGTGTGCAGTTTAGTTTCAATACATATTTTCCATTAAAAGAAGAATATTTAATCACTGCCATAAGTCAATGTAGCTTTATTTGTGAAATCACCACATGATTGGGTTAAATTCATTGTTACTTCTGTAGCATTCCCATATCTTAAAAACAGACTAAGAATTATCTAATACCTTAAAATAAAAAACCAATCTATTTAAATAATGAGTATATGACTGTACATATTTTAAATGCATCATAATTAAATATCATATAATGAATAAAAAGCATGAGTACTTAATTCATTGTGCACTTCTTTGTTGGTGCCTGTCTGACATACAAGACAATAAGAGCACCAAGATGTTTTATTGATGATTTACACATCTCTCCTGGGGCCTCTTAGTCTAGCTGTAGAATAAATTTGTAGATGTAAAACATTTTGAGATGAAAGATCTAGTTCTATAGTTTTGGGTGGGCTTTGATTAATGCTGTAATTGTGAATGAGTAGTTAAGGAAAGCATTCTGCTTTATCCTTATTTTGTTTAACTAATTACAAGAGAGACTAAGAGGACTTTTAACCTTATTAGCACTTACCAGTGCAATAGACACCATGACATGACTCCATCATGTCACTTTTGGGGCCACAAAGCTATTCTTATCTTCCTGTTCAAAATCTTGAGTTCTCTGTATATGCTGTCAGGTACTTGTACTATGTACTTCTGAGGGGTGGTGTAAATGGCAGTGGAGAGAAACCTGTGTTCCCTTTGCAGTATTGGCACCCTGTAATACTTGCTAAGCAAGTATTTCCTCTTACTCTACAATAGCATAATTACTTTAACTGTTTCTGAAGGAATTTTGTACCAGAAGTTTCAGCAGAAATGTAGCAAACTTAAGTCTCTTGGATAATATTTTTTTTCCCACAAGAGAAAGAAATTACTTCAAAGTGTAATTTTCTCTCTAGAGAAAATATTATATTTTTGTACCTCATTATTAGTACCATATAAAAATAGTACTGATATTGTTTAGTTTATTAAAATATTGTATGTACAAAAGTGTCTGAATGTCTTACACTGGATCACTACTGTAGGGGATATTTGTGTAAAGATGGGAAATGATTTCTTCAGAAGAGACTATATTTAAAAGCCACCTGTAAACTAGACACCTCATCATGACTTCATTGGAACTGCATACACATTAAAATTCAGCTTGTGTTTGCAGTGAACTGGGTGCCCAAGCAAAAAAGTGACAGAAGGATGAGATACAGTCGAAAAATGTAGTTATAGGCATATATTTCACTGAGCACTATGTAGATAAACAAAACTTCAAAAGCATTAAATTTAATACAAGGAAGAAATTTTAGAGGTAACATTGTTTAAGTCTTTGTTCTCTCTATTTTTTTTTCTCTCCTGTTTGTCTTGTCATCTTTTTTTTATTATTATTTTTTATAGTAAACATGGAAGAGACTATGAGCTAAGGCAGTTAATCTGGCTATTAATTACTGACTGAAGTATTATCATAAGACTTAAGACCTGTTGTATGGAGTCCAAACAATATTAGTTAATGCACTTTATAATTTAAAACCTGGAACTCAGACTGAGTAGAGCTTTTTGCTCTTATCACTTAAAGAATCTCTGTGAAAATTCGTAGATATGTAAAATAGTGTGTTTAGCATGGTGTCAGATTTCATTAGTTATCTTCCTGTTGAGAAATACACTTTCATTACTGATGATTCTTTAGCTAGGAAAAAAAGGAGACATTTTTACTAGTTTTAAAATTTATCAGTCTGCATAGCATTTGGCAACAGAATGGTAACATTGCTCAATTTCTGTGTGTAACAGTAGGTGGCTATTGAAAAATTTTTGTTGGAAAAGTCCACCAGCATAGTCTACTGTTTTTATGAGGCTGATGATGTTGGATCTGCCATTTTTGATGCCCTTAAATCTGCTGCCACCAGAATTTCTTCCCTTAGTGTCAAGGACTGCTTTGTGTGGGACAGAGGTCTTCTTGTGGATCTCAAGAAAAACAATTTTGGTGCCAAAAGAGATGAAATAATTGGTACATAAGGTCAGCTGGTGTTCTTGCCAATTGCCTCATGACATTAGACCCTTCTAAATCTTTCTTTAAAAATCTTCCATCAAAAGTTTGGAATACATTAATCTTGTCCTTTACTACTCAAAAGAAACGATGGGTAATTCAGTACATACTTTGAAACTATTTTTCTCAAGAAAAGCAATCTGAAGATTTTTAAAAATGGCATTTCTGTCTCTGAACAAAGCTATATTCTACTTATATGCCTTTCTACATGAGTTGATAGCTATTTCATGGGTTTGTTTTAGTTTTTCCTATAAAAATTGAGTATTTTCTGTTAAAACATGCCTAAAGAACGAAAAAAATCCTGTTGCCTTTAGTATAATAGAGATCAAAGTATAGAATAGTATATAGTATAGAATATTTTAATACCTACAGTGTTATCCAGCACTTACTGAAAATGGCAAAAAAAAAAAAAAATTAATATTGACATCCCTTATGACTGTCTGTGGCTGGTGATATCTGGCTACTTTCTTTGCAAAAATCTGATTCTTTTCCTCCTGTTTCTGTTTCTTCTACATAGAATAGAATAGAATCATAGAATAATTTGGTTTGGAAGGGATTTCTAAAGGCCATTTAGTCCAGCCTCCCTGCAGTAAGCAGGGACACCCTCAACTAGATCAGGTTGCGCGAAGCCTTGTCAAGCCTCACTTTAAGTATTTCCAGGGATGAGGCCTCAACTACCTCCCTGGGCAACCTGTTCCATTTTTCTCCTACCCTTACGGTTTAGACCTTTTTCCTATCATCCACTGTAAGCATAGATTTGAAACCATTTGAAACCATTGCCCCTCATCCTATCACTGCAGACCCTTGCAAAACAGTCCCTCTCCAGCCTTCCTGTAGGCTCCCCTGAGCTACTGGAAGGTCACTATTAGGTCTCCCCAGAGCCTTCTTTTCCAGGCTGAACAACCCCAGCTCCCTCAGACTGTCTTCATAGGAGAGGTGTTCCAGGCCCCTGATTATTTTCATGGTCCTCCTCTGGACTCACTCCATCAGATCCATGGCCTTCCTGTATTGAGGGCTCCAGAGCTGGACAGGGTACTCCAGGTGAGGTCTTGCCAGAGCCTTGACAGAATCACCTCACTTGGTCTGCTCTTCACCCTTCTTTTGATGCAGCCCAGGATACAACTGGCCTTCTGATGAACCTCTACTAAGGCAATATTTATCTACATTCTTCAATCCTTGTGTGCCTAGTAAAGGTCTCACACCAAATCTGTAATGCCAGTTTATTTAATCTATTTGTAGCTTAATATTTCTTATCAGTTTCAATTCTGAATTTAGTAAAGTTGAAGGTGGAAAACTGGTGATATACTTCATGGGATTTTATACATTTTAATTCATTCTAGAAATTGATAGAGAATTGTCTCCATATGAACACTATGAAAGGTCAGGTTTATAGGCAAAGTATCTTAGGCCACTAGTTTAACTCTGTGTATTAAAATACTGCGCAAATACAGAGTTGTTTGTGCACATATAAAATGGGAAATTAGTACTAGTGATATTTTCAGTTGACACGACTGCCATTTTATACTGGCAGAATATTCTCAATGCCATTACTTTCTTTAGTCATGGGCAGAAAACTGAGCCAGAATCAAGAACTCATCTGGAAGCTGGCAATGGAGTTTGTTGGCTTGCCCATTTCTTTTGGTAAGAAGGGCTTTGTCCCTTAGCATAAGATATATTTGACCTTGAGTTGTGTGGTATGTTGTTAATACTGAGGAAATGACTGACAAACAGCAATTATGGAGAAACATGTGGTTGTTGCTATTCTTATGCTCTGATCAGGTATTGTTACACATTTGAGGTCAGACTGTGAAAGGTAACATTGTGCATGAAACAATGGAAAAGAAATAGAATAATTTTCAAGCTCTTCAGTAATGACTACAGATATTTTCTATACAGTTTGCCCTCTCTGTCACAGTGACCTCTACAGACATGATGACGAAAAATATTAGCAAAAAGACAACAGCAGGTAGCTGGTATCAGAAGTTACTCACAGACTCTAAGCTAAAAGCAGACGAATTATTACATGAGCTGTTGTTGGCATCACAGTAAGTAAAAAGTCAGATCTGGTTTTCAAATTTACTGGTATAAGGGCTCCCTGCTGAAAAACATGTACCAGATGCAGGATTTTCTCAAGGTTAAATGTGATTATAGTGCACACGCACATACAAATTTCAGACAGAGATTAAATCACAAAATAATGAGATCTTTTCAAAAGGTAGTATAGTACTCTGATTGTCCTCTCCACCTTTAAGATCTGCTTGTGTTTAAGTCTTTTTACCCCGTGTTTCTGGGTAGCATGAATTTAAGCTGATGTGTCATTGAACTTGAAGGTCTGTCCATTTTATTTTATTGCAGAAAAATTAATTTCATGGGATCTACAGTTTTACTTCTGTGTGTCAGCAGACTTTTTTTTTTTTTTTTGACTGACTCCTTACACATCTGAAATGAGATAATAAAAATCACAGGAAGATATTAATGAAATGGAAACTACTGTAAGAAAATGAAATAGACATGAATAAGTAACATTCTGTGCTCCATACTGAAAAAGATATTGGGTTGAATTTATTGCTGTCAAAATCAGTGACTTCAAAACTTCAAAATCTTAGAGTGAGTTAGATTTTAAAAAAATATTCTATTTTCTCTCAAATATTAAAGAGCAATGGTTTAACACATACAGAACATAGGGACTGGTTAGATTGCCATAGGCAGAGGGTCTCTGAAGTCTGTGTCCAACCTAGTGATTTGTCTTGGTGCAATAAAAAATATTTTATGTGAATTGCCCAACAGTATCTGCCTTATGCTGGTTCAGGTCTTCAAGTAGTTGGACTTCCTCCTTATTGAGGAAACTAAATCAGAAGTCCTGATCCAAATGTGTTCCAATGCTAACTCTTTTACATTAGACTCCCTTATCTGTAGTGATTTAAGGGAAAATATCTGGTAAACAAAACCAAGTTAAAATTATGTTATGCCAAGCCAGTGTCTGGTTTGTGAAATGATGATGGAACTGACATAAACTGATTCAGCTTGATGCTGCGAGGAGTTAATTTTCAAATTAATATTTTTTAAAAAGCAGATTGTACTGTATACTGTACTTGGTCCCAGCTTTGGCTCAGAAAGGACTGAATGCTTTCCCCATTCAGAGTAACACCATATTGTGCTATCCAGAAGTTTTTCACAAGCCTCCCCCAAAACAGTGCTATGCCTTCAAGGCATAACTAGAGCTCACTGGAAAGCTGTTCCTTTAAAACATGCTCATTGAAAGATGCAGTTTCATTGAAATGGAAATGTACACAGTTTCATGGATTAAAAAGCCAGAAGGGAGTACTGTGATCATCTAGCCTGGCATACTGTACAACAGAGACCTCATGGCTGTCTTGCTTTCTTCCCATTTGAATTAGGTCATGTCTTTCTAAAGATAAAACACTACCTTGCTTTTTAAAAAGGCTGCTTCAAGGATGGGAGCATCTACCACAATTTTCAATGTGGTACTCCTCATTGTTAATTATATTGTTAATTCTAAGTTTTCCTATCTTTAGTTTCTAGCCCCTGGGTCTTCTTATGCCTCTGTCTGTGAGGCTGGAGTGAAATTTATCTTCCTATGTATGTATTTATAGACTGCTAACTAGTTATCCATTTTACTAAAGAGATGAAATTTCTTAATTCTCACACTTTAGGTCATGTTTTCGAAGGTCTTACATGGTTACATTGTGAATACTTAGCTACTTTCCAACATTAATTTTGATTTGTGGATGCAGAAATTGGATGCATTATTTGAATATTTATGTAGGTAATGCTAAGTAGTTTCTCTTTTCCTACTTAAGATTCCACTGTTGATACATCCATGTTCACATTCTTTTTGTTTTCTTTTTCTTTTTTTTCTTTTTTTTTTTTTTTTCTGACTGAGATTAAGAAAAGTTTGGAGCTATCCAGATGGTCTAAAAACCACAGGGAGTTCTTTGCCTGACAGCTTGTATTGTAAGCTTTTAGGTATTTGTAGTTTACAGCTCTATTGTCACCTCTGGTGACATTAGATCAGACATACAGTAACTCTTGCTGAGGGCATTGTCGTATTCTTCCTTGGGGCTAAGTCCTTTTTAGGACACTAATTCTGAGAGAAGTTTTCAAAAAGCAGGGAACTAAGACTGCATTTTTGGTTTATTTCAATGCAGTCTTGGGTCTCTGCTTTTAGTTTTATTAAAGCAAATCACAGTTTGGGAGTTATAGAATCACAGAATGATTTGGGTTAGAAGGAACATTAAAGATCATCTAATTCAACCCCCCTGCATGGGCAAGGACACCTCCCACTTGACCTTGTTGCTCAGTCTCATCCAACTTGGCCTTGAGCACTTCCAGGGATGGGGCATCCACAGCTTCTCTGCAACCTGTTCAGGTAAAGAATTTTTTCCTAATTTCTAATGTTGGTCAATCCTTCATGAAAAATGATCAAGAAGGGCAAGGACTAGTGTAATGATGTAAACAATAGTTTCCTTGCCATATCCATTCTGTGTGAGAGTTCAGTGCTTATAGCACTCTGTCCATATGTGGGAGATCTTAACTCTCCTTATTCCTATGTCTTTGTAAGAACAAATTTACTTTTCCTTTTCTCTATGAGAATAGTTCCACCACATGGACAGAGAGTGATTTTGCTGTCTACCAGCATGAGTGTTTAAGTGTTTCATGTAAAGCTGAGTAGATGAGTTCAACAGTGTACTTCAGAATATCTTATTTTATTCCTTGTCTTAACTAGGGCAAAGAACCACTTTGACCTCAGAGATCTCACCTCTCTTTTGGCCACTGAGACAAGGATAATAATGCAAGTTATTTTTCAATTTTTCTGATTACTATTAAAAAAATAGAATTTTCTATTTCTTAAAAATGGTATCTCGCATTTGTGTTCTTCCTCTTGGTGAACAGTATTTTTTAAGCATTTTTAAGCATTTTTTAAAAGGAAGACCCTAAATAATTTTCAGATTATGATTTAATGACTTTTAAGCTTATTTTGAAGTACCAATATGTAATCTGTGAGAAGTTCCCTTATGCCAGTAATACAGACAGGCACTGAAGTTAGAAAATAAATGGTGTTTAAAATAAAGTTATTATGTATGTTGTGAAAAATTATATGTCGGACAGAGGAGTTACATTCTTCTGAATGAGTGTAGGTAAAGAATTTTCATTCTTTACATCTAAGTTGTACTTGAAAGCTTGCAATGTGGTTTGCTGGTACCCACTGACTTACTGGGCCTGCCTGCATTTCTTGCTGGAATTGCCTACAATATCTGTGAAAATGTTATTTTTCCAAAGTACAGAATTGTATGCCAATCACAAACAGTTTGATCTTTGTAAAGGAACAGTATTTCCCAAGAAAGAATGTGACAGGTGTGGTTATAGAAACTGTAGTGTTAAGGGCCAGCCCCATGGAGGAGGACCTTCGAGTCCTGGTGGACAACAAGTTATCCATGGGGCAGCAATGTGCCCTTGGGGCCAAAAAGGCCAAAGGTATCCTTGGGTGCTTTAGGAAGGGAGTGTCCAGGAGATCAGGAAGATTCTCCTTCCCCTCTACTCTGCCCTAGTGAGACCTCACCTGGAGTATTGTATCCAGTTCTGGGCTCCCCAATTCAATAGGGACAGGGATTTACCTGATTTTCAATGAAGGACTACAAGGATGATTGAGGGACTGGAACACCTGCCTTATGAGTAAAGGCTGAGAGGCCTGGGCCTGGAGAGGAGAAGACTGAGAGGGGATCTTACTAATGTTCTTTTTTAGATCTAATTAATCTAATCTAATCATCTAATATATGAAGACTGGGTGCCAAGAAGGAAGGGACAACCTGTTCTCACTTGTGCCCTGTGACAGGAGGAGGGGCAATGGATTCAAGATAGAGCACAGGAACTTCCACCTCAACATGAGGAAGAATTTCTTTACTGTGAGGGTTACAGAGCCCTGGAACATGGTCCCCAGAGAAATTGGGGAGTCTTCTCTGGAGACTTTCAAGACCTTTCTGGATGCATTTCTGAGTGACCTGCCCTGGTTTTGGTCCTCATCTGGAAGGGGAGTTGGACTCATTAATCTTCAGAGGTCCCTTCTAACCCCTGACATTCTACGATTCTGTCAAGGGGCTGTTTTCAGTTGTTTAAAGCTTGTCCAAGTTTGAGAATTTGAAGCAGAATTTTACTTTGGTGTCTGCCTTAGCTATATTATTATGATCGTTTCAGCTAAAGAACCCCAGTCATTTCAGATGATGGAGAAAAAGGAATTAAAAAAAAAAAAAAAAAAAAAAAAAGTTGATGCTATTTTCTATTTAAATACTTTTTTGCCCATGTGCTTTGACATGGGACTAACTTGTGCATCAGGAATATGGCATGGTTGCCCAGGTGAAAAGTTCTTTACCCAAAGCTTTCACATTTGGTTCCTCCTACACCATTCTCTTCCTTCAATGGTTACCAGTCTTTGAAAAACAGGTTTGTGTGCTAAGTGTATGTATAGTAAGCAGTGACTTTGTGGAACTTAATTGCTAATACTCTGTCATCACTAAGCATGCTTGTTCCTCTCATAGTTTGTCATTGTAACAGATGGCAACTGAATATACTTCCCCCCCTTTGCATCTTCTGCCTCTAACGAGTTGGTGCATGAACCCCATACATTCAGTTGTCTCATCACTGGCAGCACCTGTGCCCTTCCTACTGAGCTACTGAACATGCTCCAAACTCATAACAAATTTCCTTCTTGGTGCAGTTCAGAGTTAAAATAGCAATGGGGAATTGGAACTGTGAGCTGAAATGCTATTCCTTTCACTTGGGTAGTTGCTGGCCCCAGCCTAGCTTATTGTGCTTGGGTAGGCTTGAGATTGAAAACAAAGCTGAGGCTGAGAATTAAAAGAGAGAGAGAGAGAGCAGAAATTAGAGGATGAAATTGAAAGTAATTGCAAAAAAAGACTGGGTTTGGAAGTTGGTTTTAGGCTGAGGTGAAACTGAGAGAGTGATGCATTTCAATTTCCTGTGCATTCACTCCACAGAAGAATGTAAGAGAGGAATATACTTTCCAGTAGAGCTTCACAGATACTTATGGACAGCAGTGGACAAAACAATTGGTTTCAATTTCAGGCTTTGGAGGAAAATGGATCAGTGTGGCATGGACTTGCTGCTCAGTCCATATCTGTTTCTCTGGCATTCCCTGTTCCACCTATATCACCTTGGCCATGTTTTTTTTGTCCCACTGTCATTCAAACTTTTTATATCCCTCACTGCGGCTTCCCATTAGTGCTTGTTTCTTATCATGACCCATGGACCTAATATCTTCCTACATGTAAGCTTCTTGTCTTAGTCCTATCTCCTTTCTGCTTTGCATACACTGTTTCAGATTTCCTGTGTAATTACTCCAGTTCTTACTCCAAAAACCTGTCCCAAAGACCAGTTCCCAGTCTCATGCAATAATCATGTCCAATCTCAATTTTTTCTGACCTCTCAAGAAAATTTCTCTTTCTACCCTCCATGTGGCAGAGGCTTTTTAATCTCATCTAGATACTTAAATAGGATGAATGTTTATCTCAGTCCCTCTGTTTCTGCATTCTGGTGTTTGCCCAGCTAGTCTTAAATTTCTCCACATCCTTTACCTCTGTCAGAATGTACTTTCCAAACTCTTTTTCCTGTCCACCTGCTGCATTTTCCCTTCACCAGACACTCCTGAACTCTACACTCCCTGACAGTTAAGCAAATTCCAGTGTTTATTCTCAGATGACAATCTATGCAATTTAGATTAAATATGTACACATTAAATACAGGTCTCAGTTACAACTATATTTCAACTTTGTTGGCCTGCTGTTTAAGTTGTAACCTTCTGCCTTCTATGTTGCTCATTTTTCTCTAAACACTGAATTGCTGCATTTTCATGCCTCTCAGTGAGTCTTCATAATCTTAATTACTTTCTTTTTACAGTCTTCTGAAGAAATGAGGGAGAAAAGAGAGTGGTGTTATCCATATAAAATAATTCAGGACATGCAAATTGAAAGAACTTAGAAACTAGTTTTTCAAAGTACTTAAAATTGCTGTGTATTAACTTTTGTGTGTTGAAAGCAGAACTATGGATTACGTTTGCAGCTATGCTATCAAAATATCTGCAAAAGATGTTTAGAAATAAGTTGGGACAGGATATGTGGGGACAAATTTAATGATGCTTCAGAAAAGCTTGGTTTCAGTACTGTATCAGTGTTATTAAGGAATGCATCTGGAGAAAATAATCCAAGTTTTCCAGGGAGGCTATCACCTATTTTGATCATGATACCTTCAGTTGTGCAGATGTTTATTATATGACTTCTAGGTGTTGCAGCAAATGAAATAAAAATTCTACTTACAATTGTAGTTTCCTATCAGAATGGATTCATCCTGAGCTTTAAATGAATCTGGAGTTTCCCGTCAAAGAATAGTGGATGTTCATCAAGTACCACAGTATTGTTATTCAAAGGTACAGGAAGGCAGAATAACTTATGGATTGGTGGATAAAAATCTATTTTCAGTGTTTGGTATGAAAGCCCACTAGTGTTCTATTAATTTATCAAGGTAACTTTGATATGTGAAATTATAATGTTCTGTGGCAAACAGCTGCTTCTCTGTTCTAAACATAAACTTTGGAAAAGTATTAAAAGCTAATACTTAAAAAAATTAAGTAATTGGCATACAGCAGAGCTGGAAGGTTCAATATGGATGTAATTTGGATATAATTGTTACAAAATATTTGCTGCTATAGTTTGCTGATGGGCAGGGCTTTAAAGATAAGTATTAATTACCCAACGTTCTTCCACTGACTCTGCCATCAACAAGCATACACAGTAAGTGTTTGAAACACTGGCTTCAAATGAAAATGGGTTTAACTGATATTTGGGGCTGTATAGATCTGAGCCACCTCTATCACCATAAAAGGAGTGTTTTAATAACCAAAATATAGGTATCTGATGCTATTTGAAATTATCTACCACATTTAACCTAGTTTCTAGTTCTTATTCCAGGAGAACTCAGATTTCCTCTAGTTTCATGTCTCTCAGAAACCCTAGGTGTCTGAAATGTCACTGGCTGTATTTGAGCAACAGAGTTGTAGTTCTTTATTCAAGATGTACATTTTAAATCTAACTTTGTAGAGATTTTAGTCTGGGAGTGGCACTTTCCCAGAATACCCTTTATGGCTTAAACGATTTGGAGCTCAGAGATCTCCTGAATTATGTAGATTTTTTTACTAGGCTTTTTTATTTTTAATAGCCTTTGGTAGACTTCTGTTTTCCCTTAAATTTTTTTTTTTTTTTTTTAATTTTATTTTTTAGTGAAATTTAGTATCCACAATTCTGTGACCAGAGGTATAATTTAATGACAAGTTAATTACACGTTTAAAAGATTATCTTCTTGTTCTTTGTCCTTTTCTGTACCTTTTCCAGTTATATTGTATTCTTTCTGAGGTAGGAAGGACCACTAGAATTATACACAGTGTGGCTGGAGCAGTGCTATTAATTTATTCTGTGGCATTAGGTTTTTTTGTATTCTTTTCATAGGTATTTGCATTTTTCTCTTCACTTTTTTTTGACTATTATTGCGGGTATTTGTGATATTCCCAAGGACTGGAGATTTGTTATAACTTTAAGCTCTTACTATTGAGTTATAATACTTCAGAGACTACCACTGTGTATGTAAAGCTAGAATTATTTTGCTCTATCAGTTTAAATCTATCTATGCTCCTAATTCCCTAGTGACACAGTATCACAATATTTGAAACAACCATTACCTTCACTGTCAAAGTGAGCAAACTTTTTTGTAATCTTTTGGCCTTCTTTCAGATAGTTTGTTAATCTGGTGAACAGCAGAGGTCACAATATAGATCCCAGTGGGATTCTACAGTTTTCACAGTGAAAACTGATAGTGTATTCCTACACAGGATGGCTCTGCAGGCTCTGCAGTGGACCCACGGCTGGCCAAAGCTTAGCCTCTCAGACAAGCTGGTGGCACCTCTGTTATAGCATGTGTAAGAAAGGGCAGAAAATGCCATATAGAGAGAGGAGGAGGAGGAGGAAACAAAAAGAGTGATAGGAAGAGCAGAGGTGACATCAAGGTCAGAGGAGGAGAAGATGCTCCTGGTTCTGGAGCAGCTACTCCCTGCAGTCTGTAGAGGACCCACACCAGAGTTCATTTACCTTATAGGAATTGCAGCCTATGGAGAGCCCATATGAGGAAACTGGAGGAACTGTGTGAGAAAGAAGTAGCAGTAGAGACAAAGTGCTGTGTGCTGACTGTAACCCCCTGTTCTTCTCTGCAGTGCTCAGTGGTGCAGAGAAGTCTGGAGTGAAGTAGTGAAGTTGAGCCTGAGAATCTGGGGAGGAAAAGTGTTTCTTTAATGTTTTCTTTTGGTTTCCCACAACCTGAATTAGTAATTACTTTTTTAGCTTAATGGACAATAAATTAATTTTCCCCCAGGTTGAGTCTGTTTTGCCTGCAAGACTCATTAGTAAGCAATTTCTCTGACTTTATCTTGACCCATATGATTTCTCATTCCTGGGTTATCTTCCTGTTTTCACCCGAGCCCTGCTGAGCACAGAGAATAAATGGGAGTGTTAACCTACTTCACTGCCTGTGTTTTCTCCATATTACTCATTATTAATATATACAGCTATTTTTCTGAATGGAATTGCATGGCAATTCCATATTTTTTTTTTTAAAGCAGATCTGATAAAGAAACTTGTTGAATGCAGACTGGAAATTTTAAAAAAAAAACTTCTCTAGTCTATATACACATTTACTCCTTTATAAAAAATTAACAGATTTGTGAGGCACAAGTTTCTGAAGTTTCTGTAAAAAAAAATTCTATTATGTCATAGTTAGCCATTGGTCTTCTGTTTTTATTTTTTTCAAATATTAACATTGAATATTGTTCTTGTCTGCTTCTCTGCTGAGCTCCTATGGAATCCCCTTTCAAAAATCATGCTAGAATCAAATTGATTCTGAATGAGGCTTCATAACATACTTAGCTGTGTTACTCTTGAATCAGTTAGATACTTTTGGCAAATATCAATTAGCAGATAGGAAGTGTGTTACTTTCTTTCTTGATTGTTTGGAGTTTTTTTTGTTTAAGAGCTTCTTCCAGAAATTTTGAGTTTGAGATAGAGCATTTAAACTATTGAATGTAATGGAAAATTCTGGTAAGTAAAATTGTTCAAGCTCTTTAACAGTGGTAATGGATCTAAAAATTGATCAATTGATTTTTTTTTCTTGGGTTTTTTTTGTTTTTGGGTTTTTGTTTGTTTGTTTGGTTGGTTGGTTGGTTGGTTTGGTTTGGTTTTGGTTTTTTGCTTCCTTCTTTGAATGTTCCTTAATTCCTGCAGGCTCTGTGTTATGCTCCCTACTCTTCATCTGGTTGAAAAGGCATTTCATAGACTCATAGAATGGTTAGGGTCGGGAGGGACCTTAAAGATCATCGATATCAAATCCCCCTGCATGGGCAGGGACACCTCCCATTAGACCAGGCAGCACAGGGTTTGATCCAACCTGGACTTAAACACCTTCAGGAATGGGGCATCAGCAACCTCCCTAGGCAGCCTATTCCAGTATCCTACTACCCTCATGGTGACAAATTTCTTTCTGATATCTAACCTAGATTTACCCTCTTTCAGTTTAAAACCATTATCCTTTGTCCTATCACTACCCTTTCTGGTGAAAAGCCTCTCCCCAGCTTTCCTGTAGGCCCTCTTCATGTCGTGGAAAGCTATAAGGTCTCCCCAGAGTCTTCTTCAGGCTGAATAACCCGAACTCTGTCAGTCTGTCTTCATAGCAGAGGTGCTCCAGCCCTCTGATCATCTTTGTGGTCCTTCTCTGGACCCTCTCCAACAGGGGAGGGCCTTTCCTGAGCTGGGGGCTTCAGAGCTGTACTCAGTACTCCAGGTGTGGTCTCACAGGAGCAGAGCAGAGGGGCAGAATCAGCTCCCTTGCCCTGCTGGCCATGATGCTTTTGATGCAGCCCAGAATGTTCTTGACCTTCTGGGCTGTGAGCACATACTGTTGAGCTCATGTTGAGCTTCTCATCTACTACCACCCCCAAGTCCTTTTCCTCAGGGCTGCTCTCTATCCATTCTCCTCTCCAGCCTGTATTTGTGCCTGGGGTTGTGCCAGGACCTTGCAGGACCTTGCACTTGGCCATGTTTGCTTGGCCTGGGCCCACACCTCCAGCCTGTCAAGGTCCCTCTGGATGAACTCCCTTCCCTTTAAGGTATCAACCAAACCACACAGCTTGGTATCTTGGGCAAACTTGCTGAGGACACAATCTGTCCCACTGTCTGTGCCTCCAACAAAGATGTTAAACAGCACTGCTACCAGCACTGACCCCTGAGGAACACCACTCGTCACTTGCTTCCTCTTGGACACTGAACTATCAACCAGAACTCTCTGGTGTGGCCATCCAGCCAGTTACTTACCCACCAAGTGGTCCAGCTGTCAAATCCATGTCTTGTCAGCCAGGAGACCAGGATGTCATGTGGGACAGTGTCAAATGCCTTGCACAAACCCAGGTAGATTATCTCAGTTGCTCTTCCACTCTTGTTATTAGATTTTCTGCCCTTTGCAAGTTATTCCAAATATTTGAGCAAACAATCAGAGTTTACGACCTCTTCTATTTTACCTATTTGAGTACAGCTTCTGTTTCTGAAAGATCACTTTCTATATTATTCATCAGGTTTCTCTGACTATACTGTAGTAGTCATAATGCTTTCCTGGTCTTTTTTGTCTTTTCGGTATCAGTATGCATTTGTTCTGACACTTAAGTACAAGACCTTTAGTTTGCCTGATGACTGCACGTATTCTATCTTTTTTGATGTCTTCTTTTGTCTCTTTTCTATAAAATTAATTTTTATATAGTTCCCTGTTTTGATACTAGTAACTTTTTCTGTTTGTTTCTGCAAAGATGTTACATCTGAATATATGTTTGCTGTCATAGCATAGCTCCTGGAAAATAATGCTTTTAACTACATCTTTACTCTGTTGTGGTCAGGGCAAGAATTCTTCTTTTGGAGATTTTGCTGATAGGTACTCTAATCATTTACAGGAACAAAAAAGTAAGTGCTATAAACATGCACTAATATGACAGCCAGTTATCTGCTGCAGATTAGATTAGATGTTTATACTATTATTTTCTGCCTTTGCATTCCCAGTTCATGCATGGACTCATGATTCATGTAATTAATTTATCTGATTTAACCCTAAACCTTTTGTAACTTTAAAATATAGAACTCCACCAACACAACCAGTGTTTCCTGTGCACTTCAGTTTCTCATGTAGCTATAATGTTGATTTCTTTTTTAAATCTAGGTGTTTTAAATCCCTTATTTTTACTCCTCCACCATTTATAGAGGAACATATTGTTCTTCTGTAATCTCTTTACTGTGATTATTCTTCACTTTTTTTTGTTTACGTTTTGCTCTTCTTTTTCAGATTTTGAGATTTTTTTAAGAAGTAGGGATTTATGCATAATATTTTAATGAAACAACTCTTAAAAGATTTATTACCCTGCATGCTTCCCTTACAGGGGAAGCATTCCAAGCAACAGCATTCCTGTTGACTTTACTGGAGCTAGTAGGTTTTTAAAGTGCAAGCAGTCTCATTCTGTTTTCACTGTAAGAAAAGTTCTCTTGGATAGAGAATTTCCAATGTCTGCCACCAATTCTTAATTCATTCTTCCTAATGCCATTTATTCACAGCCATCTGTGGAGACTTCTACTCTGAGCCAATGGCTGGTACTGAGATGATATCAGAAAATGCTGCCCTGGAGTTTCTGGTACTTAGTTTCCACCAGAATTGTGGGCATTTTCACTATAGACTGTTCTGCTACTATCTGAGTCACTGGGGGTCTCTGAGCCTTCCAGCACTGGCTCCTTCCTGGCCTTGGCTGTGACCATTCTCTCCCTTTCTGCACCCAAGAGACAGGCACTCAAGTTGCAGCTTTTGGTGTCACAGATATTTAATCAAACTGCAAGCTGGTTTTAACCTGACTCTACTATGCCATTCCTTTCAACAAATAATAATCTTCCTTCAGGTTTCAGTTTGGGAAGCCTGCTTTTTATTTTACAGGTTTTATTTCTACAGCTTAATGGTTATATGGTAAGCATATTTTTAAGGTGGACAGGTAAATTATCCATTCAAACTGTATGTACACAAAAAATTATATATCAATATATTGTCAATATGAAAATGAAAAAATGGTAGTTAATAGATACTGGGTTTTGAACTATAGAAATATTTATATTTTAAGCAAATGTTGTTCCAAAAAATTGCCTGAACTGTGATTATTTTAACTATATAAAATCTCTAATAGAAAATCCCATTCCAGTTCTTTGATTAAAAAGAGCTCACCTAGTATACAGATTTCTGGGATGAATGAGTGCTTATCCCTTGGTCTCCTATACCTCAGCATAGCTGAAAGAGATTGGGGCTCCCTTGTTCTCTGCTTTACCTACCAGAGAATCAGTCTAAAGCAGTCTATAAATGCAGGTAGTCATGAAGCTATTCTAATGAATACTGGAAATTTTGTAGGAGCCATCAGATGTAGGGCACAAAAATGGTTGAAACCCATCTTTTTTCCCCTATTTTCATTTCTATCCCTCTACTGAGATATTTATAGTAATGAGTAACAGAGCAATATCGAGAATATTTTATGTAGTCCCTGCTGTTGCATGATTTACAATGATGCTCACCCCCATCAAGCTCACATTTATATGCACCATTCAATTGTTTAACAAAAATAACTTGGATTCTAGGTTAATATAAAAGTATAATTCCTTGATAATGTAAGTAAAAGTTCCTGATTATAAAAATTAACATTTTTTCTGACCAAATCTGTATCAGTAAGGGTGATCAAACATGACAGTATTCCAAACAGGTCTGCTAGTAATCAATCCACATTTGTTCCCGTGATTGTCACCGAATAGAATCCTCTTAAAGTATTATGCATTAAAAGGTAACAATATTTCTGATTATCAAAACATTATAGGAAATGACAACATTTTAACAAAAGCATTAATAGAAATCTAACACTTTCTGTACTGCTAGACATATGAATGTAGGCATAGGATGAAATCACATACTATGAAGCTGATAGTGAACACCAGTTAATATTTTTCATCTATGGGAAACAGGCATCACGTGTATCATTTAAAAGGAAATTTTTACATTGTACACTCAGTTACTTTACTTCAGAATTCAATGCATTCATTCTTCTGTGGTAGTTTTCCCAGGGAACAATGACATGCATGTGAATTGCTTGTGTATATTATATATTAAGTGCCATATAGTGGAGTATGTATGGTGCTAGCAAGATGAAAATATTCAGAAGAAGTTCATGTCTATATACAATCATAATAACAAAGTGGTCTAACAAGGGAAATCTTGGCTAAATGGGCAGCTGTTTTTATGAGATCCTCTGAAGTATGGTCTATGACAGTACTTCAGACTTAATTTAATGTTATTCCAGGTCGTACATACTGTTCTGAAGATAAAAGTAGAAATGTGATTGAACTGTCACTGAGATACCATTTAATTGTATTGTTGTTGCTATATGGTACTGTAGTGCAGGAATACTGCATTATCTTAGAGGGAAGAGTGACTGAGTTACTTAGAAGAAAATATTACTAAAGTAATTACATTTAGGCATCTTTCTCTTATCTTTTCTTTCAGTTAAAACCATAAACTTGGACTATTAGTTGAGAAGTTCAATTATACCACCCTCTGACTATTGCTCCATGCAACATAGTTTTATTTGATTTAATGCACAGTCTGCCTATTTCTTTAATGCTTGTTGCCTTTTGTGAATCTGTTGCTTGGGCTATGATACTGGAAGCATTAGAAAAATGCCCAGTATATCTTCTTTGGGTTTTTTTAGTGTGTCTCCTCCCCCCACTTATTTTTTTTTTTTTTTCTTTTTTAACATAAGAGTCTAGGTAAGGAACCATAAGGATTCGAAAATTATTGTAAAAATTTTATTTTTTATATAACAGCAACATTATTGCTAAATTATACACATTACATTTATGTACGTCAATCAATGAACATTGTATGGACAGGGTAAAAAATATTTTTTCACTCTGAAAGACTCCCCTCTCTATAGTATAATGTCTACTTGATAACTATTTGACAGGTACTAATTTTAAAGGCATTTATAAATATAATCAATGTAGTGCTCAATAGTTATATTTCTAATAATCCATTTGCTGACTTCACATTCTTGTCAAAATAATTTATACATATTCACCATATGTTCTGTGAAATTTTTCTTTGCCCAGGTGAGCATTTAATCTTCCTTTCTTCCCAAAGGAATTATCCACATCCCTAAAATCACAGGATCCTCCACTTAGATTTGCCTTCTGTCAGACCTCCCAGCCTTAAGACCTCAAGTCATAATGATCATCTTTTCAGCAGAGGGCAGCATATGGAATTCTCAGAGTCCATCAGTTCCACTGCTTAATTGGCTGTAGGAAGCATTGTTGAGCTAAAGGTGATTTTGAAGCATTTCCAACTATTCTTGACCTTAGGAAAGATTCAGATTTGGTTATCCTTTGTGACTGTATAAAATATTTCTCAGAGAAATAATCTGTTTTAATGACTCTATTAAATAAATGAAAGCAATACTCCTCCAGTTGGAATTTTCTTACTACTGATAGTAAAGTTCACAGAAAAGATTACTTTGCTCCAACAAATTACATAGGTGCTAAAAAAATTGCATATCAGTTTTCATTTTCTGTAACTTTGGGCCCTTCTCTTAATAATGATGGTAAATTGTTGGGGAAGACAGGATTGGCAAACCACTTACTATTGGGTATCAGACAGCCTGACACTCCAAGCTACTAATTCTGCTTTACAATAATTTCTAAAGAAGAAGCAGATTACCTTTAACACATTTTTTCCCCTTGCATGTTGTATAGAAAGAGTGAGTTCACATCCATATTTAATTAGTCACATTCTGGATTTTTTAGTTATTTGCTAAATTAATGACAAATTATACAGTTTATGCACTAAGCAATCACTTAATATCCTGAGATGATATTCAGGATGATCTTCACCTTTCTGATTTTTCACAATCACATTTTCAAGCATTCTATAAATGCCATCTCTGTTTATCAATCAGACCAGATACAAGTTTTGCTGCTAGTGCAATGTTTAAATACCTTTGTATTCAGCAACCTGTTAGACCAGATTCTTTATTAGCCTCAGGGCAACATTGTTGCCTTGCTCATTAGATGTAAAAAAGAACATGAAATGTCCAATGAAATAACACTCCTCATACTGCTTACATAAATTAATTTGCTCTTTTTTTCTCTCTTTTTTTTTTTTTTTTAAATTTTTTTTTTAATGACAATTTACACTTGCTGATTTACATAAGTTTAAAATTTCTCAGAATGAAAATGTATTCTTTTTTGCATGATGTAGAAGCTTCCCAATAAATTAAGAAGTTTAACACAGGTTTTACAATGTCACAAAGCCACTGTGTTCTGGAACTTGCAGAATCATGGAATAGTTTGGGTTGGAAGGGACCTTGAAAGATCATCCAAGACCCCTACAATAGGCAAGGACATCTTGAACTTGATCAGGTTGCTCAAGAGCCCTTTCCAACCTGACCTTGAGTAGTTCCAGGGATTGGGCATATACACAGAACTGCGTGGAACGATGGATGCTTTTCACCTCAGTGGTGGAATAAAATAAGAGAAATAAATTTTTAAGAGCTGCTCCAGGTATTTTGTTTGGTAACTGTGGGGGAATATATTGCATTAGTCTTCTTGAAGTGTTTTGGTGTTGATTGAAGTATCTGCTGTTTTTCACAGAAAGGAAGAAAATTTGTAGATAGACTATGTTTTCTTAAAAAACAAGTGGGTTTGCAGTGACAATGGATGTCCAAAGCTCAAATACAGAAATCCTTTTTTGCACTTATATAACACACTACCAGGATGTTAACATGAAAGAATTATTTCTGAGCTGCTTTAAAAAAACCAAAAAAAAAAAAAAAAAAAATCCTAGTCATTTGCAGTTCTAGCTATTTAAGTTGGCTCTGAGTTAATTGAGTACTTTTATAGAGAGGACCAAAAATCTGTTGAGTCTAAGGTAAGGAAAAGATATTCTAGAAGTGTATGGTTGACATTTCAGATAAAACCTTGAAAGAGACTTGGATTAGCTCATGCTGTTTGGAAGCTTGGGTTGGAGCTTTTGGGTCCTAAAACTAAAAGGATTTAGTTTTACGTACTTAAGTTGTTCATCTTAGACTAAGTATTAAGATACTTGGGCTGTGTGAAAATATACATTTTTGGACATGATGTTTAAGTCTCTTGTGAAGTTTCATTTTAGTCCCTTAAACCACCTTAAATGACTCAGTCATTTTTATACAGTTCCACCATGCCTCATGTTTGTTCTGTTTCCTTTTTAATACATCTATATAAACTTACAGATATATTTTATATATATTGAATATGTAACATTATTTTGTCTGGACCCTCCTTTTTCTATTTTGTTTCTTATTCTCATTCCTTGAAGAAGCCCAGCCAGGGGAGAAGCTGTTCTTTCTTCCCTCTGGTACCCTCAGATACCTGAATCCTTTTCATAAGAATTTTTGCAGACATCTTACTATGAAGCACACAGATGTGTGTGACAACTTCTGTAATTTAGAACACTTAATTTATCTATCATGTCATCCATTGAATGATAGCATAATTCAGGCAATTTTAAGTGCCCTGTAACCACCCAATTGTTGGTTAAACAGCTACAGTATAGCATATCAGAGATGCAGTTTAGCAGCTGAAATATACTCTAAAAAAACCCCAAAAGATCTCTTGAAGGCCTTCAGCTTGAAATGCTTGCTGAGTACAACCAGTGGTTGTGGTACTTCAGTAAAGAAATCCTGGAGCTTTCAAACTATTGTTTAAATGTTGTTTGAAATGGTTATGCCTCTGAAAACACTGGGAAAATGTTCTCCAAAACTAAGCTGTTCCTCATCTTTCCTGACCTTGAGGTTAATAAGGATTCTGAAAGTTCTTTAAAACAAACTCAGAAGTTTGTTGAAGTTATATTGGGTAAAACATTGTCTCCAGACTTTTCCTGAGTTTTTGTCTCAGTTTTGTCAGAGCAGAAAGAATCAAGGACTTAATACCAGGTATAGTTTTTCCTGTTACCACCATAGTTAAATAATTTTCAGCTATCATTTAAGACTGATTTAAGGTTATTTCACACTATTCTAACAGTTGAAAATGGCTTAAGCAGGGTCTTGGCATTAGTTTTTTCTGGGAGAGAACACTCTTGGCAATTAAAGAGAACCTTGAAGTTGGATATCTATATAAGCCTTATTGAATTTTAGCTTGCATGGCTATGCCACGTTTGCTTTAATCCAGAACAGCCATTTCACCTCTGACCTCTCAGCCTTGCTGCTCAAGGGAAACATACAAAATACCTTCAAAAGATAATTCTGGAACTGAAATTCATAACTCTACTGGGCACTAAAAACCATGGACTCAACAGAGACATTGGGTTTATGGCACATTATATTTTTTGCCACCTCAGGATAACCTTTCTTGGCTGCTCAGACAATAAATTACTTGTGTCTCTCTTCTGCTCTCTGTCTCTCTCTCTCTGTCCCATAGGAGAAAACAAATGTATTCTCTTTCCCTTTCTAATATTTCTCCACCCCATATTGATGAACTATCTTGTATTTTACTTAATTTAATTGGCAAATTTCATTACATTAAAATCAGAGAAATTGTTCTCAGCCTTTATTTAATTTGGAGGAGTTCTAATTCTACTTCAAACTGGAGGTAAGCCTTACATGTCTGAAAACTTGTAATATTCCCCTAAAATATTTCATTTAGTCTAATAGATCATAACACTTCTTATAAACTGCATATTTATATTGCACATGGGTAGAATAGTATCACTTCATGCACAGTAAAGTGCTGATTAGATGCAACTAATTCTTCCCTTTCCATTTCAGAAGTTTTGCAGAAGTTCAGTCTTTTAAGAAACAGTTTGGCTAGTCAAAACTCCTAGGTAGCTGTGGTTTTGTATTTTTAATATTTTTTATATATTATTCTCATATCAGTGTGCATGAATTTTGTAAAACATATTGTTATCGAGCCATCTGAGTAGTGGTGTGTAACTGTCTTAGTTTCTTATTTTCCAGCAAAAATGGTAGCAAATAAAGGAACAAAATGCACTCAGACATAAATTTCCCTGTTTTCAAGATTAAATACTATCTGCAGAGTTTGCTTATTACGAAAATTTCTTTGTGATAAGTGATGTTCTCTGAAAGTGTGGTAAACTCCAAGCTGTATCAGTAACTGTACTCTATCCAGTTTCTAGTATAGTCAATAGTGATTTGATAAAGCTGGAAAATGCTGACAGTTTCTAAAATAATCCCTTAAAAAGGATTTAAAATGCCAGTACCAATACATTTTGAAACAAACAAAAAAATATTGCTCCGAAAAATGCAATAAAATAATGTGCGCATCATTACATGCTCTTCACTTCCATGTTTCTTCAGTGAAAAAAACCCAAAATCAACAGCAAACCCTTTCTCTGCAGGTCTAAGACACCACAGGAGATGCTTCTGAATACACCCTCATGGTTTGCTGCTTATTCTTAGCTCGGAGAAGCAGTGCCATAAATTCAGATCTTGCCTTCTGTCTCTGGTGTTATAAAACTTCAGTAAAATAAATTAAAGAAAACAAAGAAGGTACATTATCTGGACTCATGGCATTATGACAGACCATCTGAGTAGACAACATGAATAGTTTGCAGCATAGATCAACTTTAACTGTGGTCTTGTCACATTTCATAAACTGGAGTAAAACTGGGCTTGGTCAGCATATGATACAAAGCTTGTAAGTAAACTGTTCATAATTCAGAAGGCAGTGCATGTAGTTCTGCTGTTTTGCAGATGTCTGGCAATTAAATTAAATGAAGTTTCCTCAAAAACTAAAGGCTGTGTCACTAAAATTAAAGAAGATAATTTTTTCTATACAAGAAAAAAGCAAATTCCTTCTATTAAAAAAAAACCAAACAACTACCCTCAGTGTTTCTTCTCTCTCTCTCTTTTTTTTCTTTTTTTTTTTTTTTTTTTTTTTTTTAATTTTTAGATCTTGTTGTTTTATTAAAAAGGAGCTTCTTATTAAAAGAGGAAATTTACTACTGCTTCACATGTAATTGTCTTTTTCTTTTTCCTATATTTATACCAAAATTTCTGTTGGTAATTGCTGGAATTTACTAGTAAATAGCTTTGAAGCATATTTACCTTCAATCACCTTAAGAAAATTAACCTCACATCTGGCTATTTTTCTGTGTGTGACTAAACACCAGTACAGTCCTTTTTTGGTGTGTATGGCCTACCTAGCAAAATTGCCATTCAGAAACATAAGCTTGTGTAATAACTGCAGCAAGATACTAATTTTTTGTAGGATTTATTATTCATATTTAAAAGTTATAATGAAATCTGTGATGCAGCAAACCCAGAAACTAGTGATTGCAAAATGATGCTCATCTGCTACTGGTCCTACAGAAAATATTCAGCATTATTTTAAAATAATTCTGTTGTGACAGGCACATAATGATGGAAATGCATTGGTCCTAGTTGCTTCATTTGTTTTGTTTGTTTGTTTGTTTTAATAATTAGATTATTAATGAAACAAGTATGCAGTTTGCAGTACACTGTGAGATAGCTCCAGCTAAATAAAAAATAACAGAACCTGACACTATGTTTTGCAGTAGCTACTGAGTATCTATAGAGGACTGACTACATTAAATTGTGTTTAAATTATATTGTGTATTTAATTTATTTTTTAATCTTACTCATTTTACATGTTATTAAAATAAGCCTATTCTATACTCATATGTGCGTATTTTAGAAAAGTTTTAGGTTTTTTATTTCTTTTGTGGAATTTCAGTTGCACAACATGCTGTATTTGTCACACCAAGAAATAAAACTTAAGTCTGTCCTTTCCTTCCCTCTGGCAGAATTTAATAAAATTATGAATCTTTGTTCTTAATAGGTTAGGTGAAATCCTGTATTCTGAAGTTATTTTCCAGTGTATATAATTTGATCTTTAGTGTTGAAAACAATGCATTTCCTTCAAAATTCATTGCTAAAGAAACAGAAAAGATCGGCTGAAGCACTGATCTGCACTGGATCTGTCCTCTCATATAACACTAACCATGGATGTCACTAGTTACTAGCCCTTAAGAGCCCATTTTAGGATATACCATATTTACTACTAAAGTCAAATAAAGGCAGATACTGATGAAGATGTGTTATATGCAATCAACCATATATGAGTTTATTACTAAAGAATCCTGACTACTTTCAGGCCTTCAACTGCCCTTCTTCCCAGCCTTTAAAAATGCTGCTCACCCTCTCCAATTTACACCAGTAGTCTTAATGTGGATTTTTTAACTGTTTGATTTGGCAGTTTTTTTAATGTAATATATTATGTGTATGATTAACTTATACTTGGGGTTTTCTTAGCAGGGTGATTAGAGCAGAAATGTCATCCTTTGGCAATCTGCTAATATCCTCAGGGAGGCATAAATTGGGTTAGAATCCTTACATCTACAGCAGAGAACATTGCTCTTTGAAGGAACACACACACCCTTCCAAGTACCATGCTTAATTATCCCTGTGGGTCAGTGGATGGAATCAAGGCATTTGGTTCCATTGTGTTAGGATTTGGTTCCAGGCTGTTTTTTCTCTACAGACTAGTTAAGTTTTCCATGTTGTTCTTTTTCCTCTCTTCCTCTTTTAAAGCTTATATCCTTGCCCCAGGCCTCTTTGCCCAGATAATCTCAGTTGTGCACTGGTGGTTCCTTGCTTCATTTGTTTCTCTGCAGTTAGTTATTCCTCAGCATTCTGGATGTTTCAGTTCTCCTGTTCTCTAATCTGTTCCTTCCAAAATCAACCAGAACTCTTCTAATGCTGGACCTTTCCAGACTTAATATCATTCCTGATTCTTTTTCCCTAGTTCTGTTTAACAAATTGTACTTCAGGTCACTTGAACCAACTAACTTCTTATCAACTGAGGTGTCAATGTGTCCAGGTATGCAAATAATTTATTTATTTCAGTCTCTCACTCAGTCTCTGGCGTTGTGGTTCTTTTGTACCCTCTTTTGCTTTCAAGCAATAGTCCCACTACCCTGGAGCCCAGTTCTCTGTCCTAGCCATCCTAATCAATTGATCCAGGACATCAGACATAAATTACCCATTTCACTCATGCCCAACAGCAGCCCATTGCTGCCTCTTCTCCCATACTACTGCCACAGATTCTGCTCTGTCCAATTTACCCTCTTAGTGCTGCCCTTGGAGAGTATAGGTGAAAGTTTCTGTTCTTCCAATATATGGATTGGAACACAGACAAAACTGCATTATTGGAGAAATGTTTAGTCAGTCTTGGGATGGGGATTACTTTGTGCAGGTGGAATATTTTATTATTTAAATTTTCAACTGTTACATGCCTCTCCTGACCTTGTTACCAAGTTAGGGTAAACTTTAATTTCATGTTGAATTTATGTCCTTGTTCCACATTATAGATGAGAACCAAAGGTTTCCACAAGGAAGTAGACAGAATTTTTGTAAGGGTAAAATAATATGTTTTCCTCACCTAATTTGTCTTCAGTAGCTAATAGAGTGAAACTATACCAGTTTTGGTTTGCTTCAGCATCATCATTGCAAAGATATCTAGTTATTACTTGTACCTATGAACTATTCTTTAAATTGTTGACTTTGATCTTGAAGGTGTGTTTGTGTTGGTTTACCAACTCCACTTTCTAGGATAGATTTGTAATTTCTTGGAGAATAAGAATCCAGTTAATTGGTATTTTTGTGGGAGGGAAAATTATGAAGTTTATAACTCATCTGTGAAAATACACATTTGTAATATTGACATCTTTTCAGATGCTTTTTGCAGATGTTTTTTCTCCATTTTATCAATACATTTTTTTTCTAAGTATCCTAATGATGTCACATATGGCTAATTTAATATTGGTGGCTGAACCTTCCTAATGTATATATGAATAGCAGAGGCTTTCAGTGATTATTGCTTTTGATACTGTTTTCCACTGAATCACCAAGCAATTTGTTTTCTGTTCCAGTAAGAGTTAGCATAAGCCACTAGTATATGAAAAATGCCTCAGAAACTTTACATTATGTTGTCTATAGAATTTTTTTTCTGTTTTTTTTTTCTTTTTTTCTACCCAGAAAACTGATTAGTAGTCAATAAACTAATCTGTCGAGTGGTTCCATTCAGGTGAGGTCCAGTCAAATTTACTGAACTTATCAGTTTGAAAAAATGAGTAAGTTCTGCAGACCTCTACTTTAGTACTAGCAAAATAGTTACATTTAAAAATAGTAAAGAGAATGTCAATGATTGTAGTATCAGAGGAATATCTCCAAAACTTTTTACAAGTACTGCAGTGGTGTCAGACTCCTGCTGAAAAATCTGGTGCTCTACCCTTACATCTCTTTGCAGGGCAATGAACCTGTTGTTTTTCTAAAAGAATGCTCTTATGATCTAGGGCATTCTAGGTAGAGTGATTTTGATCTTTTGCTCTGGAAATCTTTTATTTTTCATGATTTATACAGGGTGAGTCTACATAATCAATCTGGGGTTTTCTTCCGTAATTCTCTCTGCAGCCCCAGTTCCTCTGTATACTTCTCAGTCTTCTGCTTACTCTACATATGGGCCAACTACATTTCCCTGAGCTCCTGAGCTCGCTGTGAATATCAAGATGGCTTTAGACTGCATTATGATTGATAGCAAGAGACCTTGATTGAAATCCATTCTGAATCATGTTTCGAGTAGTCCGAGATGTAATGTCTTTTTTTTTTTTTTTTTTTTTTTTTTTCCCCTGACTCAGTCATTGTGTAAGATCTGCATTAGCAGAAGAACCACCAAGACAAATAGACTTTGTACTCACTCATGACCTGAGCAATATTTGACAAAACTTTTGTCTTCTTACAGGCAGCAGCTGAAACTTAATCTTCCATAATCTTAATGGCTTCCTTTCCATTGATTACTGGACTTTGTATCATAGGACTGTAATCTGATTGTTTAGCAAGAAAAACCTGCAGTTCCCAGTACCTTAATCCTTGGTGTTTCAAAAAACCCCATGTGGTAAACCACTACATATTTAACTAAGATTTCACAAGGAACTTTAGAAATTTGGACTGCGTACGTTGGCCTAAAAAAAGAATCTGTCACCACTGTGAGGCACTGTCTATGCTAAGACAGCAATCAGCTTCCAGAAAGACTCTAATGTAATTAATTGTCATTCCATATGATAGGCTTTACTAGACCTTTTCAGAAGTATCTAGCTGGTAGGATCTCATTCAAAATCTTAATTTTATCTTTTACTGTGCAGATACCTTAAGTGTATTTTTTTCAGTCTGGCAGTGTTTATTAAAGATCATAGGTTTATATTACTGTGGACTGCAAAATAGGAGATAAATATTTTTCTGTTGCACCTTAATTTGTACTTAATATTAAAAATAGCTACTATTTGTTTTGAGAGTGGAATTCAGTCACAGGCTGCTTTGTGTCAATTTTTGGACTTCCAAGAAGGATGGAGCTGCATATCTTAGGGAAGTCAGGTGTATATCTTCATGGACTGGATTGAGGCAACACTTTGTTTCCACATGTTTCTTCATATTCACTGATAATATATAGGTAACTGCTGTTTTAGAAGGCTACTTGAATAATAATTGCTGCAAACATTGTAAGCATAAAAATGAACACAACCACCTATAACAGCAGAACTCTATTGATCCACCCATTTCAAAATTAATTTTTAAATTCTCTCAATGCTCTGAACAGGTACATGAGAGAATGCACAGCTACTTAAATGATACCCTTGTTATTTCATCCCAGCTGAAACACTATGCAGGATGATATCATGCAGGATGATTTTGTTACTTACTACTGTCATATTTTTAAAGCCAGGATGTAGTGCCTAAGTGCACATACAGAATCAGGTTTTTAGTCAGGTATTAATATTGACTATTTAAGATACCCATAGTACTTCTCATTTGTGTACTCTTGACTTTCTCATCTTTCTATCATCTGTTTTTCTAGGCAATATATGATTAGATAGTAAGAATATCTTTTAAAGTGATATTTGATAAAATATATTACAGAAGGACTTAGAACAGATACAGAGATATTTAGATTAGTGGCTGTTATTAAAGATTACTTTGCATTCAAGTAGCAATCTTCCATTTTTATATCAAACACTGACATTTTTCAGAGAATGCCATTTGACCTCCAGGTCTACTGAACAGCTTGAGATTAGCAAATTACTGACTAAAACTAGAGAAACTTATATAATAAAACATAAATGAAAAAAGGAAAAAAAAATACATAACGAAAGCTGCAAAATAGTGTACGTTATTAGTTGTTTAATTTGTATGTGTAAAGTCATATAAATTACTTTTCCTTGTAGATACTGTTAAACAGCATAATAGCCTTTGCTTGCAAAAAGATGGTTTTTTTTCCTTCTCTCTAGTTTAATATTTTGCTACTAAATAAAAGGTTGTAGGATTTTATTTTTTTAACCCAGGAAGGGGGCAATAAAATACAGCCACCTAAATGCTTACAGTGAACAGCACCACCAAAAAAAGAAGATGCTTACACTTTTATTCCTTGTGGGTGTCTTTTTATATTTCAGAGCAATGAACATAGAGCTCTTACAGTCAGCGCTGGTGTATTTGTGGCGATGCCTATCAACATCCACCAGAGAGCAGAGCAGCTCCAAAACCCACGTCTTTTATGCTGTGGAAATTGATGGAGACAGAAACACAGCCAGCTTCTTGGCCAAACAACATGGAATGCAGTTCATTTCAAAGGTCAGCGCATATTTAAACTTGCTTCATTACTCCCACCTTTATGCTTGAGATTTTCATTTTTTAAAAATCAGTTTACCTAGAGGTTCCTTTAGAGACAGAAAAATGAAAGTGCTGAATCCTATTTTCATTTGGGGATATCAAGCTTTTTATCAAATTATAGAGGTGGCGTTTCAGAATATTTCATATCTGATCAGAAGGAAAATCCAAAAATAATTTTCTCTTTATTCAGGAGTCTTTCAGGCACTGGGACTGTTTTATTTATTACTTAATATTGTGCTCCAGTCAATCATTTTGAATTCAGACAGGAAAATGGAATTTTTATTTTTAAAAGGAAAAAATCATGAGGAAAAATGCTATTGGAATAAAGCAGATTTTATTATTTTTAAAAATACAAATATGTGTCTTCCTCTTCTGCTTACTATATTTTTTAAAAACATAGCGGATTAATATTAAAACATATATTAAACAGAGGACCTTATATTAAATAATATATTAGTTAATTAAAGGCATTTTATTTGAGAGCATTTCTACAACATGAATCATTGAGCTTGAGGAATTATGGCCTTGTAACAGTCAAGGAAAAGTCTTTTTCTTTGGACTAGTGTCTCAATGCACATTGTTTTTGTACATTGTGTATATAAAATGTGGTGTATTTATTTACATTGCATTTAGCTTTATTTTAAATATCTGCTGGAAGAAGGTTATTCCTGTAGTGTATGTTAATACTTTGATACACAGCCCAAATAGGGGAAACAGGATAATATCTTTCAGTTACTGTTACTGGTCTGTAAAACTGGACATGTATACCACAGGCATGGTGTTATATTTTCCTGTTGCTTCTAGTTTAGAAACATCTTGCTCTGGTTAAAGTAGATCACAAATAAATTATTAAAACTGTTAATACCTTAATCTGTAGCAGCCTTCATTCATTGACCTGAAAGTTCTTTGCCAATTTTAATGAATTAAGCCTTGAAGTGCTCCTGTTGCTTTTATCTCTGCTTTTCAGACGTGAAAAGCAGAGGTAGAGTAAGGAAAACAATTTGTTCAAAATCTACACAGGGAATCTGTGGCCCAGTGAGAAAGAGAAAATGCGTTTCTAAATTTTCAGTCCTGTGCTCTAGTTGTAGGAAATTATCCTAAGAGAGAAAATGTAATCAGCTTATGAAGAAGAGGCAGTGCATTATACGTACCTCAGCAGTCACTGTGGTCTACCCGAGTCATGTAAATCACTAAAGGGCCCTGAGGAAACTTGCACCCAGTTTTCTGTTAAAAGAATGATGATGCCACAGCTTTCCCAATGTCTCACCCTTAGTGCATAAATATTTGAACCATCAGAGACTACTGCAATAAGGATTTTAATTACAAAACCCCAACAAACAACTCTGAGGTATTAGACAACAAGTCTTTCTATAAAGGGTGACTTCAATGATAGGGCTGCTAAAAAGGATTTCCTCAAGTTTTGAGTATCAGAGGTATTTTGTACAAGGAGAATAAATTACAGTTTCTGTTGCTACACAATCTGGATACTATTTATAAGTAGCTTGCTGGAAAAAGAATTGGTTGTATAACAGAGCCAAACGCACTGTATTGTTTGTTCTATAGTGTTTATCCAGGAAAACACCTTTTTTATTACTATGATTATGAATAAGAAAAAGTACAAAATAGAAAGAGAAATGCAGGAGACATAGGAAGGGTTTTCCCCCTGTCTTTTCTATGAATTACTGCTTTACAACCTGTTGTATAAGCAGCAGATACCTTTCTTAGCAGTCTCATTTCAAATATGAAAAAAAAGCTTCTGTGGTATTTAAATCTTATGGTCTTTAAGCTATGTGGAGCACTGGTAAAGTATTAAAGATTCAAATATGATTAAGCTTAATATTTTTTCAAACTTTTTGTTGGCTTGTAATAAGCTTACAGCATGTGCTGTATGATAAGACAAGATGATACTAAGACATTATTTGGAAAAATAAACCTGTGAAACGTGACAAAACTTGTTGTCACAAAAATTCCTGGGTATTCAGGAGTATTAGTAGTCCTGCAGTTAGGAGTTATGCTCCTGTTTTAGGTTTCTGTATGACAAAGCATTTGAAACATATACTTAAGTTCAGCCCTTGTTCAGAAAATTATCATAGTCATGTGCCTAAGTTCCTTTGAAATAAATGTGATGTAGGCATATGCTTAAGTGCTTTACTGGATAAGGCTGGGCTACTGAATGGGGCTCTTAGTGAAAAAAAAAAGGTTTTGTATGAGAAAAGTGACATCAAAGACTGAAAATGCTATATTTTAAATATGCTACTGTCACCACAGGAAACAGGCTCCTGTAGAAATGGTAATTATGTGTAACTGTGACATCTTTGCTTGAGCATGTTAGTTGCAATTTAGACTTGCAGTTTGAAGGCATAACTTCCCTTTGGCATAAAGTGTGCACTTTTACTATGATACAGTGAATGAAGACAGTGAGTTAAGTGTGTTACTTCAGAGTGCTTCCTCTCATTAAATGTCTTTACTTATTAATATGCAGATGCTTAGCAACAAAGTAAGAAAACTGTAACTATGAAGAAGGCTACCGAGTAGCTATTGCACTAGAATGCACATCTTTAAAGTGTAACTCTTGAATGACATTTAGTGTATAAAATCCAAAATGTTAAACTCTTGACATTGATTGCAATACTGTTAAATGTCCTCTTCAGCACCAGCTAACTTACTAATAGTAGCAGTGTCAAGTGGAGTGCTTTTAAAACTTACTCATATGATTTGTCTTAAACTTAAAACCACTGTCTTAAAGTTTCTGTCATAAAACCATGCATTAAATCCTGTGAAGACACTGCCAGCACATAGGACAACCTCACCCTTTCTAACCTAACCAAAATACTCTGAAAATAAAACGCTTCCTTTGGTTCCAAGTTTTGCATTTCTAGGCGATAGCATTGCACTCAGTAAAGATTACTGAAAGTAGCAGATATTAAATATAGTTATGTATCAAGAGTATCTACTAGGATCAAATGTGTGATAGGGATCTTTCACACAGTGTACTTTGAGTCAGCTTTATTTTTATCACTATTGGCATGTTGACTGTACATGAGTCTTGTCTACTGCAGAAAGGACTTTTTATTATACAGCTAGGTGGCAGGAACAGATGAAATTGTGCCAGCCTCTTTGGTTTCATTCCCTTGTTTCCTTCCCCACTTTTGAGTCAGAGGTTGTAGAGAAGATACAGATTTTATTGCATTTCTGTAGACTCAGGGGGAAAGAGGTGGCAAACCTGTAAAGCTTGAAAAAGGTGTGCATGAACACCAACTGCAGGTCATGAAGAAAAATGTCTTTTTTTTTTTTTTTCCCTGCATAATACCTCATCCTCAACACAGTGAAGTCAACAGAAAATTTCACATTGATTTTTAAGAGAGTATAGAAGAAGAGATCTTTCTATGTAAATGTATCCAAGTATCAAGTATCACTAGTACTTAAACTGTGTGAGACACTTAAGGAAAATGGAGTGAAAAATTGCAGATTTGGTCTCAGTCTTGCGACCTTCCAAAATGGGATTTCTTGTATCATGTTGTACATTTTGCTCCTTTGTAGCAGATATGAAAACATGAAGAAACACCAGGGAAGCTATGCCTAAAATACGTTCATTTCAAGAAGCAAGGCTTTTGCATTAATAGTTTTAGTTTACAGCTCTTTTAGCTGAGATTTTAAGGTAAGCTCTGAGTTTCAATGGTTTTCCGAAAGTCAGACGTGAAATTTTTCTATGTATGAATTTTACTTTTATTTTTTATCTTGGATTGTTAAGTTCTGCATAATAGTGGAATCTCGGAGTGGAACTAGGAATGCTGGGTAGTCGTGGAAATCAAGTTTAGTGACAGTTATGTAATTGATGCATTAATTGCTGAAATAAACTTGTTTAATTGCTGAATCAATTTTCAATATTTTATAACAATATGCATATATATATATGCATAAACATAAGTAAAACACATATAATAGTGTATGCTTGGACACTTACACCAAATACACACTTATCCAAGTGTGTAGATGCAGGTATGTTACAAATTCAATTTATAACAAAGTTTCCTAGCTATATCAGCTATTTATTTTAATCAGCAAACCTCTGAAAAATATTATCTATAAGGTATGTGGTGTTTGAGAGTTACATTTAGGGATTTGTTCATGATATCACATATTGGGACCACCTGCAGTGAAGTTCAAGGTCTTTATATTCCTGAATTTTTATAGAAACTCCAAAGTGGTCTTGGACAAAAAAAAAAAAAAAATTGAAATGAAGATTTGAAATGTATTATTCTGATCAGGACTCAAAAATCGATTGTATGTCTGTATACATATATATTTAGAAGGTAAAGTCAAGGTGGGCAGCAAACCCCACTTTTAATAAAAATAGGTTTAATAGAGGTACTTTCTAGGAATGAAAACAAGATTGCTGAATGACATTTCGACTGTGAGTAAGGTTACTTTCATATTCTTTCTCTCTTTTTAGACTTTTTGTTTCTATTCTTTTCTCTTGCCCTTTCTTTTTTGTTCTCTCTTTCATTACTGTCTTTTTAATTTCCATTTTCACTTCAGAGAAATTTTTAGTGACTTCATGATAATTTCTGTTTCCCAAACGCTGAATCTCATTTATTAAGTTTCTTTGGATATTTTGCAAACTTTAGGAGAACAGATACAACTTGATGCTTATGAGTGTATTTATTACTCTTATTTTATGCTAAATCCCGTCAATATTATTTTACCATTCAAAGCTGAAGTACAGAAAATGTAAGGAAACCATGGAAATGCCTCTTGCTGAGCTGGACATGGGGTAAAGTGGTGCTATCCAAGAATATCTCTAAACTTACATCACCTCACTCTATAGGCAAATGTTTTGAATCAGTGGCTTCCCTCTCAGGTTTTACAGCATATTTGTAGTGCATCATATTTGCTGCAGAGGAAGTCCTGGGATGAGCATTTGTCCCTGTGTGAATTTTATTTTTTTTTTTCTATTCTACTACTTTATTTATCTGGAGAATGTATCTTATGTTTAAATCACTCTTTCAAAATTGATTTTCTCCTTAGGCAGTGTTTGGTTGACACAGAAGACAAAGTGGCACACTAAGCTTTTTAAATGGGAATAAAAAAAGGGTGTATGCTATGGGTTTTCGTTATCAGTGGAGTTAATCAGTGGGTTTTATTAGAAAGGGGGGGCGAGGTTTCTGGAATAGCAACAGATATTTCTGCTACTTTTCCTTCTGCTCTCTGCCGCACTGTGAAGCTACCAAGGTGTCCAAAAATATTCCCTTCGTTGCAAAGAGTGGAAAAACTCCTGCTTCGCTCTAAAGTCTAAAAGTAGTAATGGCTGCATTTTGCTAAATCTGGAGGGGGAAAGCACACCTTAGGTGGCCAAGCTTGTTAATGCAGCTGATGAATACTTCACAATTTCAAAATAAGGTCAAGATTTTTAACAAGACATACTACAGTAAAAGTTTTTACTTTTAAAAAAAAATATATATGTGATATTATAGCTGATGTTTTCTTCAGTATGATGTTTTCTTCAGTATTGCAGTTGTTAATTTATAATATTTTTGTTAAAAAACTGTTATTTTTCTCATATATTTTGCTTCTGGACTCATGTTTGCATTCAAAGAAAGGTACATTAGTCATTCTATAGCATAAAATTAGGCCGTTTATTGAAGACTGCACTATTATTATACTGTACTACTGTAAAATAGAAGCATCTTCTCTTTTAATCTCAGCTAAAAATTCTCTTGCATTTCTTGAGCATCTCAGGGGGTAGATTCAGAAGGATGTTACATCTTTTCCATTGTTTTGGCTGTGCTGTGTAACTCTATTCAGATACATATGTGACAACATCTTACGTATTCATTCTTCTACCAGGTGAATGCCCTTAGTGCTTGGAAAGGGCTTTACAAAAAGGCAGAGAATTATGAGCACTCATTATTTATTACCACTTTATGCTAATATAGTAGGAAATTAATCATTTAATCGTTCTGATTAAACTGATGGGCATGATTAACAGGAGATGTAAATTGGTGCAATCCTACTTAAATCAAAGAAACTATACCAATATACACCAGCTGAGAATCATGTCCCTCATCTTTATTCAAATAATTTAATGGTAGGCTGACCAGAACATGAGAGAATACAGTTAATAGAACCATCCTATATTGAAACAGGAATAGAATATAAAACCTAGTAATGTTAGATTATTTTTTTATTTATGTTTCTCCTCTCTTGTACTGTTGAGTAGACAAGTCTTAAGCAGATCAAGTTTAAACTTTGAAGTTAGTGGCATAATGGCATACATTTTGCAAGCAACAACAGTGTAGAAAACTATTAGAAAATATTTTCCACACTATTGCATAAACAACCCACTTTTTGACGACTTTGAAGAAAAATATTTCATTTTATCTCTAGAGTTGCTGTTATTTACTGCTCTGTCCTTACTGCTCTGTCTGGTGTTAAAAGAGTAACTACAGTGTAAAAGAAAGGTGAATTAAAAAAAGAAAATCACCATGATCCTCCTAAGTCTTGTTAATGAAGAAATGTTCCCTGGTAAGTATATGTATTTCAAATTCTGGATGCCTGTCATTGTCAGGAAATGGTCTAAACATGGATACAGGTCTTTTATTTTTTTAAATGAAAGTATCTTAAATAAGAGTTATGAAATTTCAAACTCTCCCTGGAACTACAGCAAATGTTTCTTCTCATTTCTTGCACCCTGGGGATTGGAGGACTGGGAAATGGATGCAAAATCCCATAAACTTGCTAGATGCTTGGTATAGAGTTCCTGGAATTAAATATATTTAATTCCTCACTATTTTTGTCCCTGAAAGGAGGAAAAAAATCAAGATAAATTGGAATTTGGTTTAATATTACTGAGCTTATGTATGCATTTCTATTTTTTCCAGTGATTGCCAGAGGTGATTAGCAAACTGATGTCAATAAATTGTGAGTGCAATATATTGCATATTGCATACATGGAATGGTATGGAGCACATGATGGGACAACTCATCTTTTTCTATCAATTTGCTGTGGAAGGTCCTCTGTAGCAAATGAAAGTGATGCCTTAAGAGTCAGTTTGTGGTTTCTTAAGAGCAGTTTGATTCTGGGAACTTTTATGTCAAACATACGAAGTTTCCTACATCTTTTAAATCATTTTACAGGAAGTATTTTGCACCACTGAGGTCCAGCTTAGTTTGGAATCTGCTTTCATAGGCTGTTTTATTTTGTAAGTTGCTGTAATGACAAATTTAAGGTTTGGAATCTGGATTTTAAGAGAGAAGTGAGACTAGAAGACACTTGAACAATCATTGCAATGTTTTCTTGGGATAACCTAATTGCTTAACATTTATAATACTTTTTATTTGTGTAGCACAGTTTATTTCAAGACTGTAAAGATTACTTCTCAAATCAAAGTTTCACAGAGTTTCTGAACCTAGACCAGTATCACTATAGCCGTGAGACATAATTTCGACAAATTTTGGTCACATAGATTTATTTTTTAAGTTACTAGAAAAATTTACATCTTTTATTTCTGTTCAGAGAATAGTTTCAACCAAAACCAGGTTGGGAGAAGAGTAGGAAGCTTCAAAACTGTTGTCTTCAAAATTAAATAAGCCACCCAATTAAAAATTAGTATTTCTTTTAATGTGTAAACTTCTTGCATTTTAATTTTAAATAAAAAATCTACAAGATAAAACAAAAACAAAAAAAAAATCAAATGAAATACCAATATTAGACAGAAATTGTACATTTTTTCTTGGACAATTTAAAAAAAAAATTGTCACAGATTCCTATCATTGCTGAGGTTTGAAGGGACCTCTGGAGGTCATCTAGTCCAACACCCCTGCTCAAGCAGGACCACCTAGAGCCAATTACCCAGGACCATGTTCAGGCAACTTCTGAATATTGCAAAGGACAGAGGCTCCACAGCCTCCCTGGACAACCTGTGCCAGGGCTTGGTAACCTTCATAGTGAAAAAAGTATGTTCCAGTTTGTGTCCTTTTCCTTTGATCCTGTCACTGGGCATCACAGAAAAGAACCTGACTCCCTGTTTTCATTCCCTCATTTCAGGTAATTGTACACATTGATGAGATCCTCCTGAGCCTTCTCTACCCTAAACAACTCTCAACCTTTCCTCATAGGAGAGGTGCTTCAGTCCCTTCATCATCTTAGTGGCCCTTCCCTGGACATTCTCCAGTAGCTCCTCATCACTCTCCCCTCCAAGTGTGGTCTCATCCATGGCCTTACCCAGAGTCGTCCCTCTTTTTCTTTGTAATTCTTTTCTTCTGACCATCAAACCAAAGTTTCTTATTTTCTCCAGCTCTGTTATAGCAACCTTTTTTTTTCTTATTGATAAGATCAGTCATTTCAAAGTCTCAGCTGTTTCCAGCCTCACCTGAGAAAGCTGTTTTGCAGGCAGGATCAAAACTGTGAATGTCTTTATTGGCATATGTTAGCATCTTCAAAGACTTGCTCTCTTCCCAGCCTGGGAGGAGTATTTCTTATCAATGTGCCTGAGTGTGTGTGTATCATAGCACACGTACACTTACACACACTTACACACACACAAGCAAACAAGCACCTGTGTGTACACTTTCACTTGCACTTCTTTCGGTGACTAGCACAGCTTTGTGTGCCCTCTCTATGTGTGATTAAATATTAATTAGGCTTCTCATATAAGCAAGTGAGTTCACAGGCCCGAGTGCCACATAAATATTGCATGAGGTACCCGAAGGCTCAGCCCGAGAAGCTGATTGGCCACCTTGGATTTGTATAATTATGAAGTTTCATTATTAACAGTGGAAGCAGTGGAGAGATTTGCCTAGCTTGAGGGACTTTGAAAGCATAAGCTGTCTCATTAGGGAAAAAGGGAATAAGGCATAATATGCAAACTTGGTAGTAAAAAAAAAAAAAAAGGCATAAAAATTAAGCATAGCTCTTTAATGGAAGTATTTTCTGTGTATATATAAACATTTCTAAGTGTATAAAAAGACTGAAATTCAAATAGGTGAGATCTACACTACAGCTATTTAACAGTTTTGCTTGCAAGAGGGCTCGCTTAAATGCTTTTGTTCTCAGTATAAAACAATCTTTAATATTTTACAGAAAAATCCACAGGTAGCTTAATGGGTTCTGCAAAGTGAGAGGGACGGAGGTGAAAGAGAATGAACACAGTCCAGGGTTCTTGCTAGAATGTGTGTTGTGCATGCAATTAAATCTCAAGGTCAAACAATTTACAGACAATTACTTTTCTAACATCTCCAGAAATGCCTGCTTACACGTCTTTAATTTTAAATGATACTGATATTCCAATTCTCCCCAAAGGTTAATGCTGACTAAATCCAGCTGTGACCTGACACGATGCGACAGCACAGTGCCTAATTATCCTCTGGATAGTCATTTACTTTAAACCATTAAAGAAATAGGCTGAGAGGAAGATTTAGGACCCAGAAAAAATGTTAGCCTGACTTCTTTCTTCTTGAGGATGGGATGGGCTGAAAAATAAAAATAAAATCTTGCTAAATGTTAGCCATTTGCTTTGATGGCAGAAAATTGTTCATCCCACTCTGTTTTTTTTACAGGTTAAATTGCTAACTAGTTCATTTTATCCATTGCCTACGGCTGGCGCTAAATGTCAGTGACAAATTTTGTACTTGTCTTGAAGAATGAATTAAGTTATGCACAAAAGCTATAGTGCTCTTTTTAAAATGAGTGAATTGCAGAGGGGAAAAAAAAAGTTGCTAGTTTGAAAAAGAATTATTTCTATTAAAGGCCTTTTCTATTGTAGTGGAAGACAGGTAGTGGTTTAAGATAATTCTGACAGTTACCTCCCACAGAGGCTGCAGTCCTTCACTAGAAATTTCTTTAAGAGCACTTGTGTCAGATTATATGCTATGATTATTATCATAAGACCATTTGTGACAGTAAAGGGGGGGAACAATTACAGAAAATGGCAACTATTATTCATTAACGCAGGTAAAACTGGTCTTTCTTCAGTGAGGTCAGCATTCCATCACCGTCACACAAATCTTTCCATGGTTTGTGGCAATGACAATTAAAAAAGCCTAAAGTATTCTCTGCCAAATGTTGCTGAGAAGGAACAGTGAGTTCAGCAACTTATATTGAGAAGACCTGGCACAAACTTCACAATCCATCTGGTTTTTAGTTGTCTGCTCTGGTAGCCTCATCATCTCAAAATGAATAAAGTGTCTAAGAATGATTGCTACCACCATAATGTTTGAAACTCTAAACTGGTTTATTATCCATTGGCTAAGCCTAAAGAAGCTCTGCATATCTGTATTTTACTTGGTTTTATTTTCATCTGTGCCATCTCTTTACTGAAATTCTAAGGAGAACTTAAGGTTAAGACTAGATTTTACAGCTATGTCTGTTACAGGGGGGCTTCATTAGAAAGTCAGCATCTTTCACTCCACTGAGGTGGTATAACTGATGCTGTTGTATTTTTAGTGCCTAATTTACTCTAGATACAATCACTACCACAGGACACTACCTCTCCCTTATGAGGAAAGGCTGAGGGAGCTGGGTCTCTTTAGTTTGGAGAAAAGGAGACTGAGGGGTGACCTCATCAATGTTTTCAAATATGTAAGGGGTGAGTGTCAGGGAGATGGAGTTAGGCTTTTCTCAGTGGTGACCAGTGATAGGACAAGGGATAAGGGGTGTAAATTGGAGCATAGGAGGTTCAAGTTGAATATCCGAAAAAATTTTTTTACTGTAAGGGTGACAGAGCCCTGGAACAGGCTGCCCAGGGGGGTTGTGGAGTCTCCCTCACTGGAGACATTCAAAACCCACCTGGACACGTTCCTAGGCGATGTACTCTAGGGGGCCCTGCTCTGGCAGGGGGGGCTGGACTAGATGATCTTTCAAGGTCCCTTCCAACCTCTAGGATTCTATGACAATAATTTATTATTATTATTTTACTTGGTTTTTTAATATGGAAGTGCATGGTATGTCCAACTTTAAGTGGAGTACCATTGGGCTATGCCCTGTAGTAAAACACAGATTTGAAAGAAATGTTGGGTTTAGTGGTACCCACAGGTTTTGGCTGGCACTTTTCACCTCTGACTGTGTTCATAAATATTTTCATTGATACCAGCTGTAGAAAGTGATATGGTAAATGCTAATCTCAGTACAGTCATAACAGTCACAAATGGAAGTTAGATCTGTAATTTCAAGTTGAAAGCTGAAATGAAAAATCTAGTGATTATGCACTACTGCCCTAAGCTACTGAACGATTCCCTCCTTCTTTTTCTTTATACTCTCATACTCAGGCAAGGGGATAAGGTTTGCTTTCCAGGAGGAAGAAAAATACAAAATATCAGTTCTCTGGTGATAAAACTGCAACTCTTGAAGACAGTCTGGCTCTAAAAAGTAATAAAGACTGGGATACATCTCACCTAACTTTGGCCATATAAAACATAGATATCTCATTCTGAACTGGTAATTTTTGCTGCTATTCTAGTGAGAGGAGAGAAACGGGTATGACCAGATGCATTCCATGTAATTTCAGGCTTCTATTTAGGGTGAGATGAGTCATCTTTAGAAGGTGTTTGGTTCTTTCCATTAATTTTGGAGTAAACCTTAACTTGGTTGCCATTTTAGTTTCTCACATTAGTCCACATGTATCATATAACTGATGATTTTCCTTTTCCTTGACTTTTCATCTCTAGCCTGCCTGCTCACACTTGAAGAATTAATTTCCATTCCCTAAGCATGAAAAAGTGTCCTTCAAAGTTTTTGTGAAGTGTATTTTAAGCTGTCTCTCTGATATATTTTTCCATTTGTTAAATACTCACACTTTTGACCTTCGCTTTCATAAGCTAGTTGGAGCACCTTCAGTCCCATATTTTTGGGTTTCTTTTTAATAACCTTGCATTGCTTATGTAGCTCTCTAGTTTTCTAGTTCACACATTCTTTGCAGTGTGAATAAGTGTTATAAGAGTGGTTTCACCAACAGTTTGCATAAGGGAAAGACTCTTCCTTGCTTCTGTTTTGTTATGTAAGAATTTTGTTAGCTGTTAGTGCATTGCATGAAGAAATTATATGGAGGTATATATGGTGTACATTTCTAATTTCCTGTAATACTGCTTTTCAAAGAATTCCCTTACATTAGACTTTATAAATAACTATATTTATGACTGCACATTTTGCTGAATGCGACCATTCATCTAGGTGGTCCTTTGCAGCAGTCAGACTCAACCCACTGCTCATTATCCAACCAACCTCTGTTTTCTGATAATTCAACTTCCTATATATGAAATATTGTGACATTTGGCAAACAACTACTCTTTTAGGCATCTTCTAAAATCAGAATTGTATATTGATAGTTTGACATATTTAAAATACTGATTAAAAAATAGTAACAGGAGAAGAGGAGACTGAGGGGAGACCTCATCGCTGCTCACTGCTTCCTTCCTAGGGAAGGAGAAGGAGCAGGTGCTGACCTCTTAACTCTGGTCACTGACAGTAGGACCCAAGGGGATGGTAGGGAGATGTGCTGAGGGAACTTTAGGTCAGATATAAGGAAAAAGTTTTTCACCAGAGGGTAGCTGAGCAGTAGAACAGGCTCCCCAGGGAAATAGTTATGGCACCAAGCCTGCCTGAGTTCAAGAAGTGTTTGGATGATGCTCTCGGGTACATGGTGTGATTCTTGGGGTGCCCTACACAGGGACAGGAGTTGGACTTGGTGATCCTGATGGGTCCCTTCCAGCTTCACAGACAGTATGATTCTACTAAATTTTGGAAGCTATCAGCGAGTCAGATTTACTACATTTCAGTTACTCAAAATGACTACAGGTGGCTTGCACAAGTTTAAGCTTTTTATCTAAGCCATGCAGGCTGGAGAGTAAGAGAGGCATCTTCAGAGGGTAATCAGTCTCACAGGCTCCTATGGAAAAGCAGATAAAATTTAAATAAGGCTTACAAATAACAGAACAACAACCAAAAAAAGCAAAACAAAAAATGTCTTTGACATGTAAGCCCTTGAAAAGTAAAATAGAGAAGGTGAAAACAGTTAATTGGTAACAGACATACTCATATTACACAGAAAATGTAAAAACTGTGCTTGGAAAGTTTTGGAAACTTATTTAATACCAATTATTTAAATTTTATCTGGATAAAATTTTATGGGATGAATATCAACCTGTGCTTGCTGTTTGAGAATGGGGTTTTACATTTTCTATTTTATTTATTGAGAATTAGGGAAATGTTATTAAAGCAAAAGAAATGCTCAGAGATGTTAAATTATACATTCAGTTCTGCAGAGTAATAGAAACATTTCAGTTCCATGTTTATTGTTAGAATTCTGGAAATTGTCTTTTCCTTATGGCCTTTTTTTCACATCTTAATTATTGAACAGTCCCCTGGTATATTCTATCTTTTACTAAAAGTTGTAATTATGTTCAGCCGAAACCTCCAGCTTGAGCTATAGAACTTTCTGCTGAACATTATTATAATTCCCCGGACAAATCCACAGTGAATCATAGTTTCTTATCCAGAGACTGCCTTTTTGAGAGCACTTCATGAAGCACAAAATGTCACACTCATCACTGTTGCAGCTGTATTTTTGAGAACTGTTTTCCTAGTAATATAACTTCATAAAATAATCATAGAATCTTTAGGGTTGGAAAAGACCTCTAAGATCATCAAGTCCAACTGTCAACCCAATACCACTATGCCAGCTAAACCGTGTCCTGAAGTGCCACATCTACATGTTTTTTTCCACACCTCTGGGACGGTGGCTCCATCATTTTCCTGAGCCACCAGTTCCTATTCGTGACCACTTTCCATAAAGGAATTTTTCTCAATATTCAATCTGAACCCTCCCCATCTGAACATGGAACTCGAGGCCATTTCCTCTTGTCCTATCAGTTGCTAACTGGGAGGAGATACCAACCTGCTCCTCACTACAGATAGTTGTGGAGAGCGATAAGGTCTCTCCTCAGCCTCCTTTCCTCCAGATTAAAAAATCCCAATTCCGTAAGCCCCTCAAAACTTGTTCTCTAGACCCTTTACCAGCTTCACAGTCCTTGTCAGGACTCAATCCAGCACCTCAATGTCCTTCTTGTAGTGGGAGCCCAAAACTGAACACAGTATTTGAGGTGCAGCCTCACCAGTGCCAAGTACAGCGGGACAATCACTCCCGTGGTCCTACTGCTCACACAGTTTCTGAGAGAAGCCAGGGTGCTGTCGACCTTCTTGGCAACCTGGGCACACTGCTGGCTCATGTTCAGCCAGTTGTCAAACAGCACCCCATAAATAAGGTATTTGCAAAGGACTGAGTGCAAATAATGTTTTGGTAGCTAAGTGACTTAAAATAGATTTCAACTGATTTTTTTAAATGCAGGAGTAAAGCATATATATGTTTAGCACTAACTACAGGGCATGCCTCTGTTTTGTTTTGGTTTCCTTTTAAAACTAAATAGAGAAACTAATTTAAAAAATCTGCTTTCACAAATTCTATTTAGCAATTTACTCTGTGAGCATTTGGATTGAAATCAGTGGGAACTTTTGTGAAATAAGCTAGTAAAAACACACCTCACAAGCAGTATCAAGAGTCAAACAAGATGTAATTCTGTATGCCCCAGTTAAGATTTGACAGCTAATGAATTAAGCACAGTACGAGGATTTTGAAGGTGGAACAAAAGGAAGTAAAATTCAGGTAATCAAAGTAAAAGTGTTCATATCGTTAGGTAGCAAAATATAATTATTTGTAGTGGGAATATGCCGGGATGTTAGAAATCACACACATGTTCCTGCCACAGGTATTATTGTATTTAGAGCATATTAGTGGTACGAGATTTCCATTTTTCATACTGAACTCATTTCAGTTTAGTTGTTTAATTTCTTTCCTCCAGTGCTACCCTTCACCTATTGAGTCAAAGTGCCTGGCAACTTAAAAGTATCAGCAATTTTTCTTCCTTGCTTTTTGGGAATATGTTTCCTCTCAATAATGAACTAATGGTGTATCCAGGAGGAAAGAAACACAGAAGGCAAAAATATCCCTTTGGTTGCAGAAGAGGAGGAACACTGTCCTCACTGCAGGCTCAGCTCCTGCTGGCTGCTCCAGAGTCCCCAGGGTGGGCAGTGGGCGCTGGCTTCCCTCAGCTGCACATGCCTAAGAGGTGCATTTGTAACAGCATATAGCTTGTTTAAAAATTATTTTAGGAAAGAGAAAGAATGCCTTGCTGTTTGTCTGGAGGGAGTCAGTCTACTTGCTGCTAGCAGTAAGGTACTAAAAATCGTGAGACCATGGGCAGGAAAGAGGCTGATCAGTGAAGTTTGTTACATTAATGATCAGTAATATGAAAAAGGCAGGAAAATCATTGAGCTCTACTCCCTCTCCACACACAGATTTGTGAAACTGTGTCTGTGCATTTATGTGGGTTTAAAAATATTTCTCTTTTACCTAGAAATCTTCACAAATGCAGATTTGATTTCAAAATGCTTTGTTTTAAGTTAGTAATAGAATCTTCTTAATGTCTTACTTAAGAAAACATTTATATGCATAACAGATTAGTTATTGGCTAATATAACAGATATTATCTTTTGGTTTTTGAACTGAAAATCCCTACTGAGTGAAATTTATCACTTGATCGTGTTGCCAGAAAGCTGGTCCAGTCTAATTTTCCTCTTCCCTTCTTTGTAGCGTACATTTATCTTGGTCTTTTCCAAAGTGGTGATTTCAGTGACTTTCGAACTTCTAAAAATTTTAAAATTTTTTAAATTTTTTTCTGGATAATAATAATTTGTTTTACACTTTCAGAACATCTTTCCTGGAGCTTCTTTGTCATCCCACTTCCCTTTTGGATAGCTCAGGGTCCATTTGGCTGGGGACCATTTGGTCCTCTTGCCTGGGTCCTCTAAGGAAACTCAACCCTTAGAGTCTCTTTAATGTATGAACCATTCTAAAAAAATCCTCTGTTACCCCCAATACCAAAATAACACAGACAAGGCTACCCTACTCTTAAACCTAAGCTTTTATTGTTTTTCCAATAATGTAAGTATCCCTTATTCTGTATTGGTTCATTCACAATCAGATAATTCTCTTCTCTTTCCAGTAGAAATTAAATTTTCAATATTGCTTTTTAAAATTGATTTTAATTTTTTTTTTTAAATTGTGTTATATAGATTGCATATCTCAGACATATGCTTGTGAAAAAATAACGAGAAATATACTTTGAAGCTTTTTGGTAACACCAACTTGAAGCATGATGAAAAGGGAATTGTCATTGCCTTACTAGTTTTTTTCCTTATTACTTCAAATTCACTACAGTCAGGAAAGAACACACTTGGATGTGTTTGACAGAGATTCCTAAGGGTAACAGGAGCAGTATAAAAGTAACAAAGTCAGATTAGCTTAATTTGTGTTGTTAAATACTGTATTGACATGTGAAATGTTCTAAAACTAAGATAATTTCATAAATAGAAACTATGTTATGCTATGGTGTATATCAAATGCTCCTCTAGTGCACCACCCTTGTAAGTCCACCAAAGCTTTTGTTATTCAGAGGTTGGAAGGGAGGCAGAATGGAGTGGAAGCTACAGAGTGATTTCACACTGTGAGAACTTAATAAGACTGTTGCAGAGAACTCCCAGGAAACAGTGTTGTTTTCCATCCAGATGGTAATGAGGCAGCCTGGCAGCAACCTCTGGAGGAGGAGTGCTGGAACAGTGTATTTCTGGTGTAACTGTACTAGTTGCTAGTTAAGAGTTTGAGGCCAGGGAAACAACTTTTTACCCCTCTGCTACTTGTAGTTTCTCTTTGGCTTGTCTCACATGCATCTTTCACTATTTGGGTCTCTCCATGCTGAGTTAGATTCTGGAAGTTTATCTAGATTTAACAAGAGTGCTAAAAGATCAAGTTTACCTTCCTTCTCCTGTCTTTGTTCTTGTCATTGTAAGTACATTTATGTAACTATATAGCACATTGCTATTATATTCTGTGTGCCCTGCATCCCAGATTCAGACAGCTGAAAATTTTTTTGCAGTTGGCATCTGTGGTCTGACTGGAAAACATCAGCAAAAGACAAAGCTGAATAGCAGCTAAAAATAAGTAATATTTGGTATGTGCTAATTTGAATAGTCTTAAGTGGTGTTAGTTTGAAGTGGTTAAGAATGCCTTTTTTCATGATAGATAAGTTCAATATTGATTTTTCTTACCTTTAACTGCAGTTCACAACAAAACAGAGAACACACCTAGGCTCTGGCTGAATGGTACCATTACATCTCTATCTTTGCAACACATATTCTTGTAGGACTTTGGTTCTACCAACATCCAGTGTAATGATGTACAGAAGAGGTATGATATTGAACAGAAGAAGTATAGAAGTAGAGAAAAAGTGAGTATTATCTCCATTGCTAGAATAGAATTTAGACAATGGGAATTTAAACTGTGAGGTCAATATTGGCCATAAAGCAATCATCATAGAATCATAGAATCATAGAATTGGCTGGGTTGGAAGGGACCTCAGAGATCATCAAGTCCAACCCTTGATCCACTACCGCTGCAGTTACCAGACCATGGCACTGAGTGCCACATCCAGTCTCTTTTTAAATATCTCCAGGAACGGAGAATCCACCACTTCATGGGGCAGCCGATTCCAATGTTTGATCACCCTCTCAGTAAGGAAATTCTTTCTAATGTCCAACCTAAACCTCCCCCAGCACAACTTGAGACCGTGCCCTCTTGTCTTGCTGAGGGTTGCCTGGGAAAAGAGACCAACCCCCCCCTGGCTACACCCTCCTTTCAGGGAGTTGTAGAGAGTGATGAGGTCTCCTCTGAGCCTCCTCTTCTCCAGGCTGAACAGCCCCAGCTCCCTCAGCCTCTCCTCATAGGATCTGTGCTCGAGTCCCTTCACCGGCCTGGTTGCCCTCCTTTGGACCTGCTCCAGGACCTCGATATCCTTCCTGAACTGAGAGGCCCAGAAATGGACACAGTACTCGAGGTGTGGCCTCACCAGCGCTGAGTACAGGGGCAGAATCACTTCCTTGGACCTGCTGGCCACGCTGTTCCTGATACAGGCCAGGATGCCATTGGCCTTCTTGGCTACCTGGGCACACTGTTGGCTCATGTTCAGCTTCCTGTCAATCCAGACTCCCAGGTCCCTTTCTACCTGGCTACTCTCAGGCACTCTGTCCCCAGCCTATAGCGCTGCATGGGGTTGTTGTGGCCAAAGTGTAGGACCCGGCACTTGGCCTTGTTGAACCTCATCCCATTGGAATCAGCCCAACTCTTCAGTCTGTCCAGGTCCCTCTGCAGAGCCCTCCTGCCTTCCAGCTGATCGACACTTCCCCCCAGCTTAGTGTCATCTGCAAACTTGCTGATGATGGACTCAATCCCCTCATCTAAATTGTCAATAAAGATATTAAATAGAACTGGTCCCAACACTGATCCCTGGGGGACACCACTGGTGAGCGGCCGCCAACTGGATGCAGCACCGTTCAGCACCACTCTCTGGGCCCGGCCCTCCAGCCAGTTCCTAACCCAGCACAGGGTGCTCCTGTCTGAGCCCTGGGCTGACAGCTTTTTCAGGAGAATGCTGTGGGAGACGGTGTCAAAGGCCTTGCTGAAGTCCAGGTAGACCACATCCACAGCCTTCCCCTCATCCACCAGTCGGGTCACCTGATCATAAAAGGAGATGAGGTTGGTCAGACAGAACCTGCCCTTCCTAAACCTGTGCTGGCTGGATCTAATCCCTTGCCCATCCTGCTGGTGCTGTGTGATTACACTGAGGATGATCTGCTCCATAACCCTGCCAGGCACTGAGGTCAGGCTGACGGGCCTGTAGTTTTCCGGGCTCTCCTTCCGGCCTTTTTTGTGGATTGGTGTGACATTCGCCAACTTCCAGTCATCTGGGATGTCCCCAGTTAGCCAGGACTGTTGGTAGATGTTAGAGAGAGGCTTGGCGAGCTCTTCATCACCCTTGGGTGGATCCCATCTGGTCCCATAGACTTGTGGGGATCCAAGCAGTTCAATAGGTCACTGACTGTTTCCTTGTGGATTACAGGGGGGCTGTTCAGATTCTTGTCTCTTTCTACAAGCTCCAGAAGCCAGCTGTCCTCAGGATAACCTGTCTTTCTGTTGAAAACTGAGGCAAAGAAGGTGTTAAATACCTCAGCCTTTTCTTCATCTTTGACAACTATATTCCCGCCCATGTCCAGTAAAGAATGTATGTTTTCCTTGCCCCTCCTTTTGCCATTGATGTATCTGTAGAAGGACTTTTTGTTATCCTTCACAGAGGTGGTGAGATTCAGTTCAAGTTGTGCCCCGCCAACTTATGGGCTAGAGTCCTTTTTTCCCTGTTAGATAGACGCAGCCCACCTGGTATGCTGAAATTTGGCCCATAGTCAAAAAACCCGAAGTTCCTCCGGTGGCACCAATCCCTTAGCCACCTATTGATGAGATACGCTTTCCTATTCCTCTCCTCATTCATCCCCTCTACTGCAGGAACTGAGGCGAACACCACCTGTGCTCCTGTCCCATGGACTAATCGACCCAGGGCCTTCAAGTCCTTTTTAATCACCCTGGTACTTCTTCCATTAATGTCATCACTGCCAGCCTGGACTACCAGCAGTGGATAATAATCTGAGGACCGGATTAGCTGAGGGAGTCTCCTACTAATATCTCTCACCCGGGCGCCAGGAAGGCAGCAGACCTCCCTGTGGGATGGGTCCGGTCGACATATAGGGCCCTCAGTTCCCCTCAGAAGGGAGTCACCAACTACAACTACCCTTCTTTTCTTCTTTGTAGCTGTAGTTGTAAATGTTGTCCACTTCAGTCTAGCAATATACTGAATCCAGGTTTTTGAAGCACTTTTTGTGGGAGCATCTAGAAGCACATCATAGGTAAGAATGATTTAGTGCATTGTTTTGATGCACAGGTATAGGTAAAAGGCATAGGTAAAAACTACATAGGTAAAAAATACACTCACTGAGAAATACAAGATGGCAACCGTTTTAACGTGGTGAAAATGAGTAATAGTTAGCAGCAGACCTTCCAGATTTCTAGTCTAGTAGATTCACTATTACATCATCTACTTACATCAGGAGATAATTTACTTAAACATTCTTGAAAGATTTTCTTAAAATGTTTTTCTAAACAACACTTGTTATAATTAGTCAGTCTTCAGAACAGAACACATGAATAAAATTCTCTTTATTGATGAAACATAGTAACTTTTGTTGCATTTGATTTTGGTTTAAGTCAATATTTTCTAATTATTTTGTTTTCCTGACTCTTGATTGTCTCATATCTATGCTGACCTTGTCACTATTGTTATCCAAAGCACAAGTATGATAGCAGAGAAAGCATTGGAGTAACTGTACCTATATGCCAATGAATTTTTTTTTCAGTTTCACAACAAAAGACCTTTGAGACTAAAAATGCTTATTTGATTTTTGCTGATCTGACAGGTCTGTGCCATCTTTGATAATTTGTCACAGCAGATCAAGTTTTGCAAAGAAAATATTGCATTAACTAAAACTTTCAAGTGTTAAACATTTTTTAAAAGACGTACTTAAGCTTTGGAGAGGCAATGCAGATAATTTTTTCCCATTGAATTTCAAAAAAATTTTTAATCACTTCATCTACTAATGAGTAAAGCGAATCACAGTCTGTGCATTTATGTGGGTTCAAAAATATTTCTCTTTACCTAGAAATTCAACTGATGTATGCAAAATTATCCAGAAAGCTTGATTTGTATCTGGAGCTCCTGCAGAAATTAGGCATTCATTCCCCTAGGCAACTTTCAGCATTTGAGCCTAAAAATGGCACATTAACAGCATAATTTGTAATTAATAAACCCGGCTGGTATTTAGAGACTACAGACTATTCCATGGATAGCATTGTTTTCTTGGCTTTCTTACCTGACCCTCAGGGCTAAGAGCTTCTGTTGGTGCTTTCATGGTAAGCAGTTTGTGGCAGAGACCTTTGGGTCATTATTTAGGGTAGCACCTACTGCTTTGGATTCCCAGTTCTGAGCTAGCACTGGAAGAGGCAAGTATGCCATAAGTAAATTATTTATTACTTTAAGTGTCTGACATCTACTTCTTCAATGCTCATTCTCATCAGTGGCTCATGCTGCAAAAAGGTTTGATATGTTCATATAGGAGGGTTTGCTAACACTTTCTACAAAATAGGAGATAACTGAAAGAAAAAAGTGTTATGTTTGATTCAATGGTACATTGAAAATTGTAGTGCAAATACAGACTTATCTTGGATTTCAGCACAGGGCTGTCAATGTGGCATATGGGCAGAAATATCAGACGACCAGATCAGGAGTAATTTCTGGCAGGCACCACAATAATATGTGCACGAGCATGTGTGCACCTATATAACACACACAGTCCCTAAGTATAGTCTTTGGCCTGTATAGATATCTATATGTTGCTTACGATTTACAATGATTTTTGTTTGTGAACCATTTTTATTTTCATTTTCTTTTGTGCTTTGACAGGATATAATTATTTTTGAAATGTGTAATAGCATCAAAGCATATTTCATTATTAAAGAAATTGTTGTATTATGTTAGTGCCATCCTGACTGCATGAAAATGTTAATTCAGTTTTGTTACATTTTTACAAATGAGAAGTTTTTTCTTATGAAAATTTTGTGAAATTAATTGTTTGCTTTTACCAACCTCTGAGGGGGTCTGTTGCTTCAAAAGATATCAGATAAAGGATTATGACACATAATGAGAGCAAGATTTAGCTATTAAACTTCCTTGACTCACTTTAAATATTGATTACAGAAACACTTTTGGCAAATATTTATGTTGAGCAATAATATAACTAAGGGATCCTTTGTTTTTTTGCTATCTTTTTTTGCTGATTTTTTTTTTATATTTTGATTTGGGTTTTGTTTTTACTTTCTGAATATCATTATTTCTTCAGTAATTTAGCTTGGAAAAATGCATCATTAGCCATAGGTTATATGAAAAAACCCTAAGCAGATGAGAACAAGAAGTAAAAGTGTTTTCCAGCAATAAACCATCATCCAGAAGATCCAAAGGCACTTGGTGTTGCACAGCTTATATCTGGTCATTCCCAGGGTTTGGGACTGTTGTACCTGGGATATTGGCTTCAAGCCATTTCCAATATAATGCTAATGCTGTGACAGATACTAATGAAACCATGCTGTTTCTAGATAAAGCTGATATTGAATACACAGACAGAAGAGGTAATTTCCTTATTCACTTTCTTAATGAGCTCAAGGAGGACAGGGGAACCTTGCTGCATCTGTTAATTTCGCTTAGATTTTATTAGCTTTTTCAACAAGAATAAATTTATTTCATGTTTTTGTTTACTACACCTATATATGTAAGAGTTGAACCTACCTGCTGTCTAACTGAGTGATGTTCTGTTTGTGGAGGGGAAAAAAAAAACCCACATTAAAAATTCTCAGAATAATCTAAACAACATCAAGATACTTGTGTTTTAAAATTTCTTCCAAGCTTTTACCCAAATGGTGAAAAGTCTGACTTGCATCCTGAACACAGAGGGACCAAATATGTATCTTATACATACTATTTGAATATCATCTGAGGGTGATGGCTGTGTGTGATGTTCAATAACTGTTTCTTGTTTCTTTAATTATGTTGAGCCTTTGGTTACTAAAAGTTTGAAGTATCCACGTTAGAGAGCAGGGTGGACCATCCCTAGCTCTCACATTCTGAATGACTTGTTTGGCTTCCTTGGTGTTTCTGGTCCAGAATGAGAACCAAATCCTGCAGGGGAGCTTGTGCTTGCTGTGGTCATGACAGGATGTAAATCTTGACAGAAGTAGCTGTGAAGGGAAAGAACAGTGAGAAGCCAGGTATCCAGACATATCTGGCATATTTTTTGATCCTTGTATCAAAATTAGATCTCTCATAGAGATTTTTTGGCTTTAGGTGGGAAAATCAATACAATTTTAAAAGACATTTTCAAGTGCTTCCTATTAATTATAATTATTAAAAAGATTTTTTTTTTACTGAGAAAAAAGTTTTCCTTGGTCACTTTCTCAGGCAGAGTCTGTGTAGAGTACCCATGCTGCTATCTGGATCTCAAGAATGCTGCTCTGATTTAGAAGAATTACAGGGCTTGGTTTATTGCCTGTAAATACTTTATGAAATAGTCAATTCAGTTTAATCTTATTTGAGGTTGTAACACATTTTTCACATGATTGTATTATGAACATATGCCATGGTGAAAACTTGGCTTGATGTTGAAATGGTATCTGTATATCTATGTTTCAATACATTTAGGTTTTATGAAATTCAGTCAGAGCTTTGAGCTAATTTTTAGTAGTTGATTTTATATTGTTTTAATTAACAGTTTTATGTCATCTTTTATTGCTGATTTGTAATCTTACTTTCCTATGGTTTCTTATTGCTCTAATTTATATTGCCCTATGTCAAGTAAGAAGTAATGCAACTTATTCAGATCCAGTTATTGAAAATTATTGTGTGCTGGTCTTATTGAGTTGGGACTAAAACCCACATAGTGAGGGTACAATCAGTGAAAACTAAAAACTAAATTCTCTGTAGTAAAAAGCTCCAAAACGAAGCTTCGCTGTCAAAATCTTAAGTGGTAAAGTAGGTTAGCAGGTAAATATTTTTGCCATCTCAAAGGATGCAAAAAGAGATTCCTAGAACTGTTAATTGCCTGCTAAAATATGCCAGCTAGTCTGAGGTAATATTCTAGGACAGCAATTCCTGCTGTTGTAAAAGAAAGATCTGAACTTAGTCCACAGTCTGGCTATAGCTATGAGAACCCATTGCAACTTGTATTTTGTTAGTGCAGTGTGTAGTACCGAGTAGTGTGTAGTGGAGAGTGACTGCAACTCAGATAATAATAATACAGGCATCTGTCAGACTCCATAGATCAGAATGTTTCCTCAAGAAAATGTAACACCACAAGAAAAATGAGATAAAATATCACAAGTAACTGTGAAAATATCCTCGATGAAAAAGGAGAGTTGCTAAATTTTTACCCATCACAAATTCTCTGAAGATGTGTAGGACAACAGGATGAGGTTTAAACAGCACTTCCAGTAAGTAATGCAATAGATACCTCAGAAGAATGACTTTAAGTGGCAGTGTTATTTCTTTTGATAGGATGATAATAACTTGATGTTTTCAATAGTTCTCAGTTAAACAGCAAAGAAAGCTAGATGTATTAGAGACATCTGAAGAGTATTCCATTCCATTTAAATATAAACCAGATGCCTTTCCTAAGCATTTTCTAAGCAATGGTGAAACTCTAGAATTGTTTAGGATTTATTTTAAGCTTTATTTAAAAATTGCTGGTTAGGGAACTAATCGAGTCCTTTCTCTGAAACCTAAATTGATCTGAAAATAAAAATTTGTAAATCAGTGCTGATCAATCCAAATTTAAAAGTAATTTACTTTGCTAAGTAAAAGTCAACTAAGATCAGAAAGCTGCTCAAAGAAAGTAGAGAGTGCTCTGGTGCTGTGGATATGCTGGACGATCTGTAGTGCTGCAGAAAAGACATGAGGCAGAAAGGCATTAGAAGATCAAAAGAAGCACCACACTGTACCCTCAATAAACATAAAAAGCCCAAAAAAGAAGCCTGCTTTTTGAGGAAAAATTGAAAGAATTGAACTCTATCAACTTCAACTCCACTGAAAGTATTTTCAGGCTCTCACAGGACATCACTATATCAATGCTGCTACCTCAGAGAATATCCTGCACAGGAGCAGTAATGGACATTGCAGCTAAACATGACTAAAGTGTCAGCTTGGAAGAAATAGGACACAGAGTGATTTGGACATTTGGACAGCAAAATAATGAGATAATAATATTCTGTAACATTGACACTATGGGAAAAACTGAAATACTAGAAAATAAAAGGGTTAAGCTGTATGCTTTTTCATTCTAACTGTATGTTAACTGTATGCTTTCACTAAACAAAAATGTGATTTTTAATAGAACCAGAGAAGGAATCCCATGATAAAATGAAAAATTTGGCAATCTGTTCTATTAATCTCCAATTGTAACTGTTATTCTTGTAGAGGCAAGGAACTGATTAGGAAAGACTTAGAGAACTTCTGGTGTATGATAAGCTCTCAGCAAACTCAGAGTATTCTAACCTGACTTGTTTTTCAGTAGTCTTGTCTAAGTGAAATATGGACTGAAATTGCCAGTCATGCACAGATTTTGCAGAAATTAACAAAAACTGTGAGTACCAAGTCTGTGAACATTGCTTTGGGGTGTCTCTGCTGTTCTTAAAGTCTCAGACCTGGACAGGCCTTTGTCTACAGGCACTAGGATAGTGATGCTTAAGTTATTAAAGGAAAAATATTGTGATAAGAAGACAGAGATAACAAACAGAAAGTCCAAGAGAAAAATCTAGTATTGTTGATATCAAGTGAAAAAACATGTTAGAGGTAGCTGTTTCAGCCTGTTGCTAATGTCAAAAAAGAAGATCAAGTTGAAAGGTTGCTGTGGATACAACCTGGAAAAGATCCTTCCATGGGACCAAAGCTGGAACAGACTTGATGATATTGACAAGTTCTTCTAGGCTAAGACTTTTACATTTCCAAGATCGTCTTTTGGAAGTTACACGGGTACTATGTACCTACAATACTCATAGAAAAAGAATTATTTACTCTTGGCACAGTAAATTCAAAATCTGATATTCACCCATAACGTAGCAGGCATAAATTTGAACATGTTATTAGAGGAAAAATTCTGATTGTCACCATGAATGCATACACTGATCTTAAACCCAAGAAAGGGTGGAAGATATAATACAAATAGGATACAGACCACAAAGGACCAAGTCATCACTTTAAGTTGCCCCTGGAAAGTTTGTTGAACTACCTGTATATTTTGACTTTGCTGTACTTCATGATGAGATTTGGGAGCATTATGATATTCTGTATTAATGGTACTTTCTGAAAAAAAGAGCCTTTAGATGTAACAACCAGTTTTAGATTACACATCTTGAATTTCCCTCTTGGTTTGTCAAACATGCTCAGCAGAGATACAGAAGTAAGGAAACTGAAAAATCCCCAAGTCCCTTAACCAAAAATCATGAAATATCAGAAGGAAGAAATTATGAGACACTAGAAATACTAATCTTAGATTCTTGTAGAATCATATAGGATCATTTACAGTTAAAATGACGAAATTATTAATAGCTTTATCGTAGGCTTGCCTGGGGAAAAAAAAAAGAAAAGAAAAGAAAAGAAAAGAAAAGAAAAGAAAAGAAAAGAAAAGAAAAGAAAAGAAAAGAAAAGAAAAGAAAAGAAAAGAAAAGAAAAGAAAAGAAAAGAAAAAATAGAACTAGGCTACAATTTCTAAATCCTTAGACTCTGTTTTTGATTGCCTAAACCAACAATTTCTCCAGCCTCTGATCATTCAATAAAATAATTATTTTTATTGTTATTTTAATTAGATAGAGGAAAAAAAAAAAGAAACATTAAGGGAAATTAAGGCTTTATTGCAGTGATTGTTTAAATTTCATGACTAAGAACTGGGGCAAGGATTCAGAGGTAGAGTTGAGCACTGTTATAAGTTCAGTGACAACTATACATGCCCATGGTTTTGCATCATTAGTACTGTACTGAGTCTCTAAAAAAAAAACAAAAGAGAAAAGCAAAAGGAAAATGCCCACTGAGAAATGTACCCTCCAGAGTCCAGTCTGTCTTATTACTTTCCTTTTTTTTTTTTATTTTTTCTCTTTATACAGCACCTAATTTAGGCCACAGACAAAAAGAAAATGTATCTTGAATATGCATCACAGGTTCCAAAAATGAAAAGAAATTGGATTTGGATAGCACTTACTCAATAGACAGATATGATACATGGTAAGAAGGTGCACTGTCTGCCCTGTGATAGATTAAACTACTTTGTAGGAAAATTACTGTGAGCCAGTCACCACCACCACCGTGGCTAAATCTTTAATAAAATTCTCTTCCATATTCAAGAGCGAGGTATGAAGTACACAATAAGCAGAGTGGAGTAGAGTGCCATTTATCAAACCACAGCTAGGTCTGTAATCTCCTGCTTTATCCTTTTTTAGTACTTTATTTGTCTTTATTGTTGCAAGGAAGCACATTTACCCAGGGCAGTGGGCTTTCAGTGATAAACCTTTTGTTTTAAATTCTACCTGTGGGGTGGTTTTTCTTTTTTTTTTTTATTTCCTTTTATTTCCTTTTTTTTTTTTTTTTTTTTTTTTCTTTGATCAGATAGCCATCCTGTCAGTCTATGTGAGTAATTAGTTTGTTTTGGTTTGGTGGTCTCCTGCCTGTTACATGTTCTTTCACCCTTCCCTGCCTGACCTGGCCCTGCCTCTCTTGTCTCAATGCTACAAAAAAGGATACCAAAGTCTGTAAGATATTTTAAAAAGAATACTCAAGGCTATGCAGAAGGCAGTCTGGGATGTATTGCATAATGCTTTTTTGAGGCTATTTGGCAAGATGGCAGTGTTGAACCACGTTGCAGTTGGCCCCTGGGTGGCACTACGTGGTTAGACCTGAGACCAACAAAAGCATTTTTGGGTAAAGGCAGAAAACATCACTGAAGCAGTTTTCCTTTTAAAAATTAAAGACAAAACCTTAAGCTAAATTTGTTGATATTTGATGAATTCAATAGAAATATGCAATAATAATAAACTACATTCCTCTTACTGAATGAGATTCCAAAATGTTCTATATATCTTGACTACCTGATAATATCTGGATGACTTTTGGCAACATGCTGACATTAAGTAGAGCTGCAGTGGAAGAGTCCTATGGGTAGAAGTATGTGACTAGAACTGCTTTGTACTGCCTGAATATGCATACTACCAGTCTGTGCTGCAACCCTGGGGGTGGTTTTTTTAGTACTATTATAACCCTTTTTATTGTTTGAATAGCAGTTTTATGACAAAACATTTATATTCAGCCTGCCTTTGTACTTGACTGAAAGAGAGCAATCACTGAGAATGATAAGGCAACAATGGTAATGATAACTGCATTTATGGAGGCTTACAGAATTTAAACTGACATGCAAAAAATAGACTTATAATAGTGCTCTACCTACATCTGAACTGGTTTGAGTATATTTTTTGCACCTGGCCCATGTTTGCTTATTGATGAAGAAGCTGCCTTTTCTCACTTGTGGCATTTCTTCTGTATGAATCTTGTGTGTGTGTACATCAGGTTTATCTTACCACAGAAAAAATTCCATAGTGAGGTGGAGGACAGTAACCATTTTTCAAAATCCACATCCCTGAAATTATAGCTCAACTTAAGCATCAAGTTTTCACTTTGTGGTTATTTGATCTTGCAGCAAGATTTGATTTGTTTTTTGAGGTCCTACCTGTCATGAAAAATAGGCAGTTCTTTCACTCTCACTTGAGAAGAAGTGATGCATAGTGCTGGACATTGGAAAGTAATCCAAGAATTTAAGACCAGTCAATCTGTTGCTTGAATATTTTAAATTTATTTGTTACAGTGTTCTCTCCTCCCCAAAGCTTACACAGATGCACACGCACACATCTGTGTATTTCCTTAAATTTATTGCTCATAGAAGAAGGCAAGAAAACAACAACAACAAAAAAAATGGTTCACTGTGTTTTGAGGGGTGGCAGATAATTCCTGGATCTCCAAGTTTTGTATTAAGTGAACAGAATTATGTTTATGCTGTACGTTTTAGTATGGATTATAAAGAAAGGTGTATGCTACACATTGTTCCAAAGTTATTTTGGGCTAGATTCTGCCATGTTGTTCACAGGCTGCTATGTAAGACTGGCTAAAGTTAGAGGCTTTATTACTCATGAAGAGACTGCACTTGTGGATTTAGAATCACAGGTGCAGCCTACATTTTTGTGTGGTACTTAACACTTTAAAATACTAAATATTTAAAAATAATTTTGCCAGCAGGCTTTTTCATATAAAAATATCTCTGAACTGTCTCTTTTTATAAGCCAAAACAATACATGTTTTTATAAAAGTGAATGACTATTTTAATGGCTTTTTAATTTTGAGCTATAAACTAAGATGATATTGATCGTGAGAACTGATAATCTCAACATAAATCAGTTTCTCTCACATGATGGGTTTTCTGTATTTTTACTTTGCCACTTGTATTTTGATTTTCTGTGTTTACCAGTCCATTAGAAGTATACAAAATCTGTGTAGCAAAAATCTGTGAAAACTAAGTGACTCTAGAAATGTGGAAAGAGAAAAAAAAAAAGTTGTTAAAAGAAGAGATGTTTTATTTTATTCATGTATGTTATCTCACTAATTCAAGCTCATATACATTTTACACTACATTTTAAAATGTACATATATGATCATGGGAAGTTAGCCTGTCTATGCTGTTAAGGTTTTAAATATGTTAACATTAATAATTAAAAATATTTTTTGCATATGAAATATAAGTAATGCAAACATTAATTTGCTTTGCCTAAGTTCTCAACACTATTACACTGGAATGCTACATTCAAAAATATGTAATTTTCTACCTAAATGTCTTTCTAATTCTTTTATTCAAATGATACCTTTTCCCCAGACCCAGCTACTTAGTGGATATTATTGAACAAGTGTCTTTTATAGGATCTAAAAAAGTGCAGCTTTATGTGAAAGAAATTTTAAAAAACGTACATGGACTATTTAGGAATATGCGTAGTGAATATTAAGCAAACACCTGAAGTTCCTGTGCTGCTGCCTAGAACCAGCACTTCATTACCTATTACGTGCCGTGACTTTGAATTTTTTATTAGGTACTGGTCTCCTAGCCTGTAAGGCTTGTGCATGATGTATATGAGAGCGATTTCCAGCAGAGAGAAGCTTATCACAGATCCACCTAAAGGTAAGGATATTTTTTAATTTTTAGTTCCCATGCAGAACAGCTGCCTGCAGAACACCTGCACACAGAACAGGGAAGAAATTTGTTTTAGGGCTTGGTTATACATGTCTTACCGTTATACAGTGATTCCAGAAATAGGCATGATGAACTTCAGATAAACCCAGAATATCTATATGCGAAGAAGAACACCAGGCTATTTACCCCCTATTTTTGTGCTACAATACATTTTTAGTGCATCTTTTTTTAAAGCTGCTGAGAATAAAGGAGAAAGGTTTAAATACATTTCTGATTTATTTAGTCTCTCTCAAATCTGTAGTATTGATCTCCATGGTTTAGAGAAGATACTTTCTAAAAGCAAACTTGAATGGTGAATCTGGCAGGCAATGTATGCAAAAGAAGGAATCATTGCTATTGTCGTTCTTCATCTTGCTAAGGAAAACAGTGTTAACAAGTGTTAATGAAGAGAAAAAACCAGAAAAACAGGAGAAAATGGTGATGATTGAGTAAGACAACTAAGAATGAGAGGAGAAAAGGTACAGCAGTAAAGCTAGAGGTATTGAAGAGATGTAGTGATTACTTTTTCACTGAAAATGGCTTAAATGGGCTTTTGAGGGTGAGACCTTATCACATAGGTCATGAGTGGTAAGTCCTGAGAATATTAGTTTGAGGAATTCAAATCAGGTGATTCAGGAGATAAATGTGCCTTAAGAGAACATGGGATAGGTATGGGATGTATTGATACACTGATGGTTAAGATAACAGAATTTGATTAAAAAATATGGGAAATTCTGAAGCCTAGGACCAACAGACCTTCTTGGTTTCCAAGTTTCTTGTATTAGCATCATAAACTTAGCAAACTCCATCTCAGAAGTTTTTGCTTTTTCTGATAGAAAGCCTTTCATGGACTTTGTTTTATAAGCAAACTCACTTTTCCATCCTAATTTTTTCATTCCCAGTTTTTAAATACTTTTTGTGCCAAAATTTCCATCTTGGTTGTCAACTGTCTTTCAGTCTGGTGTGTCACCTTACAACTTCTTGCCATTTCCTCTTTAGCCAATTCGTCATCCCCCTTTCAATTTCACTGCTAGCTATGTATTTGCAGCTGTAAGTAACCTTTTCACCTGTCATTGTATAAAATACCTTGCTGAAATTCAGATATCTATTTCATCAATACCAATATCAGTTACCTTATTAAAAGAAAGTTACTGCTTTAGTCGGAAATGATCTTCCTGCAATTAGTTTGTATTTTATCTTAAAGCTGCAGGTGTCCCCTTTTCTTGTTCATATGAAAACAGGGCTGTTAGTGATAATGTAGTAAAATCATTGCTCTTGCAAAGGGAAAGCCTTGTCAACCACACTTTCTGAACACTAAATTTGGGTCATGCCATTTGAAAAAAAAAAAAGGTTTCCTTAAAAGCAGCCTATTTTTGATAATGGGACCTTGATCCACTCCCCAGTGAGACCGAGCATGCATATCATGACAAATCTTTCCTCCATTAAAATAATTTACTGTCCTAAAAATGAATTAGCTGAATCAATATACTGCTCCTGACAGTTCCCTGAGGACTAAGGAGCAGCTGCTTGAGCAGCAAGTGCTGCCTGAACAGTCAGAAACCTCACCTGATACAGGCAAGGAGGCCACCACTGATGTCACCAGAGAGCAATGATCAGACCCTGAAGAACTCATGGGTAGCAATGCTTTTGCTGAGGCAAACCCAAAAATCAGATGTGACTACCAGAACAGGTAAAGCTGCACAATCCTGAAAATGTTTAGTAGTAACAAGCCAGCAAATGTTTAGTAGTAACAAGCCAGAAAACAGCTGGTGCTTCTTATGTGTCATGCTCCTCTAACTAGAATTTCTTTAACATCTGTATCGAGACTTAGCTACAATCAGTTAATTAGATTGATTTGTTTTCAGGGATAGTTTCTGTAACATTTCTTATTACTTGGCTTCTTATGCTGCAGAGATATCCAGATATCCATATGTGTATGTGTTACTCTTAAGGTATTTAATAATGAGTATATTGTCCAGATTTGACTGATTTCTTCAAAAGAACTTCACTGCTTCAGAGCATAGGAGAAACAAAGGATAAAAGTCAGATATCAATCAGTTTGAAAAATTGAGCTGGATGCTTTTAAAAGAGTCAGTGTACATAAATTAGCTGATGTAGAATTACTACAGAGGTAGTAAATATACAGATTTGCAAGATTTTTCCTCTAAATTGATTTTTAAACAAGAAAAATAATATTACAGAACAAGTATTTTTAAACTGAAAATCTTGACTGATAGCTCTTGATGGCTTAGTATTTTTTGGTTTTTTCTATGAAATTAAAAACTTACTAGAGAAAGACAAAATTAACACATTGAGCTATACAATTAAAATATATTCTCAGTCTCAGAAAAGCTGATGGTAGAACTTGATTTTCAGCTCTCCATCCAAATTATTTTTCAATACAAACAATTAATGATTTGAATTTAGAACTATTCTATGATCCTATGATTCTATGATTAGTAGGAGTCAATAGTAGAAGATGCCTAATTTAATTTGAAAAATGAAGTCTTGACATTTTTTGCAATTAGATAATTGAAATTTTTTAAAGTGAAAGATGTTTTTGGAGTATCACCTTAAATTTTTGCTGACAATTGTTAGTTAATTTGTACTAAAAATTTGAAAATCAATATAAAAGCATGTGAAGTGTTCTAAAAATAATGAGTATAGATATATGAATTATTCATAGTTTATTGAGTAAATCAAGTCAGGCTTTTTATTTACTTATTAGATAACATAATATTTTGAAACCTAAAATTACTTTTCACCAGTCTGCCCATAAAGTTTCCTAGTTACGTTTGGTTGATGTACAACATCAGCTGATCTTTCAATCCATCTCCTTAACCACAATGTTTATTAGAACTTATATCATCTTATTGAAAAAGATGAAGTTGTTTCTGGTTTGCATGGCTGGGGCTTGTAGCCAAAATGCAGATTTGTATATTATGGAGTGACTGAAGGCGGTTATGAAGATCCTGATTGTTGGACTTCTGATAATTGCAAAAATTATAATTTTCAGCATATGACACTGAATCCTTCTTCTGCATTTCTTTTCAATATCAGTTTGAGGGTGCAATTACGTATGAAGGCTGCTTTGCTGTCATCAATTTCATCAGTTGGTGATGTTGAGGGCATTTTTTAGCATTGTACTTTTATAACAAGCGGGTCTTTTTCTGAAATCTTTTTTTGTTGAACATGATATGTTGGGCATATCTCCTTTCATCACAGCAGAGGACATTGTATGTTTTTAGGATAAACTAGTTCCATATTAGTAATGTGAAATCTGTATGATCTTGTTTGCATATGTATGCCAGTTGGTAATGCCTTTTGAGGTGTTAAGTGTTAGGGAATTGTGACAGGAACAGTATTTTTTCCTCTCAATAGTTAATTCATGTTCTGTAAATGTTTTCCCATTACACTCAGTGCTATCTTTATTGACTATGAATATAGGGTATATTGAGAATAGCACATCAATAATTATTGAAATTAATGGCTGATATTAATGTATAGAATGCAGACACTTTAAGTCAATTTGCTACTTTAAAAAAAAACAACTCCCAAGGTTGCTGTGCTAAAGGCTTTTAAGGTTGTTTTGAATATGTGTTTAAGAGTTTGTTCAGTGAGTTGGAGCTGTAAAAGTACTCTCTGTGTTGCATACTTGAAGTTCAATACATGGAGATTTTGAGTAGGAATCTGTACCATAGCGAGCCAGGTGCCAAGGCTACTAATATAGGGCATGGTGAGGGAGCAGGTATGCTCCAGCCTTGCAGTCCCATCCCTCAGTATCCCATCCCTCAGTACTGATTTATCTGGTGTAGTTCTGGACACATGCAGAAGCAGAATGTGAGGTAATATTAGTGATAAAAGCTTATGTGTTTATGTATGTCTTTATGTCTTCAATTTACATCCCAGTATTCCATCAAAGTCCCACTTTAAATGCCTCACTAGTTTGTAAATCTTACTCTTTCCTATTTATTTTATCCAAATATGCTTGCTGATATAAATTATCACTTTACATTACTTTTTTATTTCACATAAGAACAATCTTTACTGCTTTACTTATTAATGGTCTGCTGTGCCCACTAAAAGTGATAGAGATGAGAGCGGGTGTCTGGTTTGTTATTTAGTTACAAAAATATCTTTCTTATTTGATTTGTAATCCTGCCTAAAGAAAACTGCACTGCATTCTATTCCTCTTTTTTCTGTTCCTCCTCTTTCATCTTATTCTCAACTATTTAAAAAAAATAATAATTGATCTCAGGCTCATTTTTGTCTGGGAAGAACAGAAGTGTCTATGCAGAGAACTTGTTCAGAACACACACTATTCTGTGCTAAAGATCAGCAAAGAAATAATTCACCCAGGAAGATTTTCTTTTTTACAATTCTGCCAGCCAGCTTTTCCCTTACTATAGGGCTCACATTTAAACTATTTTTAATGTTGGCTTTTGGCAAACAATGCATCATTCTCATTCTATGTTTGAAAGAAGTAGCTCAATAATAAAGAATAATAATTTCTGTGCCTTTTACATTCATGTCTGGGAAGAAGTGTAATTTATAGAAGAAAATTACAAATCACATTATGAACTGCTTAAGAATTTGAGGAAAGGAAACAAGTTCTGGAAGAAAACATGAAAAAAGGGTATAGCAACTACTATTTTTTTCAGAAGTTTAGACATGAGATTTCTTTTATTGAAAGTGGCATATAAAAATATGCATGCAAATGTCTATGATGTCTCATAGAAAAGGTTTTAAAATGTAATGACATCTTTAAAATGAACTTTTCTATCAAGAAAACAGAGTAATTTTTTTGAAAGGATCAAAAGTGAACATTCCCCCTGTGGGTTATATGAAGGAAAGTCTACCCTCTTGAAACTGAGATTTCATCCAAACAAATTTTAACCTAAATACAATTTAATTTACATATTTGCATCATAACACATGATTTAATCACATTAATGAAGTATAGTGGTGCAGAATTCTGAGGAAACTGATATAAATTGGTCTTGCTTATAGCATGGCTGTATTGTCATCACTGGGCTTTGAAGTGACTGGATCTGAGCTTTCTAAAGTATAGTTGGGATGAGCTCCTTTGAAGCACGAGGTTCCTAGCATGAGAAAAAAATATTCAGATCAGTTATTGCTCCCAACTCACAGTGTGTTCAAGCTGTCTTTATTACTTGTCATTGAGACAATAATTTGATTTGACAGGCAGATTGGATGTTATTAAAAGGAAAGGATTTAACTTGCCTTGCTGCGTATGCGAGGTGGTGTTATGAAGATCTACTTTGTTAAGAGAACCAAGACCTCTGTGTGACTGGTTTGGTCTGCAGGTAAGGGAGCTGGAAAATTGCCCAGTTTTGTAATTGGTAGGTGAATTAATTGTATATAGTTATCCATGGTGAGCATTTACTAATGGAATGCATCTCTCACGTTGCCGAAGTCAATAAAGTCTGCCTTTTCCAGGGAAAGCAGGAATCAGCAGTCGGGAGGGAGGGCTCTGCCATGTTCCTGGTGCTAATGCTTTTTTCTTATCTGCTATGAACTTTGCACTTCCACATGGACCCCATTTGACTAGATGCTGTGTATTTATATATACAAGAAAAAGCCTATTTAAAATTACAAAAACAAAAGTGGGAAAGATTGAAAACCAGGTAGATGTAGGAGAGTAGAAAAGGCAAACAGTGTATGAGTGAAGCATGCATTCAGGTAAAATTTATAAGCTTTTTGTGAATGAATAAAGCAGAATGAAATATTATTTGTAGTTATATGGAAATATTACTGGAAAAATATTACCTCATTACTATTTCCACTTTGTAAATTAAAGGCAAGTAGTGACCTCTTAATGAGCACATATAAAATTACCCAGCTTAGTGATCCTTAAACATACTCTGTTATTCCTATTTCATTAACTTGTAACTGGTGAAATTGGCACAAATATATAAGCTCTTTTAATAGGAAAGGTTGCCACTTTTATATAACTTCTTTGAATTTAGGCATATTTAATGGAGTTTTTTTCAAGATTTTGGTAAATTATCTTCTATTTCTGCCAAAATCAATTGGTGGGGGGCAGCACACCACTAAGAGCCTATTTTCTGAGCATTTTATACCAGGACAATTTTAAAATACTGATTTTCAGACACTTAAGAGCAACAGTTTAGAAAGTATCTGGTCCTTTGAAGTTCTTCCATAAACATCCACTGCCAGTTGTAAACTATTTAGGTCTCTTAAACTTATCCTTTGAATTTTTAGAAATACATGTAGTAGTAAGAGGTACACATTATTAGGATTTTGCAATGTTATTTCCTATCAAAGAACAGATTTCTATTGTCCTTTAATGCTGACACTTGTCATATGTCTTTTTTTTTTTTTTTTTTTTCGAAAAAAGGAGACCAAATATTAGTAAATGTACAGGTAAACCTACCAATTAATTAAGTCCACATGTAATTAAGTAAATGTAAATTGCCATATGCTCAGTGCATTTCATAACCCTGAAGATAATAATTACCATATCTAGCTCATAATGGCCTTACTTTCAAAACAGGTGGGATATTCTTCATATCTTTTTTTTTCCCCCCTTAGTTATGTTTTTTTTGACAAATAAAACTGAGACAAGAACTTTCTGTTCAAATTTATGAATGCAGACTTAAAAAAAAATCTCTCCTTGCAGGTAAGAATAAACAAAGAAAGGATTTCCAATCCATCTCATGCAGCCTACAAATTCGAAAGTGAGGCAATTAAAAAGAAAAGTTTCCTCACCTTATGAATTGCTCACACATTAAATTTTACAGAAGGAAAAGGACAAATAATTAATAAATTGACACTGAAACTTCACTTTCTGGAAGACGCCATTTATCTCTGATTCTATCAGACAGTCCTGTGATGTCTGAAATACAAATATATAAAAATGAGAATGTGCTTGAAAAAACAGAATATAAGAAGGAGAGTGAAAGGAAATTTTTTAGAATCTAGCCAGTCATAAAAGATGACTCATCAGACTTTGCATCTCAAAACACTTTCATCTCTGTCTTTGACATGCCCTTAGTCATTGCATGATTTTCTTTAGCATCTTTATGGTTATTAAATACTGAAATTCAGTAGAATATGCTGTAAACTATAAATGTAAATAAATTGCTCTTATTTTGTAATGCATATTATGAACACTGAGAATAGCTGTTGCTCTTGCTTAATTGTGGTATCACTTATAATGGATTTTACTCATTATGTTTAATAACTGATTGGTATATGTGTTGTCTGCCTTCATGATCCTGATGGATGGAAGTAAATGATTCCTTTAGTCATCCACATTTTGGCTGCACTTTCTCAGGGGCTTCTTTTAGACTGTGTGAAGCAGTGTTAAGCAGTATAAAGATTGCCATAGTTAAAGATACTTCATATACAGTCACTTGTCATGCATGACTCCATCAATAGTTACCCTTTCTGAGAAGTAAAAATACAACTGCATAAAGCGCTCTCAAGTAAGAAAGGGTTTCCCAAACTTCATATGGCCAGTGATACAGAAGCCATTTCAAAAGGCTCTGGAACTTTTCACAGCCCAGCTTCTACCAAATGTAATTTTTATGTTTGATGGTACTAAGCAATTAAATTTTCTGAAAACCTGATGGAAAAGGGCTAAGTATGGACATACAGTATGTATTTAGGGCTATGAGTATTTCCTTCATCCTGAGGAAGAAAGACATTCATTTGAATTACAAGGAGAGAGGAGGAATGAGCTGGTTGTTTTGTAGTTTAACTTCTGAAATGAAATGAAATAGAGAATAGCAGTTAAAAGGAGTCTATTAGGGCAATTATTTATACTTTCTTATAAATTCATTCAAACTAAAAAATATTTGATAGAGTACCTCCTTTATAGAATCTATTTAGAAGAACCCTTTGGAATATATTTTACAGGTAGTTTGAAAGATGAGAGTTACCTGTGTGTAAGACTCACAGACCCCTGTAATTCTTAATCTTTACCTTCAGCCTTCCTGATTCTTTTGACCTACTGTTTCCACAGTTTTTAGACAGCAATTTCTACCCAGGCTCATAATAAGAATAATGAAAAGAAAAAAACAAGAAAAAAAACAACGAAGCAAAACCGCAGCAAAAACCTGAATGTCAAGAATATTCACAGAGGAAAGCAATCAAAAGTGATGTTGCAAATCAAGCCTAGAATCACACCATCAAAAATTCAAAAACTTTCAGCTATTTGCAATTATGGTGGTAATTGCTATTTTAAAATGTTTTCCTTCTTTCAAAGAAACTCCATGGTGTTAGCTGAAATTCTAGGTATTTTAAATCACAGAAAATCTTTTTTCAGCTGATGAAGACTAAATATTATAGGTAATCAACACAACATATTATCTACATATTTTAGCTGATTAAGAAAAAGTAGCTTTGGAATTTCTTTAAAAAAATTATTTTACTATATAGTACTTGCTAATTACAGCATACTTTTCCACAGACCAAAATATTAGGGTTATCTGCTTCAGGGCAAGAAATGGTGGCTTTTAGAATTATTTTTAAGAAAATGGCACTTGAGGTCTATGTTTTAATATTTTAGTCCATGTTATTAATCCTTTTCTATTTGTTGTGAATCAGTGTTTGTAGTGGTTTTCATTTAATATATGTAAACAACACATATAACACATAAAATTAATGTTTTCTTAAAAATGCTGTAATTTAAAGATTGATGAATCCATTCCATAATATAAGGCCACTAAGTAAAAGTAAATGGCTGAAAGTGGTGTTTAATAATAATGTAAGAAGAATTTCGGTACAAAATTAGAAGTAACTGAAGGGCAACTAAAATTCTGAGGTTTTTCTTGAGACTTTCTACTATTACATATTTAGAATATGAAATTTGTTCTCAGATAGCAGCAATAAACTATTTCTTGTTTCTTTTGTTCAGAGGCTTGTTTAATTCATAATTTTTGAAGGATGAGTTCCACAAAGGGAAAATTCTACCTCAATTTCATCACTGAAGTTTTCTAATTAGAACTTTTCTAATAAATCTGTTAAAAGTCATATGCTTTTTAAGGAAGCAAAGCTTCATGAGTTTTTTGCTGGGTATTTAGCAAAATTTAATTTGTTGTTTGCTGAAGAACAAATACCAGCAAATGGTTTACATTAATAACATCTGATGAGGGTGAATTTGTACAACGTAAAATTTGTCTAAATGACCAATAGCTGGCAAATTTACAGGATTTGGGAAAGAAACAATGGAATACTTTTTAAATGGCTATTTTATGTGCAGCATTTCAGCATGAAGCAAATGCAAAAGAGTGGGAGGGAAGTGATGGCACAGCACTGATACAACTGCAGTATGATCAATGAAGCTGGCAGAGCTCTGGGTGAAATTTTTTCAAATTAGAGGCAAATTTTCAGTAAGAGAATTCTGACTTACAGACCTTATTTATAAAGCGATCAGAATGAGCAACCATATTCAAATACTCTGAAGTTATATAAGCGGGTTTTTTTTGTTGTTTTGGTTTGGGTTTTTTTAGGTTATTTTTTTCCCCTGGGCTTAAAAATTCAGCTGGAATGTGGAAGTTTCGGAGAAAGGAAGGTTTTAAAACACAAATATAACTACAGCTAGCTGTTATATATATATGTATATATAAAATGGAGGGTTTGATTACTGTGTTAAATATCTAATTTTGTTCTCACTGATTCATAACATTAAGACCAAGGACTTCATAAATATTTAGCATCTTCAGCAAGCTTGTATGACAATTTGAGGCAAAATGAAGCCAATAACCTTAAAAAGAGAGCAAAAAGCGTTCACAGGTTGAAACCACTCAGTATTGTTTAATCTGCAGTACTAAATTTTTAAATCATTCCAGGAAGAAAAAATCTCATACTATTGAAAGAGTATTTGGAGAAATTACTTTTCAACATTTGAGTAAATCTGCCAAATTTGAAAATATGATTCTAATCAGGGCAGGAATGTTGGTGGACTTTCTACAAAAAAGCTATTCTTGTGAATCATTGCATAGGGTGACTTATTTTTATAAGGGGCAGGATCCAGGAAAATTAGGGAGAAAAAAAACTATCATGACATTTTGAATTTTAAGTATACGTTACTTTTCTGAGTTCGTAAGTAGCTTACATAATTGAAATGCAGGCTAAAAAAAAAACCCAAAATATATTTGGATCACATTCATAATATGGCTGCATATTTAAAAACAGACTTTTCATACATATGTTATATATTAGAAATAAAGCTATGTGAGAAGAGGTCTTTGTTTTGTAGTAACTGTAAACCTCAATTTTATTACAGAAGAGATACCACTGAGGTTTTTCCCTCTTACAAGCTATCTCTAAATCTGATATGACATGATACTATATGAATGAAAAAGCAGTAATGATTTCAGATATAAAAAGTCTGAAAGTAAATCTGTAGTATTGCAACTGTACTTGGAAAAAGGACCAGTCATTTTGTTGTATAGAATTCCTGAGCCAGCTGATAGATGAATCACTTTTGACAGTAACTCACTTTTTGACCTATGTGGCAAGGAGAATGTCACAGCAGTAGGAGAGGTTCTGTGATAATTGGAAAGTGAAGAGGACTTGGTGGTGCAGTGGGTTAGTGCATTAGCCTTTCCCCTCTGCAGACCTTGGTTCATATTCTGCCTTAGGATCACTAGTGAAAATTAATGCTTTGGTGTCCTACTTCTATTTGTACATATGACAAAAAAGACCCATATTTGGAAAAAAATGTTGTCTTTCTTCACAATAAAATGGTGTATTGGCAAGGATCTTAGGGCCAATGCACAGTGGCAGAGAGCTTAAACACTTTTATTTCTGCATTATGAGTCTATCAAGCCCACTGTCCCCAAAAGAGCAGTCACTTGGTGTGTTACTAAAGGGAAAGAAAGGAAAAACTTCTCAGTTGATATGTATGAAAATACTGCAGATAATGATGGAAACACATTCAAAATAGAAAGGCTACACTGATACATTTCACTTGGAATTAGCTGCTGCTAATCTCTTTTTCACTGAAGTTATATTTCTCTTGAACTGCTTTACTTGAACCTCTTGCTGCCTAAGATTTTTAAGTGCCAGAGAACTGCTGTTTCTTATGCAGTGGAGTGGAGCAGTGATGACATCCAGTGATTAATTAGCTGAAAAAGTATATATCCCCTAAAGGTATCCTGAGAGCCACTTTCCAGCCCTGCTTAAAAGAAACATACTGCTTGCAGATACAGGTGGTAGTGAGCAGAATGCAGAATGATTATCAGTGATATGCTGGCTTTTATTACAGCTGTAGTGCTGACTTTTACTGCCTTGTAACAAGGGTGGTGCAACCAATTGTGTGTAATTATCCAATGAAAAGAGCTGGAATTTTGTCTTAACTCTTCCTATGTTTATCTTTTCATCTTCAAAATGTACAACTTTCAAGTTACATTAGGGATTTGCAGCAATGTGTGAATACCTCAAGTTTCGAATCCCCAACACAAAAATGTTAGCACTGTTTAGAGAAGTACTGTAACAGTGCAGTACAGTAATACTGTTTACAACTGTGTGAGAGCTTCCCTCTTTAAACATGAATTAAATATTCAGCATGAGTCCAGCCTGAGAACCTTGATGACTAAAGCAGCCTGTTCAAGAACGAAAAAGGCATCAGGGAAGCAAGAACCCCAATTTTATACCCTTCTTCTAGGTAATAGGCAACCACAATTATGGCTCCATTCCTGGAGCAGATGAAAAGAATTATCAGCTAACTACAGTATCCAGTCTATCCCTTTTTGATGATCATTTCCTCCTAACTTGAGGGAAACATGGAGTAAAGATTGAAACCTTCTTTTTCTTTTTCCCTTTCAATAATAACAAAAAAGATAGAGGGGGCATAAAGAGAAGAAGTGAAGGATTAAAGGATAAAGGCTGGAACAGAGGATGCTTGAACAGAAAGCAGCAGACAAGAACAGAGCTGTCATGTGGCTGATAAATCATTCTCCTAATCAACTGTGCCAGCCAAAGAAGGCCTGAGTAAGCAGCTACAAATGAAGAAGCTTTAGGTGATTATTTTATTTCACTCTTCCAACACAGATGTAGTAATTTAAATTTATTCTTTTAATTGTACTAGTTACAATAGGGTAGTAGGAGTCTTGGTTTGAGACTTCCTAGGATGGTGAAAACCTTTAAGCAGCTTCTATACTACATAAGGGTTTAGATCTCCTTAAAGTGCACTAGATTTCTTTGAGTAGATAGATTTTTTCACTGTTTAAGTTTTGTTATTGTTAGTTGTTTTGTTTGTTTGTGGTTTCTTTGTTTGTTTGTTTGTTTGTTTTTTCATAAAATACCGTGGCGTAAATCTGAAGGCCTGAATACGAACCAGAAGCAAGACAGGATTGAACTGTGACTTTACTGTACATTGTGGTGTTCACATAAAGGAATAAGCTAAGATAGGCCTTTCCTTGGTACACCTGCACCTTGCCAAAACAGCAAGGCCACTCCCATTCAGCCTTCACTCACATTTCTTACCTCTAATTGCAGGCTTTTAACAGGGGTGCCTTTTGGATGTCACTATCATATCCTCCTAGATGATACCAGTTTCACAGCCTGGGAGGAGAATGAGTTCATAGGCAGATCCTTTTGCTTCCCTATTTTCATGCAAAGGTGAGATTGAACTGGAAGTCAGATTTGAGGCTGAAATGAAAAAGGAGAAGTTTGAGGTTGAAAGTGAAAATGGAGAATCATGAGTTGTAACAGGGCTTTAGTAAATAAAAACCCCCTCAAACCTGAGAAAGTCTTTGAACTGCTAAAGCAGGTTGGTCCAAAACATTGCTTTTCATTTTTTATTTTTCATGTATGTCTGATAGCATAAAAAAAAGCCTTATGAACCTATCTTTTAATAAATAAAACCTCTGCATTATATACAGCACATGATCTGCTCAGTTATGCTGTGCTCAATGTTACAAGAGAGGCTCTAAAAGAATTGAAAGATGTCTAGTTTGAAGAAGCTCTGCTAATACTAAAATTGTAGAAAGAGGAATGGTACTGTATTCTGGAAACCTACCTGGATCTCCCAATGAACTTTGTAGGACCTTTAGTTTTGCTTAGCCCTCAGAATTCAGGTAGTATTTTTATATATTTCAGTCTTTAACACTCAACAATTTTTCTCACTAATAACTGGCTATGCATCCTGAGACAATTAAAATTTGTCTCTCTTCATTACAGTTGATGTAACTGCATGGGATTTAAACATGTTTTGTAAATCTCATTTTTAGAGATTGTTCTAGCTTTTTTTTTTTTAAACATGGAAAATGAAAGGTAAAGGTAATGCAGCAGTTGCAAGGAAGTGTTCAGATTTCTAGCTGCCAACAGGAGTGTGTGTGCTTCTAGATTTGATTTTGAGTTGAGAAAAGAATCTGACAATTTATTTTTACACCACTTTAGTAGTGGTGTGGATTTTCTTTTTTTAAGTTTCACTGTTGTTAGGTATGATGCACAGAAACAGGGTGAGAAAGTGATTTCATGCTCTATTTCTCCAGATGAAGTTTTGTGCTTTGCTGACAAATGCTGACATGTAAACCCAAATTTCAACTTCCCACATTTAACAATGGTAAATTTAAAAAAAGTTCAGAGGAGCCATAGGTAAACTTTTATTTGCATTTCTTGCAAAAAAGCATGTCTTGATTTTATACTGCTAAGACGACCACAGAATCATAGAATACTTTGGGTTGGAAAGGACCTCTAAAGGTCATCTAGTCTGACCCCCATGACAACTGTTTTTTAAATTGGTTGGACAACTATGCTTTTTAAATTGGTTGTTTGCTACCATAATTTTTAATTACACTGGAACAAAAAGGAAGTTAGAAAAAGAAAAATTGGTAACTGTGTTGGAGATCTGTTTAGGAATTGAATTTTCTTGATTGTTTAAAATCAAATAAGCTTACAGTACTTGGCAGGATATAAAAGGATGAAGTTATCTAATCCATTAGTATAAGGAATCATCAATACCTTTACTTTTGGAATCTCATGAGGAACTCAATAACTTAACACAGAATTTTACCACATAACTATTTCGAGTTCAGTTTTGTAGAGCAAGATCCAATGATCAAGAGGTTATTGAATAAGGAAATGGTATATGTTTCTTTGCTACTGTTTTATTATCCCACAGTTGTGTCTCACAGAGGTGAATGTTCATCTTGGGGTGATTCACAGAATCACAGAATGTCAGGGGTTTTAACAGATCTCTGAAGATCAAGTCAAACCCCCCTGCTTGAGCAGGAGTTATCCATGGGACAGCAATGTGCCCTTGGGGACAAGAAGGCCAATGGTATCCTGGGGTGCATTAAGAAGGGAGTGTCCAGCAGATGAAGGGAGGTTTCTCCTTTCCCTCTACTCTGCCCTTGTGAGACCTCACCTTGAGCATTGCATCCAGTTCTGGGCTCCCCAGTTCAAGAGGGACATCGTACAGTGAGAGAGTACAATGGTGGGATATGAGGATGATGAAGGGACTGGAACAGCTGCCTTAGGAAGAAAGTCTGAGAGACCTGGGGCTTTTCAGTCTGGAGAGCAAAAGACTGAGAGGGGATCTAACTAATGTGTATAAATACATGAGGGCTGGGTGTCAAGAAGGAAGGGACAACCTCTTCTCACTTGTGCCCTGTGACAGGAGGAGGGGCAATAGGTTCAAGATGGAGCACAGGAACTTCCACCTCAACATGAGGAAGAATTTCTTTACTGTGAGGGTTACAGAGCCCTGGAACATGGTCCCCAGGGAGGCTGTGGAGTCTCCTTCTCTGGAGACTTTCAAGACCCATCTGGATGCATTTCTGCTCCCAGCTGTCCATCTTTTCTCTCTCTGTCCAGTCTCTGCTCCAGAGAAGGGAAAATTGCCTGAAGAATAGCTGCTCAGCTACTTCTGTTTACAAAAATAAAAAAGTTATTCAGGTTTATCTTAATATCCAAGGCTTTATTAAACTGTGGAGGTTCTCCAGATGTTTAATGAATGTCACTGTCCTTCCTCCTTGGGAACAAAGCAGATAAGAACGGAAACCATTCCAGCCAGCCACCAGACAATGGTAATCCATCCACACTCATTAATCATTGGTTTAATGTAGCTGGACTCTTCAATGAGTTGATACTTTTTCAACATGTAATTTAAGACAACATAGTTTCACTTGAAATAAAGAAACAAGTGTCCCATATTTTTCCTGAGGAAAGACATTTAAAAAAAATGTTTCATCCATCTCCACTCAAAGTCACTAATGGCTGTGATTCTTGTTCCTGCTGCATAATCTCAAGAAATATTATCACCTAATAACATAGTAGAGCCTTGCATTAAGATGGTTCAGTGTTATCTGGCCAGATATATAATTTTGAGCTATTTCTGGTGTTTCATATTTACTCTTAAGACGTTTCCTGGCTCTCTGAAAACTGAATTTAATTCCACCAAAAAGGTAGGTACTGTGTATTGTACATGTAAGATACAACTTTAGGATATGAGAGAAAGTTATGAAGAAAGTTATAATTTTGATAATAGAAGAACAAAAGAATTAATGTATTAGAAAACATTTACCAAAAGACTTAGGTTGTTACCCACATTTCTAATGAGAAGCTCTAGGATAACAGCCATGATCACTGGTTTATGATAAAGTATCAGAGGCCTTAGATTACCCGTCCAAGAAGGACTAATATCATAAGGATAATATCATAATATCATAATAGTGTGTAAGCAGTTTTACTGAATTGTCATAAATGTAAGCAATTTTCAGAGGCAAAATTTTTTTCAATTTAGAATAATGGAATACTTCTAGGTGAAGTAAAATTATGTCACTGTCTGTTCATTACCTGAAAATACATACTGCAAAGAAGAATATTACAGTTTAGAATGGAAATAAATAGTTTTATATTTCACTCTTTGGGTTCATTTCTTAGTTGCTGGGGATTTAGAAATGGAGCAGTTGTTGGGTGGGTAAGTAAGGGTCCATGGCTTTGATTTAGACTTTTTTGTCCTACAGCCTTAATAAACTCTGTGGCAAAATGTTCCCAGTCATAGCTCTACATGACATTAGAGTCGTAGCCAGCTTATGTGACTACAGCCAGGTGCTGCATCCCTGGCAGATTTCAAGGAGTACAGAAAAAGTGTCTCAGTTTTGTGAAGTCTGTATTAGGAAAAAAAAATGGTACATCGTATAGGTGTTTATAGCTCTGTTTTGTCTCAAACAAGTCAAAGCTTCAATCTTTCATGTATTTAGAACTTTTTAAAGAAATGATTCATTCAAGATGACAACAACTCCTGAAAGGATAAAAGCTTAAGAAAATACATAATGTGCTGAAATATGCACACATTGTACCTCATCTTGCCCAGTTCTCCATGAAATGTCAGAAGAACCTCCTACTGTGATATGTCTGTGAGCTCTGCAAGACTGATTAAATTTCTATATAATATCAATTGTTGCATCCTGTGAACCATAAATTATAAAATTTGTGTTCTATTTTATCACTCTGTAAAAAATCTTGAAACTTCTTTTCTTTTCAGATAAGAAGAATAAACTGTGACTCTATTTCTGTCAATTTTACGCACATAAACAGGGTGTAAATGTGGGGTATATTCTTTATATATGTATGTGAAAGAAATAGATTAAGAAAGTATTTGCTAGAACAAAAAAAAAAAAAAAATATTCTCAGTTTTGTAGCATCCTGAAATATGGGGAAAAAATTATGTGTCCAAAGCCTAATTTGTAAAGGTCCCTTGAGAACAGAAGAGAGAATACTGAGGATTTAAGAGGATGCAGTTTCCTCCCTTACATTTTTAACTAGTGGAAGAGCAAAATATAATCAGGAGATTTTTGCTCAAGAAGATTTTCTTTATGACAGAAACTAGTGTTAAAAGGGCTTGTGGTCATTTCTCACACCACTTCAAGATGTGTGGTTTCTGTACAGAATCTCAACTTACACATTTAAATCGTATTCAATGTTTTTGACCTTTTGGCACCACACACCAAGAGGCTAATGTGAGGAATCTGTTCCTCTTGAATTGCTGACTGTAGTTTAAGCCCATTGTTCAGAGAATATCAGGATTATGAATTTCAAACTCAGATGAACGAAATAAAAATGTCTTTATTCTCATTCTCATCTCTGTCTCACACTCTCTCACTCCCTCTCACAGGGTTTTGTACTGCAGCTCATCACCATTGCATCTGAGTGCCTTCCAAATAAAATAAATAACAGTAGCAAAGCCTCTAGTGAACGTCATGGGGAACATCAACATTGAGAGGCAGGGCTTATAAATCTGCATTCAACACTGTATGAACGTGCTTAGATTGCTTCCAGGCTGGAGCTGGCTTACATCCAGCTTCTTGAGTAAAGTGTACTTGAGCAACTTCAGGTCTGTGTTCAGTGTAGGAACATGCTTTAGGGTTGATGCTTCTCTCAGGGCGGGGGTAGAAAGGGATAAAGGTGAGAGAAGGGAGTGTGTTTTTGTGACAACTTTTGGTGGTTTGTGGTAATTGTGCACAGTTTTTATTCAGATTGTAAGTTTCACTGTTACGAAAACACTTGTGATTTCTTATGTTGCTCCTTAATAGAAATCAGCATAATTTAAATTACTTTTCTCAATTAAAAAATAACAGTGGAATTAATTTTTTTTTTTCATGCAAGACCACTTCTCTTTTTCTTTGGTTTAGTTTTATTGTTTCTTGCATATTTAGTATTGTAGGTAACCTGATTAATATCATTAAATCAAGAGCAAATGTAATGTCCTGGTTTGGGCCAGGACAACGCTAATTTTCTGTCTTGGAATTTTGCTTTCAGCTAAGTCTCTTGCAAGTAGCTGTGCTTGCTGAAATTAACAGCAAGTTTCTCTGTCAGTGTCTGCTTCTAAGACTGATAACACTTGATGTTTATAGTTAGGGCTAGAGACTGGTGTGCAGAGCCAAGGCCACTGCTCAGTTCTAAGGAGCATCTTATGCTGCAGAAAGAGGAAGGGAGTAAAGAGGTTACGCCAGCGATGCTCCTTTAGGGAGGAATGGACAAGACAAATGACCAAAATTGACCAAACAGGGTATTCCATTATTCCATCCCATACACGTCATACTCAGTGTAATTTTGAGGGATCACGAGGGTCAAGCCCCTTTGGCTTCACCCTTTACCCTTCCCTTTGGCCCTTCTTCACCTGTCCCTGTTTGCTTTGGCATCCTGGGAGGATTCTGTCTATTCATCTGCCTGTAGTCCTGATCTGAATCTGTGTGCTCCTGCCTCCAGCTCCTGACTGGTGCTGACTCCAGGTGTCCAGCCAGGACTTTCCCAGGGCTGCCCTGCAGCCTCGGTGGTGACGTAAGAGTTACTGGGGAGGAAAAGGGGAGGAACGTGGTATCATTTTTCTGTATATTTGTACATATTAAATAATTTTTCCTTTTTTTATCATTACTGTTTCATTAAAGCTGTGTAGTTTAGTTTCCAACCTGTAAGTCTCTCCCTTATTCTCTCTCCTTTCTTTATCAGGGAGAGGAGGGGGATTAATAGAGAGCATCTGTCATTCTGTTTAATTGCTGGGCCAGCTTTAAACCCTGACACGTAAGCTGATCATAATGGAGTGGCTTTCAAAGATGCAATATTTTTTTTGAGAACGGATCATAAATGGAAGTGATTAGTATAATTTTGAAAGATATAGTTTGTGGCAAAATGTATTAATAAAAACGGTAATTGCAAGAGTTGTGAAATTTTGAATGGCAAATATGGTAACAACAAATTCTGAAGTAAACAGCTTTAAAGTTCTTAGAAGCTGAGTTACATCAAACCAAACAAAAAGGTGCAAAACCTTTCCCCTTAATGTAAACATTGTTAGGTTGTAGGTAACAGAGGGCAGGTCTCATGGCTGATTTTCTTTATAATCTTGTGGAAGCTCTTTCTCCTGGAGAAATTAGATTTAAATCCTTTCAGAAGTTTTCTTTATGACAATACATCATATAGTTAGCAACTTTGTTAAGAGCTGACAAAGAAATGGCTTGCTGAAACATTTGAGCATCATTGAAAAGATACAGTTAACAGTGAATCAGTAATAACCAGTTTGTTCAAACTATTGATATAAATTCTGGGCAACTTCTGAAAGGTTAGTGGTTGCAACTCGGTTTTTTTGAGTGAGATCTGCAAGTGTAGAAATTATGGTTCTAAAATCAGAGGTGTAATTGTCTTGTACAGCTTCTTTTTGATCATTAAAGAGCATTTCAACATCACAGAATGTGCATCTGATAAAGACAATATAAAATACTCAATTTTTTGCAAATGTTTAATTATATTATCACTGCATTTTGAAAGTGATTTATCTAGGTATTTGAATTATTTTGAATTATTTTACTTTATTTTATTTTATTCTACATGGAAGACTGGAGTGAAGTGGATACAGAGTTAAGGACAGCAAAGACATATATGCTTGAGCCCTGTGAGGTGCTGCTGTTATTACTCATGAGGAAGTGTAGATCTAGACTGACATCTCAAAGAATGCAAAGGCATCACAAGACAGCTTGAGATGACTGTGTGGATAGATTTGGGAGAGAAGCAAGGAGATGCTTTGCTCTGGGTAGCTAGGCAAGAGGAGTTAGATTAATAGCACTTTATCATAGTTCCTGGCAGAACTGAGCATCTAGAATGTTGGCCAAAAAGGACAGTAGTGATAGTATATGGGTAAAAGTGCTAACACACTTTTTATCCTTTTTTCAAGCATTAAGATCCTTCCTAGAAGCCTAATTAATTGATCTGAATTTTAAAGGTGGTTTGTTTGGGGGGGTTTGGGAGGGTAGGTGGTGGGGTTTTTTTGTTTCAGGGTGCTTTTATTCTGCAGAAAGGTTCGATTTTAAAGCCTTCACATAAGATCTTAAGTTTTAGTTTGGAACAAATCAATTTCTATTAGTAGATTCTTCATACAGTCACATTATGCCTTTTGAATCCATTGATTTTGATAAGGAATCAGTATGTCATTATTTTGTTTTTTAAACCTTCCTTAAAAAACTGTCTTGTTTTAAAATTAGGTTTAGTAGAAAGTGTTAAAGCAATAGGAAACTTCATCCTCTTTTAGAATTTCACTGAATTTGAGAATCAAAAGTTAATATATGCCACAGTAAAAGTCCCAGAGGTATAGAAAATTACTCAGAAATGTGGAGTCCTCTAAAGTATTCCCTAGTTAAAGAAAATAAATGAATATGCCACCTATTTGAATCCTGGGAAGATTACTTATCACAGCAGAAAGATAGCTCTTATCACCTCAAATGAAGGAAGAATCACAGGCTTAAGAAAAAATTAATATTTTGACTAAAAAAAAAGATAGAAACAGGCGTGCAGGTCAAACAAAGAAAAAGGCAGGGAGTTTATTCAGGAAAATCTGAAAAGTATCTGGTGTTCTGGATTCAGTAGATCCAAGCTCAGAGAAGGAGCACTAAAGAAAGCAAAAGAAAGATAAAGCTTTTCAGCTTTGCACTGCCAGTATCTTTCATATGTTCATCATTTTTCAGGCTATGGATTTCCCCTGGAGTTACAATAATTACATTAGTTTGGATAGAAGTTTAGTTGTGTAGTTTCTGGCCCATAAGAAACTGGGCTTCAGAAACCAAGAATAACACACAGGCTCTTAGACAGCTCAGAAATAATTACAAAAATGTAAATTTTTTGTGTTTGTTCTTGTTTCTTACTCAAAAAAAAAGAAAACCAACCCATCTTAAAATATAGGTTCAGATTCTTCGGTTATGTTTCTTGGCTGCTCAGCATAAGCCTTCTCTAAAAACTGGAGACTTCATGCCAGACCTTTGATCTAAAGACCCAAGAGCAAACGAAATTGCAACTCCCAATCTTATTTCCAGGTAGCAATGTTCTATTTCAGTAAGTTAAATTATGAGTAGAATATAGAAGGGTAAAGGCATGGAAATAAAGAGTGCTTTCTACCTTTTTAACACTTTATAACATAAAATTTTGTTTTGCCTATATAAAATAGTTTAATAGAATTTAAATTCCATAAAGCATCATTATTGAGAAGGTAATGAATAGCATTAATAATGTGTTTTGAGAGACATTGGTGCAAATCTCATACCTTTGGAACATACGTGAATTAATTTCTGAGCAAGATTATTCTAGAGATGGGCAAGATCAACAAAGGAAACCTGTGAAAAGGTTAAATGGCTTGCATGATGGGAGGAGTAAATTTGCCCATCTCTCATATCCAGCTTTGATCTATACATATTAAACCAATTAATTGTATCTGACAGTTCCTAAATAGGTCACAGAGGCATTCATATTGGGAGTGAGAAGCGATAATAGGTGAGATAATTCTAAGGTACAACTGTTTACCTCAGCTCTCTAACTGCTAACTACCTATAATTAAACAGCATCTCTAGTGTTCAGTGATGGGTAAATGAATGTGGATGCTTTCAGTTTGTTGTTAGCAGCCTCTGCTCTGTAGAAATTGAGCTGCTGCTGACTCAAAGTTTCAGGCAGGTTGGTGAGGTGAAAGGAGGTCATGATTTTCTAGAAAGTCTGAGAAATACTGCATTAAGTTGCACCTTTTCTCAAATATTCTAGTCGTCTTCTGATTTGACTTCACAGAGCTTGACATTTGTGGTTTGCTTTTACAGATCATAGGAACTGTTCAGACATTAACTCTGCCCATAATTAGGTGAGTGAAGATCGCAAGCACTGCAAGAATTTCAACTTTACCCTCTCTGGCTGAAATTCAATTAATGGTAGCCTTCTCCTACACGGTACCTCAGCTGTCCCCAGTTAGGTGGCTCTATTTGTAGTTCCTTACTTAAAAATCTGGTTTTGTCCCTCCTGATACTTATGGAAGTCTATGACAGCCAGTTTCTTGTGAATACTGGGAACAAAGGCTTATGCTCCTATTCTTTATAAGGAATTTATCCTTCTGCGAGTATCCATCCTCTGGTGTTAGATTTCTCTGAGACAGGTGTTTAAGGAAAGCTTGGGTATGTAGTTAGTAAAGTACTGTTGGTAGGAAAGCTTTTGGTGTTGTATCAGTGTAAGTCTCCCCTATGGTTCCTTTCCTGCTTCCCTTTATTACAGGTTTTTCCAGAAGATGCTGTCTTGACTCATTGCCCATGATTTTGTAAGATCTCCCGATGTGGCATACAAGTGGATGCTGTCTCTTCTGATATGTTGGTGTATATCCTCAAGGGAGCAGAAAAGAGACTGCAGTTTAGTTGAGCCTGTGTAGCAGTTCTCTCTCTTGTTCTCTGTAGGGAACTCTAGAATAGAAAAGGCAGCCAGTCATGCATGCTGTAATTTACATCTGATTGATGAAGGGTTCAGATTCACAGGAACAATTTGCACTGGGACTCCTGTGGGTCTAAAACTGAAATATTTTGCTACTGCTATAGAGCATTAATTTTTGTCTTGATAAGTCTCATATCTTTCCACGTCAACTTTGTTCTCAGAATTGACCCTTGAACTTAGATGTTTAAATGATTCTTGTTTCCCATGTTAATAATTAAGTAAGCTGAGTTGTAACCGAAAACACTGCCCTTCTAATAATCAGATAAATAAATTTTATGGAAAAAGCACACCATACAGTATTTGCTGTGCTTGCAAAGTCAACTAAACCTTGATTTTTGATTTGAATATTCAATCACTTAAGTCTCCAGAAAAAGCACAACCTTTGAGAAGAAAAATGTGTATCAAGTAAAAGTTCTTGGACATCTCAGAAAGAACAATAAATTAGTATTTACTAATGAAACAGAATTAGGCCAATAGGTATTGTCAGTAAATTCTCAAATGAACATAAATACTAAATGAAATACTGTCAGAACTTACTATTTTGTAAGATATGTTTGTTTACAGAGTGTGTGTTACTTTTATAGCAAAAAATATAGCTCTTGCCCTAGGAATCCCTGCAACCACAACTAGGCAGGTTTTGTTCTGACCTAGTATGTACCACACACAAGCTGCACATCTAGAAACTTCTTAAAGTTAAATAAGGATAATTGAGTTTGTTCTGATTTTGTTTCTTGTGGGTTTTTTTCTTGAATTTTACTATTTTTGTAGTATCTTGCCAGAATAAGGAAAATGACAACGAATCTTTCTGTGCAATGTAGGAATAATTAAATAGTACTGCTTGCAAAGGCATAATTTTTTTTTTCATTTAAATGTGCCTTCAAAATGAAACAGCAGAAAATTCTCATTCCTTATGTATATTTCCAGACTAACTAAACAAGTAAATATATAAATTTGCCATAAAACTTATTAATGGGCATTTGTTTACATATTTTTATCTCAATTATCTATCCCCATGGGACCCATTCAATCAATTTTTCACTAAGTAGTTTTCAAAATATAATTACTCTTATGGGTAGGTCTATGAACAGCAGTGTCATTTACACTATAGTTCACTAATTACAATTCTAAGCCATTATAATGAATTATACTTGTACATTCTTCAAGAAGATCAGCTAATGCTAATCACTTCTATCACATATATCACTTAGAAGACATCCATCTATAACAGCCTTTTCATTTACAGTCTCATTCCCTTTTAATTTTCTTGCATTGTAAGATATGACCAGGAATGTATAGTGTATGTTCACATAATCAGTTAGTCTCATAAACTTAGTAATGAATGTTTATGTTTAAAATGTAGAAGATGCATTTTTCTATTTTTTGGATATATTTAAGATGGAAACAATGTTTGTGATTATTAAGTGTACAGTACTGGAACATCAGTTCTGGAATTACTGTCTAAAGGAATAACAGAAATAAATAATTCTAGTATAATACATTTATGAATGGGATGTATAGGGCAGATTAGTATTTATGTTGAGTGACAGGATTTGTTGACCTGGATGCTTTTCTAGCCCTAATTTTTTGTGCTTTAACAAAGCAGAAAAGTACGTATTGCAAAGTAAGGAGCTGAGTGCTTTTTGTCTAACTAATCTAGAAACTGAATGCCTAGATACAGGCAATAAAAAAATTCCTTTGCAGGATGAAGCATGCTGAAATAATGATCTAATACTTGCACAAAATCCTTTTGACTAGTTTGACAAGGAAAGTGTAATTTCTTCAGATGTGGGAAACTTTGCTGGGGATTTAGGTACCAGAGGCACAGTTGTCCCAAGTGTAAAAATTGGTGCTGCAACCTCTCCTCTCCTTTTTGTCATCACAGAATATTAAGACAATGCTTTACTAGTAGCTTACCAGAATTTCTAAGAAGTTGTGGTAACACAGATAACAAGGAAAAGTTATTATTAAGAAGAGAAGGTTGATGGTTAAAAAATATACTCTGAAAAGGTGTGAGAAATTCTTTGAAGAAAAATTACAATATAAGAAAAATTACAATATAAGAAAATGCAACACAGAGGAGTTTTATAGTGTCTGAGTAGTATAACTTCCTTGAGAGGAATTACAGACAACAACTGAGTCAACTTTACAGATTGAGAGAAAAGGCATAATAGTATTTAAAACTTTTTTTTTTTCTTCTTCTTCTTTCTTTCTTCTTCACACATCTAGTGGGGGTTGACCACTAGACATTCCAAAGGCAATTTTTTTCCTTATGCAATTTCATTGTCCAGTTCACTACCTCAGTTTAATCTATATTTTATCTATAGTTGTTGACAGACATACAGTAAATTTTGTCATCTGAATGCTAGACTTAAGGAGTCATCATGCTGACTGATTCCTGGACCACATTCTTTCCAGCTAATGAGGGAGAGTATAGGACAATAATCAGTAGGAAAGTCAGATATCTGGTAAAATTCCCAGCCATGAATAGAAGATAAATTGATGAAGATAGGGAAAATGAGAAAGGTAGTTTGCATAAGAAGGAAGAGACAGTGTAAATAGATCATGAACTGTACCTAGAAGATGAGGTAAAGAAGCAGTGCAGCAGACTGATCTCTGAAGGAAACTTTGCTGATAGAGGTACAGCAAATCCCCACAAAAAAGTCAGTGTGTGTCAACAAGAATAAGAAGGTGTCCTGGAAAAACTCCTGAAGAAGGGCTTTTCTATGAGCTGTCTTCCAGCTGCCAAGCTATGAAATGTGGATCTTAGATTACAAATCAATTTTATGGGAGTAAGGAAAAATCCACCATTATTCTTCATGTCAGGAGAAAACTATATAACATCAAATTCTTACAATTTATACTAAGGTGTTGTCCTTGTGAATCTCATTATTTATTTTTTTAGTTATTAGATATACAGATTTTTTTCCAGTATCAACAGCTTGGAATAAGTATTCTGAAAAAAACATCTCAGCCATAATTCCAGTGGTTTGTGTTGTTTGGGTTTTTATTATTATTGCTATAGTTATTATTATTAATAATTATTTGCAAAATGTTATTTCACATGAGTTTAAACTGTATGGAACTGCACTCCTCTGGAATGGATGGGAGAACGTTCTGTTATGTATACACATATATAGACATATATAGACATGTATACACTTTAGTTTCTTTACCCTAGAAATTGTACCCACTGAATGTGGAGTATAATCAGGATAGACAAGATATGGTTATGGAACATTCTTGGGGTGTTTTGGCATATGAACCCAGTCCATGAATCCAAAGGAAAACAGTTGTAACTATTCTAGAGCTAAGTCATTGACTAACTCAAAGCAAGCAATGAGAGAAAGGAGATTGGAGAGTGCTTTAACTACAGAAAGAAATATCCACAGAATGTTTTTTCTTCTCTAGGGTCCTGCACTATTTGTCACAGATCCATGACTGTGATAGGTCTACACCTATGCCCATTTCTTATCCTGTTGGTATCCACTATGTGTAGTCTCTGGAGGACCTACTGTCAGAGTGCCTGGGATGCAAGATAATAGTTTAAGTATTCTGGCTAGACCTCAGACTATACTTCTAGGCATATTCTGTGAAGGCAGGCAATTTTATTCTGAGCAGCAGCCCTAAAAGCAGCTTTACCAAATATTTATAGTCTGGTATTAAACCAGGGTTGCAGTACTGTAATTTTTATTTTCTCCACAGTTCATGGGTCTAGTTAACATGTAATAATCATAAGGTAAGAATGGTTGAAATATGTCATATCAAAGGTATACCTAGACGAGCATCTCATCTATAATGCTGGTAGATAGTGGATACTTAAGGCAGATAACAAGAACATACAGAATTGTTCCGACTCTAGGATTTTCACAAACAATGCTTTAGGTCTTGCACGAGTGAGAGGTTACTGTTGGACTGCTGTGTTTAAGAAGTGCCAAAGTACCTATTCTCCATCAACTAGTCTAGTCCTGCTCAGAAGCCATTTGTGCTTTTTGCCCCTAGAGAATCAGAGAGAAAAAATACAACTCCCCTGCATATTATGCATTGTAAAAAGTGAGACTTCTTCACTTAAAAAACAAATGCATTGTTTGATGCTGCCACTGAGTGTTTGGTTGTTTGGTGTTTCAGTTTTATGAGATGTAAGAGCTTATTCAGGCTTCCTCCTTTTCGCTGCGTTTATGACTGGATTTCTACTATATTGCCGCTTAGTCATACCCTCTATGTCAGTGTCAGGTCCTAGTCTGCTAAGTTTTTTCCCATTTGAAAGCACTAACATGCCTCTGACTGTTGCCACTTTGCCACTTTCTACTTTTCTGTTGCTATTTTTTTTTCTTAAAAAAGGTAGATCAGAGTTACATGCAGTGTTGATGAAATAGATGTATTTCTTGAATACTGCAGTGATGTTTTCAATTTTACCATAATTTTATTTCTTTTATTTTTCTACCTTTATGGCCACTGACCACTTTATGACCAGTTAATGGAATTGAACTGCCTGACTAGCTTGGTGGATGAGGGAAGAACAATTCGTGATTGGAAGGCTGTAGTGGGGCAAATACTGTTTAACGCTTTCATTAATAACCTGGATAATGGGAGAAACTGTTCTCTCATGACATTTGCAGACCGTACAAAACAGAGAGGTGTGCTGCCATTCAGAGCTACCTGGACAGGCTGAAGAAATGAGACTGAGATGAATCTCATTGTTTGACAAAGGGAAATGGCAAGTCCTGCCCCTGGGAATCAATAACCCTTGCACCAGTGTGGCAGCAGCTCAGAAGATAAAAACATTAGAGCCTTGGTGGAGAGCAAACTGGCCACGAACAAGAAATGCATTGTCACAGCAAAGAATGCCAACAACATCCTGGGCTACATTAGGCAAACCATTGCCAGAAGCCTGGGAGAGGTGGTCTTTGCTTGGATCAATGGTGAGACTTACTTGGTCTGCTGGGTCCAATTCCAGATGATTAAGGGATTGGAGTACCTTTTGTCTCACTTAAAAAGTCTTAAAGAGATGGGGTTGTTTGGCCTCCTGAAGAGAACCTGGACATTTCTATCCTGTGAATTATCTGGTAATGTTTTCAGACTATTTCCTGAGTGGCAACCAAGAAGTCTACTTGAAGTTGACTTTTCTGCTTTTATTCTTCATATCCACTGCTTTGAAACCCACCTGCTATTTGATCAGTAGGTCACTCAGTGTTGTGAATTGGCTGAGTACTGGCAGGATAAAAAGAAACTTTATAGAAAAGAACCTGGGGACCTTGATGGACAAATTTCAATTTGTCAGCAGGTACCATTGCTGCAAGGAAGGCTACCAGTATAGTCTAAAGATGGAGAGAAGTTGTTTTTCTTACTGTTCATCACTTTTGGTGCTGTTGGAGTACTCTGCCCAATTTTATGCTACCCTAATGGACACATGAGATGGAAGGAGCAGTTGAGAGAGGTGAGTTTATTTTACCTTAAGGAAAGAAGGCCCAGGGAGGACCTTGCTACTGGCATGAATTGTCACTGGGGCATTACACAGTAGGCAGAGCCAGACCCTTCTCAGAAGTACACAGTGAAAAGATCAGAACTATGAAAAGGAAAATTCCAAATAGACTGTTAAAATATAAATAAATATATTTATATAAATATAAATAGAATTAGACTCTTAAAAATTGTTTTGTTGTGTTGTTTTGTTTCATCAAGGGTGATGAAATACTGTAGCAAGTTGCAAAGAAGTTTTGTAATTACTATCGTTGGAGATATGAAAATATAGCCAGACAAACCTATGGCCAAATTGATCTGACTTCAAAATGGTGATGCTTTAAGGGGGAACAGATGACCCTTCCAGTCTAAATTATTTTGTCATTCTCCAACTATTTTTAGTCAGCAGAATATATGGTATGTAGAATAATGTTGAGTCATCCCATTGCTTTTTCACTTCAATATTAGCCCCATTTTTAAGATTAGGTTTAATTTACAGTTAGATAGCCTCTCTTTATTTCCAATATTGTTTACTGTCCTTTAAACAGAAGGTATTTTTAGAAATTCATTGTTATTTTGTCCCCCAATTTTTGCTGTTTGCTTTTTAAATCCTTTGAGGATTATGTATCCAAGATACATAAAGAATATGTATCCAAGAGATCATCTCTATCCTACATCTCAAAAATCTCTAATAGATTTGTGAGGCATCAATTTTTTTTTTTAAAAAAAAACAATGCTTTCTGGTGCTTCATGTTTACTACAGTATTTGTAATTTTAATTTGTAACAGTTTGTTTGATAAAGAAATCAGACTTTCTAGTCTTTAGTTCCCAATCACCTCCAGAGACATCTTTAATGAATTGCTATTATAGATATATATTCTATCTCCCTCTTTCTTGTATGAAAGCAGATTAAATGGTCATTTACATACCACAGTTAATAGACCAGAATTTCTATGTGTGAATTCTTCAGAAACTATGAGTAGTTACTTCTAACTCATGGTGATTCTTCACTACCCAACTAATCAAGCAACTTACATTATTTTGAGATATATTTTTTAGACTTTTCCCCAGCAAAGAATGGCTTTGAAACAGGATTTTTATTCCTGCTTCTCTAGTGAACATGAGATCTCGGATTCATGAGGGGAATGCTGATCCTACTGAAGTCAATCTGAATTTTGAAGTTAGGAATACTTTAGAATCATTGTACATCCACTGACAAATACCATGTGCTTTGAATCATTGATTACATTCAAGCTAGTTATTTGCTAATAGTACAACAAAATGGGAGCCAGATTTATTTAAGTTCCAAATATGTTGTACAAGATGTATGAGCAAATCCCAGTAACTGCAAAAATGCTGCTAGGTATTTAAATGCCATAAATTAGTTACAGGTGTGCCCCTGACATAAACTGACAGTGTGGGGAGTGCAAGTGACTTCAGAAAGCAGTGAGGACTGGGATGTTTTGCATATATTCTATTCTTTGAGATGATTAACACAGTGAAAAAATAAAGCCAGTTTATTCAGTGACTTTTTTAAAAAAGGAAAGAATAATTTAAGCAGAATCTAAATTAAGCTTAAATTTTGCATTGTGCCCTGTTTGCACAGTTACTATCAAGTAGCAAGCTGTGCAAAATATGGAAACAAGTTAGTAATGTACCAGCAAATAGCCCACAAAATAAAACAAGTAATTATAGGATGTACTTCAAAATAGGAAAAAAAGGTTATTTTAAAGTAATGCTTGACAATGAGTATTTGTAAGACCATGCAAACCAGAAGGAATTACTCAAAAGGAATTCTAGTAAATCAGTTTATTATAAAAGACAAGGGGAAGAAGTTGCTTGGAAATGAGCAAAAAACATTAATATGTGTAAGAATCCTACTGCAAGCAAAGGAAGCAGGGGAATTGTGAGATCTCTGTAATCTGTGCATCATTCTGCAAGGAGCCTAGGACAGCAATAAAGCAGCTTTATTTTGAAGCATCTAGGAGGAATCTTAGGGTCTGCATTAGGTTTCATCTTGCCTTTCTCAATCCAGTACTTTACCATCTCCTTCCCAAACTGCATACCATTAGCACTTCTGTATTCTAATCTCTCCCTTGCTGCTTAAAATTATCACTCCTTTATTTCAAATATGGCTTCTTATCCTCTGCTCTGCTAATTGGCTTTATTACCCTCGACCCCTTCTTGCCTCCACTGCAGGAAGCTTGACATTTTTTTCATCACCTAATCCCCACTTTTCACACCCCTCCCTTCTCCTTCCCACCCCCCTCCCTTCATTTGCTTCCCTTTCCTCTTTTGGTGTATTCAGAGCTGCAGAGAGCTTTTCAGCAGATATTCAAACCCCTGAAGAGATTCAAAGAGATCGAAACACAGCCCAAGAGCTGGGGGGGGGGGGGTTCTTCTGGGCTGCCAAAAGCATAAGGTAACATTCAGAATGAGGTCACTGTACCGTGATCTCATTTTGAATTGGATTTGCTTATGAGGCGTAGGAAGCCTGGTAGAAAGCATATTTTCTTGCTAGTTAGTATTACATCAGCAGACTGTGAAAAAAACCCAGGCCTTTGCTTTCAGTTCCTAAATTATAAATTTGTATGTCAAGAGTTTAAACAGAGTAAGAGGAGATGATAAAACTGGTTTAAGCTAGGCAGGGACTGGACTTGCAGCAGCCAAGTGGAGCACATGTGTACAGAGTTGCCAAAAGGAAATGAAATATTTGAGAAAAGTATTGTGCAGGGTAACTGCAGATGCTTTGAAAAGAACACCAATGATTTTGGTGCTCTCGAAAGCAAGATAAAACTGACAGGGGAGAGCATGGCATGAATGGGTACTTCAGAAACTTCCCTGTAAAGTGCTGCCAGCAGGCTATTTAGGAAAAATACAGCATTCTGGTATTTGCTCCGAGTTCTCCTTGTCATTTCTTAACAAGTAAAAGCATATTCTTTCATGTGAAAAAGACAGAAATAGACATTTCATGCCCCCAAGAGCCTACATAATGTAAAGAACGGGATAAAAAAGAGGCACTGGGGAGGCCATACCTGGTATCAAGTAAAACTTTTCATTTTGAAAACACGATCATTAGTTTTGCACCTTTAGTTGTATTTTGACATAGTGGATCTGGCAGGACTTTGCAGCGATTTGAATGAGAAGTTAAACAGTTGGTGTATTACCTCTGAAAGTGGTATTGAAACACCAGGCAGCCTGCGTGGTGCTTGTGTGTAGGAGCCACAGAAGAAATAGCAGAGTGTGATGAACTTTGCGGGTAACCTGACTAACTGGTGAGTGGGAAGAATTAAAAATCAGAGAGAGAGAAAGGAATCCAAATGTAGAGAGGGAAAACACTCTGCTGAGCTTTAAAGAAAGAGAAGTATTTGCAATGTGCCTCTCAGAGTGGCTGAGTGATCCTCCTCTTCCCTGTGCGCAGAACTAAGCCCTGATTGAGGCAAGGGAGTTGAATATAAGAATATTTTTTCCTGTAATTAAACACCATAATCGTAAGCACAGGGGAAGCAGCAGAGTTAGGGTTAGCTGGGTTTTTTTGCAAGATAATTGTTACAGTTTTTTTACTACTATTATTGTAATGAATACAAAATCTCTGTTAGCTACATGGGTTGGAAGAACACCAACTGCTGAAATGTGTATTTCAGAAACTTAATTTAAAAACCTAATCAATAACTTTTTACTTGATTATTTTAGAATTATTTCTTAAAGATGCATTTTAAATTATGTCTTTTTGTGTCATACATTATCTTTCAATCTTTTAAAAAAACCATAGCTCATGAAAATTTTAATTTTGAGTTAGGGCCAATACTGCAATACTGTAAAGAAAACTATTCTGTATAGCAATGCAGGCTGCAAAGAAGGATCCAGCAAAACTCCTTTCTGCCTGAAATCAATAATAAAATAAGTTCATTTCATGCAAACACATATCTAAAGCTTTCATGACAGTCTAAAAAATGTAAAAATGCCTGCAGAGGATATGAGTTTATTGAATTTTCTTACTTTACTGTTTCATAGACTCCATCCTAACCAGATGGTATAATCTGATTGTATCAACCTAGAAGTATATAGGATTTTATTTTAATGTTAAAAAGGTCAGTAGCTTTGGAACTTAAATTCTTTGTCTTCTATACTGCACTGGAATTTCAGCACTGAAGTATTACCAGATAACTTTAATAAAAAGAAGTTGAATTTTATAAACTAAAATTTACTTATTCATTTCCTATATATACAGTTAAATTCTTTAAATGAATGCTTCCTAAGTATATGGCAAAGCAATATATAATTTATTGAATGATGAGTGAAATTTATATTAATGTAGTTGATACAGGTATGAGATTTCTTCCAAAGCATTTTTGCAGTATAACTGTTATTGCGTATTACATCTTTTTACCACCTCAGATGATATTCCAACATTTTAGTGCTTTATTCCAGCACTGGAGATATTTTACTTTTCCCAAAGACATGTTCTCTTAACTTTTCCATTGAACTATTTTTGGTTTGGAATTTGAGTTAGATTTTAAAATTTGGTGACAGATATACAATTTGCTGAGCCATGCCAGGACTTTCAGTTGGTCTGCAGTATGGATGCCTTTTGAAGAATTTTTTTAGACTTTTATGAACCTTAAAATCTGGATCACATTAGACATAAAGGCTTAGGCATTTTCAGCACCATGGAAGAAGTTTGCAATCATTTTCTATAATACAAACGGGCTTATTTAGCACTCCTGTTATGGAAAAGATTCTACAATAATAATGCTACTATTATAATACCATTTCTGTAATAATAGCACTTCTGTTATAAAACACCATTATTATAGAAATGCTATTATAAGACAAGCTCTGTTATTTAGAATTGCTTCTGCAATAAAAGTGCTAAAAAAGTCTACTTGTATTACAGAAAATTATTGCAAATTTTTCTTGCCTGGCAGTGAAATTTTTCATTCTGAATCTTGTCTCTTGCTGTTGGAAAGTCATTCTCATACATGCTCTGAAACCTCCATGAGTTACTCAATATTGTGTATTTAAAACAGGAAATTACTGAATAGACAAATGGAAAAAAGGCCAGTCTTCATTTATCCCTTTTCCCATGTTCCTAATTTGTCATTCACTTTTTGTCATAGACCACAGCCCCTAGCTGGAAAGTGCAGGCCTGTAGTGCAGTTCTTACCATTGTGCATAAGATAGGAGAGGGGGAAAGAAATAAAAACATATGGAGAAGGGGAACAAACCCCCTTGTTTGTTTTTTTTTTTTAAATCCTGTTAATTTCTCCATTTTTGAGCTCAGTTCACAAGAAGTCACTTCCTGCTTTTCTGTCTGACTTTGTAGTATAGTCTTAATGTCATAGCATTCAGCAAGAGTGAAATTCAGTTCACTGAGAAAGATCTCTTTTAAACTCTTTGAACCATTTCAGCTATTAGGTTCAGAGCTTCTTAACCAGTACACAACCCAAGTATCATCCTGCTCTGATTAGCAGCCTCCATTTACTACCTACCACCAGCTCATTGCTCTGAGTCTACACTCCAGATCCATAATGAGTTTGGGAGGAAGGGAACAAAACAAGCAGTCACAAAAAAATGTAAATCTTCTAGTTCTTCCCTCCCTTCCCCTGTGTTCTGTGTTTCCTAAAAAAAAAAAAAACACCACAAAAACAGCTCTTCACTACTGTAGCTGTTATATTGCTCTCTCTGCTCCATTGTCTGCAGCCACCTATTCACCAGTGCTCATGTACACAGAGCAGAAATCCTCATTGGTAAAGGATGATTAAAAAAGATGAAGACAGCGTTTCTCAGCATAGGCAGTCTCAGCATGATGGGTTAATTTTAGTGGGAGTGAGTTATGTAGAATTCCTGTGGAAAATCACAGTGTGAACTTTGTGGCAAGGACATCAAATAGTTCCCAGAAGTTTCTTTCAGATATTCACATTCTCTCTGACATGAGGAGTCTCCCCTTTGGATTTGCCATGCTTTTGCAATGCTCTAAAAATATTGTCTATGTTTCTTCTCCTTTTACAAGGGTCATCTAGTAGGAAAATATTCAACCTGAAGTATACAGAGCAGCATCAATTGTATTCCAGCAGAAGATCTGCTTTCAAGGTTCCTGATTCTTGTCATCACAGTTTTTTTGCTGAAAGCAACAAATTCTAAAACCTGAATTAATCCTAGGAGTCACCATAATTTCTTATTTTTACTTTTGTCTTACACAATACTTCCATTAACAAGGACATTTCACTACATGTATTCCTCTAACCACACTTCCGCTGAAATGGTACTTTTAAAATCACACAATCCCAATCTTGAGTTCTGCCTCACAGTTTTCAAGAATGACACTTTTGGACATGAATCTGGAGCCATTAAAGATGACTACAACATGGCTGTTACTGTGATAAAACTTTTCCAGTAGCATAAGGCGGAATTAAGTCTTTCTTATTTAAAATTTCTCTTCACTCTCCCCAGTTATATAAATCTTTCAAAACTGTGCAATGAGTGGCATCAGACTAGAATTTTCTTTTATAAATTCTTTAAAAAAATTTTGCTACTCAGTAGACAACAGAAGAGCTTGTGGGTTTTGATGTTCTTTCATACTCCTATAAGACAATAAAGGTTTTGTTTTTACACTGCTAAATACATTACTTTAGTCCATAGAGTCAATTAGTGCCTTTGGGTACTATATTTTCTTGAAAATAGCATACACTTTTGTGCTTATTTATATCTCCTAATGCTTAAGTGCTTGTATTATCTTTTGTGTGCTATTTTTCAGTTGATACTTACCAGTACTTATATTGTATAACATCTGCTGTTTTGGTTCTTCATTGCAATAGCTCCCTTAAGACTTTTAGTACAAAAGTCATTTTATTGTTAGCAGCTACAGTACCACAAAGATCATCTTACGGTACTAGTGGAATGGTACTGATTCTCTTTCTTTTACTGATCCAAGCAAAAGGCTTTTGACAGTTAGTAATTTGATTATTTCTTTTAAATGCAGAATATGCTTCAGCTGAAAAAAAATACTGATATTAATTTTTGAAATTTTTGCAATGAACACATTGTTAATAATGTTGGCAATAAAACCAATTTTGATATTTAAAAATAAAGAACCTGTATTTTCTGTTTCAATCATACATTCTTTATTTAAAATTAAACAAAAGAGCTAAGTAACCCCAGAGCAAAATACTTATTTTTGGTCTTAACAAAGTTTGAATATCTCAGGTTTTTCATTTTGCTGGAAAAAGAAGATAGATTGGAAAAAAAAAAAAATTAAATTTTCCATTACTGTTTGTATATCCATTAATTCTAAACGGAAAGAAAAAACTTTTATGCTGACTACACATAATGAAGACTTTTACTTATAGCTATATCCCTATATTTCTCAAGTTTCATTTACAATTGAAAGGTTTTTTTGTGTCATCCTTCATTCATTTTGCTAAGTCATTTTGCCAAATCCAAAAAGTTTAGGCATTTCCATGTTGAAGGGTGCACTCTTTCAGACAATTAAGCCTCATGGTATCTCAGAGAGTTTTCTTCTCAGCACAGCTTAATTGTAGAAGTGCCTAAACTGAACTGGTCAATAATCACACTTCCTAAAGTTTTATCTGCTTCTTACGATAACTTTGGCAGCTCAAATGCATGATGTAAGTTTCCATGATGTCTCATTTTTCCATGAGTGCTTTTTCCATGTACTCTGTTGTTTAAGCACCAAGGTAGGTAGATTTTTCTGGTCTAAACATGAAAATTCAGTCCTAAATTGGCAAGATCTTCACTGAATGAGATCTCATAAGTATGTTCAAAGAACAAACACGAGGAGGCAGCAGTGATTGGCTCTCTCCAATTGAAAGAATGATCGTTGCAGTGTTACTATCCACCTGTCTAAGTTCTAAAACTTGAAGTAGAAGACCTGGGGGTTTTGCTTTTTTCTTCTGACTTGTTTCAAATCAAAACCTTCTACTTCACAGGAACCTACTTGACAGGATGCTTGGTAGGTTGGGTGATGCCATGCTCCATCCTCACACAGCACAATGGTTCATTCACTACCACAAGCATGGGGATTCTAAAGCAAGGTTGTCTATTGCTTGGCCCATCTGGTCTCCTCCTTAAACAACTAAGGAAACCAGAAGTTTAAGATAACTATTTTACCAGCCCACCTCTCTTTATGGCTTCTGATATCTTAGGTTGATGTCCAGGTAGGTGGTTTGAAGTGAGAAGAAATATGGAGGTTTGGGTTTTTTTATTTTTTTGTTTCTGTTTGGGTTTTTTTTTTGTTTTTTTTTTTTTAGAAGAAAAGAGTTTCTTAAGGAAACTGAGCTGATAAAAACAACTTTGGTAGAAAACAGAATACATTTCATCTGCCTCTGTTGTTTTAAAGAGAAATTAAAAAGACTTCTTAAAAAAGAAGTCAGTCAAGTCACTTGATCCCAGTGATCGCAGACTCTTAAAAGAACAGCTGTCCAGAATTCAGCCTGACCCAGTGGTTTAATGCTGTTTTTGCAGAGGTTTGTAGCCTACCATCTAGCTTAAAAGTGGGACAATTATGAGCCTAGCCCCAGAACAGGTGAATGCACAAAGGAGTAAAATCGAGCAAGCCAGAAAGAGAACAACCAGGTAGCTGCTCTGATAGCCATGACACATGACAATTCTGTTAATGAATCTCCTATTCACTTTATCATCCCTATCATTTGTTCTGCAGGGGCACTGATAAGTAACAACAACCTCTCATCCAGTGAGAGGCTTCTCCATCTTCTTCCACAAGAAGAATTGTGCAGTCATTTGCCATGGTCAGGATACAGCTGTGTTCTTTTGCCTCATAAGGAAACATAGCAAAGGAGTGACTCCTGACTTGCTTATTTTTCCCACAAGAAGGTAAATTTGGGGTAAAGATGCTCATATAAGAAACAATGAATATTGTACTTTTTTGGGTTTTTTTGTGATGAAAGAAACTGAAGGGACTAGGAAGACTTAATGAGGCATAAACTAAGTATGTTCCTGTTCTTTGGATCCAGATTGTTTTACAATAGCCTTTTAAAGATGATCACGTTGGTAAACACATATTTTACTGCAAATTGTTTCAGGTCCTCCTTAGTAAACTGGCCCTGTGTTAAACACTGTGTCAGATATTCTATGTGTAGCAAAAAACATTTGCATAATCACCTGTTTAACTGCAATACAATCTGCTGAAGCTATCTCAGGAAAATTTAAATAACTAGAATTAAGTTATACATCTTCCTAGTCAGTTTAAGTAAATTGAGGACTGCTTTACTCCAGGGTACAATTTATTCCTGACCATCATATAGTCTCTGTGGACCTACAGAACCTCTATTTTTCCAAATGTGACAAAGCCTGGATAAATTCCCCAGTGACACTATTCAGGAGCAATATCTAATGTCTCTATCCTGTCTCTTGGATTTTTCACACTTCTGATTTATCTTTCAGCTATACTTTTTAAGATACATTTTTGTAATATTGTCAACTCACCATTCTGATAATTTTAAGTCCCTTGATTTTTTTTAGGGCATGAAATGTGCTGTTCCAGCTAGACTGTGCTGGAATGATTATATTCTCATCCTGAACTGTTGCAACCTACAGTTTTTCTGTAATAAGATCAGTTTGATAGTAGCTCTAGCTTTGGATTTTATTTCAGTGAAGCTTTATCAGGTACTCTAGAGAATTCTCATGTAGTCACCAAGTTTCCTTTGGCTTGTAATTAATTTGCAAATCACCAAATTTTAATAATTGCCATTCATTCAGCGTGGTGCTTACTTAGCTGATTTTGGGTTGGGGCTACACTGTTTATGGTTAATACTGGTCTTCTATAAATAAAGACATGAATCTGTTTGTGTCATGGACTAAACTCAAAAACAATTTCTTCACACTGGATTCAGTTTTTGACAGTGGCCAAACCTAGTAAAGCACTGTTTTACAATTTTACCATAATTGCCATTATGGGAATTTTGCCAGTTCGCTCTGTTGAACCATTTGCAACCAATTTATTTGTGCACTTCAATATGATATTTCCTCAAGTCTGCAGCTCTGCACCATAGGGAGCTTTAAGATTTTGATCCAATAACCTGGTTTACAAGAAGATCCCTTGGATCTTTCATTCTTGTAGTAGACATTTTGCTGTATCATATATTTACATTTAAGGAAAAGGCACCTTCCTTCGTTTCTCAGAAGACTGCTTGCAACTTCTTCAACCAGCCAGTCTGATTCTTTCTGCCTATGTGGAATTTTTCCAGGAATCTAAACTGTGGACCTGTTGGGTTTTTCAGCTGCTATATGTTCTTCAGAGCTTCTCAATACCCAAGAAGTCTTCAAATTTTCTGGTGTGGTTTTTTGACTCCTTAACCCTTCCAGAGTACCACAGACTTAATGAAGACAAGGCTTTGCATCTGCAAATTACTGCTGGAGATGATTTTTTTTTTTTTTTCAGTTTAATATTTACCTTCATCTTTATTTTGTATGCATTTTAAATTGCATTTTGCTGTGTCTTTCTTTTCTTTTAATGCTAGCAACACTGTTTTTGACATCCCAGTTACTCAGTGCTCTAATGCCCAGCTTAAAGTTAATAAATGTCCCATTTACTTTCAGGTTGACAGTCTATTTATCTTCTGGTGCAATGATGGGCAATACTGCCACAAAAAATTCATCCAACGAAGTCATGATGCAGTTAGCCTCTCTGTCTGTGCTGTGCATACTTGACTGGTGCCTGCAAACTTTCTTGCACTGATATGAACCACTGCATGTCTTTAATCTTTTTTCATCTGATAGATATTGTGCTATTTTTCATAGTCTGTGTGAGCCTGTGGGCTCTTCAAAAGTGGCTTTGATTTTGTGTTATTATGCCTTAGGTATCTTTTCTGTAGTCTGGATTTTCAATCTTATCCCTATTGTCCATTTCTGTAAGCATAATTCTGGAGGGAGAAAGCCTTGCTGCTTGGCATATTCTGCTTATAATTTTGGGTTAATTCTGGTCTCACAGTTGTATCTATTGCCACATCTATTCTAGTAAAGTACACGGGGTTGTAGCTTACCTCTGCTCATTCCTACTGCTAAAATGCTAGCATGGCCCTTGTCAGAATTCTGCCCCAGTGTAGAAGAGTGAGTAGCATGAATCAAGGTCTGTTCTCAACAGGCAATCAGCATATGGCCAGTCTGGTTTTGAAGATAAGGTAGAGAAGTTGTATGGATGCCAGTCACACTATGCCAGTTGACCATAGGGCCAGAAAACGTTCCCTGGGCCACTGAAATTCCTGGTCTAAAAATAACAGTTGAAGTCCTTTCTTATCCCTTCTTTCCCTTGCCAAATTTTAACAAAAATTTGCTTTTCTCACAAACTCAGTTAGTTAAGATTGACAACGCTTGGATAAAGTGCAAATCCTTCACACTTTCTTGAGTTATCTTCAGATTTAATATGCCCCTCGGAAGACAGAACAGAATTCACATTTTTACAATGTAGTTTCATAGTGGATATCTATCTGAGCTAGCACATTATCGAGCACCTGAAATGCATCAAAATCTGCTGTTGTCAGTAATCAGGTTGTTTTCTGATGTTCTTTAACATGGGCAGTTGACACTGATTGCAAATGCAGAGTGAGAAAATGTGGTTCTCTTTGTCAATTCTTTTGATTCAGTGACCTGTCAAAAACTGGACCTTTCTGACACACTTGAACTCAGTAATAAACATTCTCTTCTATAGAAATATTTGAGGATCAGAGATCCTCAATTTTCCAGCTGTCTATTCTTCCACTGGTATTTTACTCTTTTTTTGCAATTACTATTTATAATATAGTGCTAAACAAGAGTCTCTAAATACTGAGCATAGTACTCAGTTCCTAGTTACAAATAATCTGCACAACAAATCCATTCCCAAAACTGAATTATGTAAAAGTACACTTCCCAAATCACACTTCCTGTCTGTGATCTTGTTATGGAGGTTTGTGTTTCAATCATTGTAACTGATAAAATATTGAGCAGTGAACTACATTGCATTAAGTCACATTTCAGTTCAGGAAGACTGGGAGTAAAGGTAGAAGCTTCCCACATCACTTCACTTGAGCTGCAAATAGATAATGAGTTTTAATTCCTTACAAAATAAAATAGGAAAAATAGACTTAGCAGAGATATTCCTATATTGAGTTCTCTTTCAGCAGTTACATTTGAGTCGTGAAAGGATATGCAAAATTAAAATCTGCTTTAATTTGAAAATCTGTAAATACTGAGTACTTCTGTCTTTAATACATATTTTACTAAGTTATGACCCCAGCTTTCTTACGTTCACTCCATTACCAACTCAGAGAGGCAGGTGTTTCCTGAAGGCAATTATTTTAAGTACTCTAGATAACCATACCATTTTACTTTACCATCCCCAAATCAGTATGGAATATTATTCAACTCAAGCAGAGCTTCCTACCTGTAGGAAGGATATCATCACTTCCAGCCTTCCAAAGCATATCTGATTACAAGTGGTAAAGCAAGGACAAGTGAGAAGATTCTACAGACTCATCCATTTACTTGGTGTTTCCTTTGGGATCAGGCTTAATTTGAGACACTTAGATGCTATGATCCAGTCATTTGTACACTGGATAAACATTGTTTAGAGTTCCACATAGGCTTTTCATTCTTTGTTGATTTAATCTTGTAGAATTTGAAAACTTATTCCTTACAATGAATTTTCCTCAAAACCAAAATCTAAATGCATACTATCTTTTTGTGACATAACATATTTAGGGCTGGGAGAAGCTAATGTTTATTCCATCCCAGAGTGTGCCACAGCTCCTCCTGAAAATTTATGCTGTCTGACTTGCATTGTTTGTTTTCTGGATGTTTTGATTCACCTGTGTGAAGGAGAACTTGTTTAAAACAAACCAACAAACAAAACAAAAAAAAACCCCAAGCATCCTCCCCCTTATCATAGTAGAAGTCTCAAGAAACACATTAGAATATAATTGTTATTGATGCATGAACTAAAGATGTGTGACCACAATTTCACTTCCCTGAAGAGGGTAGGTCAGGTCATTGAAGTATGGAGTATGTGAGTGATTCATCACTACTTGCCATCATGCATGTGTTGTTTTCAAACCAAATAAAATGATATTACTATCTGGGCAGCAAAATTTAGGACACGTAGTTGCAATGAGTTTGATATATGGTTAGTGCTATGCTGATTTATCTGTAATTGTAAATGTTTTATTGCTTTTCATCTTTTTTTAACTACAAATGATGTATTGTGTAGTAACAAAACTAGTTTAGTCAATTATTTTCTTCAATAATAAATTTCCTTTCTTGATTTTCTTTCATGGACAGTTGATTTTTCCAGTAGCATCAATGGACGTTTGAATGGATGTTTGAACTTCTTATTGGTAGCCACATTTTCATATGTGTTGTGATCCTGTTACTTTTGCCAGTGCTGCAGCAACCTATGGTGATATGGTGAAGGCTGATCAAGTGAGGGTTTCCTGTCCTCTGAATTTTGATAAGTTTTTGAAAAGGCCATCCTGTTTCTCAGGAATGAGCTCTGCAGGGAGTTATGAAAAAGTTTTTCATTTTACTCCTGCTGCTTTGCCATAGTCTGAAGTCATGTCACAGTAAATAAATTTGTGCTATGTTTTCTGATTGAAACAGTTCTTGTGTTCAGACATGTTTACAGGGAAGAGTTTATAAACTATGAATAGCTCTGAGCCCTTTTTCCCCCCAAAAAAACCAACTAAAGCAAGCTTTTTGCAGTTTGGGCTGGTATTTTCAGAAAAACTCTTAAAGAAAAACAATTATGCTGACATGCCAAGTTCTCCTCCAACATTTTACATGTTGATACCAGTGTTTCAAACCTGTGTGCAACTTTTAGAGACCCCTGTGACTCATCCATTATGATTACTTATGTTGAAAATTATTATACATGATAGTATCCCAAATTTGCCTTATATTTGAGAGGCTATAACAGATCTACATTGTTTAAGCATTCTCTTTTTTTATTTTTAAGCTTGCTCTCTTCTCAAAAAGCTAGAAAATTATTTGATGATAGTTATGATTTTAAAATGATCTAGACAAGTGCTGATTCTAGAGCTATTTTTTTGTTTAAAATACCTGTTTAGGTGATTAAGATAGTAAATGCAACACTATTGAGTACACCAGACAGTATAAGATCCTAACATGAAATGTTTTCACTTTCTTTTTATAAATTCACCTTTACTTGTCAGAGAGATTCACACATAATATATATTTTGAATTCATTACTTAACTGCATTCAATTTTTATGCCAAGAAAATTCACTGATTTTAATGGAATTACTTTGGGTTTACGCTGATGTAACAGAAAGTGGAATAAGTCTCATTGACTTCTGGTAGTAAAAAAAATATGAGACACTAAATTGCACGTAGTTCTTAGAAGAAGAAATGAAGTCTGCTCAACTAACAAGGATGCACATGTAAAATAACTTTTAGGCAATCAGAAGGAAGTCAACTAACCATGTGAAACAATGAAGAGGTATAGAAACCACCTACCTTGGCCTGCAGGTCTGCAAGCAGTTGAGCAAGGCTGAAAGCTCTCAGCAGGAGGATCTTTCTTCCTTCACTTCCACTGCCCTTAATAGTAGAAAGATGGCTCCTGACTCCTTTTGGTGGTGAAAGCACTGGTGCTTGCTGAACTTTGTATTGAGGCAGTTCAACTTACAAACTCTAAATAAAACCACACTTTTTATTTTATTTCTGCTTTAGTTCTGCTCACGTTAGTGAGTTGAATCAGTTCCCTGAAAGGACCAGCTGTCAGCTGAGCAGCACTCTCTTGTGAGCAAAAGTGGTTTCCCATTTCTGCAGGAGCTGGAAGTGAAATGTGTCACCTTATACAAAGCAGCTTGGTTTCCTCTCTGTCTGGGAAGGGACAGCTCTTGCTGAGTTTAGTAACTTGCTGTGCTCCAGTGATGAGGTGCTATCAGCAAAAGTAAGGAACTTTTATCTTCAAAGAAAGGTATCACTGATCAGCTGACTTGCCTCTATATATGATATTAGCATCTTACTCTTTGGCCATAAACACAGAACTTCTTAAAGTTTTATAGTTTGTTTTCCTGATTTATTTTCTCTTTTCCCATACCTAAGTATTAATAACAGAAGGGTAAATGATAGTGATGGTAGACTTATAGCATGGTGGTTTCAACATTTTGGTAGCCAGGGAACAGACAGTAATGAGCCCAGATTTCAAACTTTGGCCAGGGACACTTACCATGCATGTCTATCACCTTTCTCTTTCCTTTCTAGCACTGCAGGTCTGCTAGGAATTTGTGGCTTTTCCTCTCACACCCTTCAGAAAGTTAAAAGGCCAAGCTAATTACCACCTGGCTGCCTTGGGCATCCTGGCATTCTTAGTTCTAAAAGCATGCTGTTGGCACCTGCTCTGGCTCTTTCCAGGCTGCAAAGTTTCTTCACCTGGGCTCTAAGTTTTGTCTCCTCTGTGCAGTCCTTCACTTGAGAACAAGGCAGACAAGGAGAACCATGTGATATTGTGTGGGTTCAGTGTGTTCAGTGGTTGCTTCAGGTTCAAGAGGCAAGGAGAACCAAGAGTTTTTATGCCTGGCTGAGGGAACTGTGAGAACCAGAAGAGCTGAAAGGTTTTTAATGTTGCACGACGACATAATTTATTATGTATTCATGTGGTGCTACTTTGTCCTGCTTTATTTATTATATGTTTTAGCACTTCATGACATGTACAAGTATTCTTGATACCTTCCATGACATAAAATGTATTATGAGAAGGATACTGGTTACTGAGGTACATAGATTCAAGAACTTGAAATTCCAATCCTGTCTGTGCTGCAGACTCAGTGTATGACCTTGAACAAGTAAATTATTCACTATGTGTCTCGGTTTTCATTGCTGAAAACGGCATTCCAGTTGTAGCAGAAATATCATAATTTTTAGTGGTATAAAGTGAGTTTTTCCCCCCGCAGATGTTAAGAATAGTCATAATAATAACAGTTAATTATTAAACTAGGAAATGGATATCACCTTCAGACTACCAAGGAAGTTCATAGGAATTAAAGATGCAAAGAAATGTCTTACAGAATGGCCTTCAGTATCACTAATTTATTTTAGACAAAGGACTGTAATCCCATGTCTTGGAGTCATCAAAGATGCATTAGCTATTAGGTAGCATGCAAAATACAGAAGCTTTACTGGAAATCCTGAGATACTTTAAGGTATTCCCATTAATAGACTAATGTAAGGACAATAATCAAAGTTTCTCTATATCCTTCTTCAAATAGTAGATGCCTTGAGAAACACAGTGTTGAAGGAAAGAGATTCTAGTATGAAAAAAATAATTGGGACAAGGGATTATAATTAATATGTTGTCAATACAACTTTGTGATCTAACATAAGTTGTCATGATTTAAAAAAAAACAAACTAAACCTTAGACTTGAAATAGTATTTTTTTGAGTTTTTGCAACTTTTTTAATCATGTGCCAATTTCTGTTCTGCATAAAGTATTTTCTTTTAATGATTTTTTGTTACTATTTCTTATTAACTGTCACTATATCAATTTTTTCCACCATCTAAAGTATTCCAGCTGATCTGTCTGTAGCTGTAAAAGGGGGGAAGGAAGATTGTTTCAAAACTGTTGGGTGAAATGCTTCCATAATGTAGGGGATTTACTATAACATAATCAATGGAGAATTATTCCTTTGTGACATTGATAGAGTCTGACTAGAGTAAGATGGACGTGATTCAGTGTCTCATTTGAGGTTGCCAACAAACTACAGAAATATTAAGCGTGATTTAATTGCTTAATATTTGAGACGTGTCTCTAAGAGCATATTCAAGGCCTTTTGCCAACTGAGAGGAATAACAAACCAAGCATGTGGTCCAGTTAGCAATGGGATGTGTGTTGTCATTGAAATTCATAAAAAGATTAGTTCTACTGTTCCTTAAAACAGCATTCTAAATATATTCATCTAGCCTTTGAAGGTAACCACATCTCAAAATAGAACATCAGAGATCTCTGAGTTAGGAGAGAAATGCATTTACACTGAATCTTTAGATTACTTTTTTTTTCAAGGCTGCAGATACTTGTGTTGCACATGCATTGGAAGATCTATGATGGTGATTTTCAGACTAAGGCAAAATTGGCTCACTTGGTCTAAGGAAAACAATCTAAGCAATATTCTTTCTCAATAAACAGTAGCAATGCAGGGCAATGGTCTGTCTTTTAGATGTGTGTGTTGTAGTCTGAAGGATACGCTTTACATGCCAAAAATATGTGTATTTTTATCTGAGTCAGAAAAGTTAGATGGCTTTCATTCATTCTTAAAAGTAGAAGCTAAGCACCAAGGAGCACACTTGTAGGATAAAGATTTTGAAATTAAGATTGGGGCTGCAGTGTAAACTTATCTAAGACAAAAAAACTTTCACTAAATCCAGGGGCATATCCAAAATAATCAGGGAATTTAGATACCCAGCTTTAAAGTCAATTTAGATACCCAAGTGTAAAACTTACCTGCCATCTGCCCATGGGGTTAAGTAGAAAGATGTAGGTTCCTTATTTGTTAAGATTCTTTGGGTGGGTATAATTACACTTGTGAGATTATTCAGGACCATTCCAGTCTTGACCTCACTGAGCTGATAGGAAGGTACACAAGGTGCAATCCAAATGATGTCCAGAAACAATTGGTTTTAGTGTATAATTCTAAGAATCTTCATCAGTTGACAATCTCAGCATGTGCCTCACACATGGTAACTGTGGTAGACTGTGAAAATGTGTCTGTTCACTTAATAGCAGACTCCTAAACAAGTCAGTAGAAAAGAAATTTACCCTTTTATATACTGATTACATGTTTTAAGAATTTTCTTTAATGTCTTAAAACTTTGGCTCAATTCCTTCCTCTAGCTAAGTAGGTTCAACTCAACACGGTCCAAAATCTGTTTTATGCTGTTAGATGCAAGGCTACTCTGGGTGGAAAGGAAGCTCTTCAGTCTTGCTGTTGAAACTCTGCCAAGATGAGACTCAGTATGGCAAAGAGAGAGGGAAACCATAAGTTCCTCTGTGGAGGGAGAACATGGCAAGGAAGTTCTGGTCCCCTATAGACAGAGGTACAGCACAGCTTCAGTTCTTGAGTTAGGAGGGTTGGGAACAGAGGTTAAGAGATGGTCTTCAGCAGTTCCCAAAATGCATTGTAGGTAGTTGTTCATTGAATATAAACATTTTATGTAACTCACAGCTCAGGAAATCACTGGCTCCTTCTAAAAGACTTCATTTTCCCCATGTACTATTATTACCTGGTAGCTGAACAAGAGAATTTTGATTTATCCCCAAGAATCAGAAGCCTAAAAATAATCTCATTTTGGCAGCTAACTTTTAAACACTGAAGTTTCTTCCTGGTCATGTTCTTGTTGCTTATGGACAACATCAAACTTTAAAATACCAGAATTCCAGATCTTTTTTAAGGATTGTGCTTTTTTCTTGGGTACTCGCAGAAACACTACAACAGAGACCACAGGATTTAAATCCTGACCTGAATTTGTTTGAAGGCCAATCTTTAAATTAGCATGAAGATTCAAGAAAATACTACTGGTTTGATTGTACAACACCTTACATAAGATCCAAAACTTGATGGTGCCTGTAGGTCATACAGATATCCATGAAGTACTGTATTACGATGTGCATATACAATTTATCCATGAACTATTTAACCTGAAGCTCTGAAGTACAATTCTTTCCTGATTTGTTTTATCTGTGGCCTTTCCTGAGCAGAGATTATTAGTAATAATGAATGTAGCCCAGCAGTATACTAGCATTAAAACATTGGTGGCTTCTTTCTGAGACTTTCTAGTACGAATATAATGAGTTTAGCTTATTTAATAATAATTATTATTTTTTTGTATTTTAATACACTCTGTCAATTCTCAGAGTGCATTTTATTGGCTTGATCAAATGCATTGTTTAGGTTTTTTTGGGTGCTACATATGTATTGTATATTTTCACGTAGTAGCTCCTTTTCTTTTTCCATTTGTTTGCTCTAAAAATTGTGTGTGTGGGTTATGATCCTGCCCTAGTTTGCTGTCTGTTACCTATCTGCAAGGGAAGGGGTTAAGGAGTGTTGTCACTTACTTTTGGACATGACTTGAATAAATGCATTAAAATCTTATCAGAAGGTTTATAGGTCCTGAATATTGTATTATTTACAATGTTTAGAATCAGCTCTCATAGCTATAATGCCCTTTTTTGTCTGTAAAAAGGAATGAGAGTCAGTAAATGGTAAAGAAATATTTCATAACAGGAAAAAAAACCCTAAGATCAGAAGCAGCTTCCACAAAAACTTTTAAAGAATTTTCCAAGGAGATGGCTTTCATTAAGCAGGTATTATCTTGTATCAAGAAATGTTGGCTGAAAAATTAAGAGATAGAGAAAGTTAAAATTGTAGCCTGATTGTCAATGAAATCCTTAAAAGCAGAGTGTTAACCCCCTGCCACACACACACACACACAGATGCACACCTTGCCTCCTACAAACTATTTTCACCATTACCTTGGAAGCTCTGGCTTGTGAGAAATGGCCAGCCAAGAGAAGGCAGGAGCTACAAATGCTACAAAACCTATGGCTTCCCTGGCTTTACTGGAGTGTAAATCCATCTGAAGATATTCGGGTTGCTAAAAATCTCTCTTACGAAACTTCTGTGGAGGCTACTGCAACACTACAAAAATACTGCAGCATTTTAAAAGATAAAATCTTATTCTAGAGTCCACAGGAGAGGAGATCTTGGTTTGGGAGCATGACTTCGAGACAAACAGTCACTGAGCATCGGAATTTTGCTTTAAAGATTTTGAAGAACTTTTTCAAATCAGGTCAAGAGAAAAGCTATAATTCCACTTGTGGGCCTCCAGCCACTAAATTATGCTGAACCATTTGAAAAATTATTGTTCAATAAATGCTGGAAACTCATATGATCTATGAAGAGAGTTTATATAGTTTTAAGTAGTAATGCAAGGATACAGTACTTCCCTCTGCTGTTTCAGACTTGCCAATATGGCTATTGTTGCTGACAGCTTGACATGATGTTAGTTATTTTAAGTGTCAGATGAGAGTGGCTGATGCCGTGGTACTGCAGTGCTCACATTTGTTGGAAAATTAGATGGTGATTTTAAAAAAAAGGCCTAAAACCCCCCCAATAACCCAGCTGCTTAAGCCTGTGACTGCCTAGATTTTTTCTGTGCTGGGTGTATAATTTGAGTGAGCAGCAGTGAACATGCCTGAGGTGTTAAGAGAATGATGCATTTTCTGTAGGCATGAATACTCTTAAATAAAACAGGAACACCTTCCTGTCATTTGTTGTCTTCCAGAAAGATTTCTTAAAAGGAAATGGAAGCCAATTAGCCCGGAAGTTTAACCTCTTTTAGCTTAGCTTCTTTTATGGCAGCTTTTTAACCTCTTAAATAAATCATTTTCTTTCTTTCCTCCCCTCCCCTTTGAATCAGTTACTAGCATTTCTCATGCTGGGCCCAAGGAGCAGGCTGCTTAAATTCAAGAATGATTTTGAGGGGATAAAGTGTACAAGATTTTGAATTCTTGCCATAAGTCCCTGGTAGACAGCCAGGAAACCTCAGAGGAATAGGGCTAATGAAGGGAGGGTAAAGGAGATCTGGAGAGTGTGGCTGGTAATGCAGTATTCATTTAATTGGGAGCAGGTATCGGTGCAAACTTCTCCATTTTAATTGGAAAGAGAAGGGGGGGGATGTTAAGGAAGATAGAGAAAAATAAGAATGCATAAAGTTTTCAAGCTGAGGAGCCAAAGGCAGGCCTGTATGTGGCAGAGAAAGAACTCAATTTAGGGCAATTTGCTCTGCAAGCTGGGCTGCAATCTCCCCTGGGGATAGGGATGAGGAAGAAAATGAAACCAAAAGAGAACTTGATAAAATCACCTAGCACAGACAGTCTCAGTAGAATAGGTTTTACTGAGTTAAATCTGCCCCAATCAATGTGATTCTTTTCATATAAGTTACAAATAAAAAGCCACAAGATTACAATAAAAATCGAGGATGTACTGCTGCTGATGTAGCACATGGGAGTCTTAAGGACTTGTTGTGGAATACAGGTTTTTGCAGCCATCATGTTTGTTTTTCTCTTTTTACCTAGGTAGAAAGAAAAAAAAACAACACAAAAACCCAAACCACCTTATCTCTGTCTCCTACCTAACCTCTTAATATCTTTAAACTAAGGTTAGTGATTATGTGTGAACCTTACAGAGGTTAATTTTCAATGCACTGCAAAGCTGAACATGCTTTAAGTTCTGAAAGCTGCTAAACCTGAGCTCAACCTTGATTCCTTGTTATAAGGACTGAGACTTTTTCAGATACACTTTTTGCCTTTATACATGACAGAAGTTAAAAAAAGCAAAGATACTTCCCACTACTTTCCACCCATTCCTACAGCTGAGCATATCTGAAGATCAGAGTGAGTATCTGCATTTTCAGGATGCATAAGAAAGGCATTATTTAGCTGTTGTATGCAGTGATATTCTCAGTACAGATGCTAAAAGGGTTGATGTACCGAGTGCTTACCAGCTGTTTTGTTCTACACGTGTGGGCAAGCCTGAGTGGATTTTTCCTTTTGTCCTCAGTGGTGGAGAACTTAAATATTTTGTGTTTAAGGACTCCCTTGGAAATGCTGCTTTTATGAACTGAGTGTCCAAGATAGACAGCTGCTCTCCTATTTACACTGTCACATAGCTGAGAAAGATGACGTGGTTCCTACAGGGTCATTAGTTGCAGGGAGAGGTTTGTACCAAAAGAGAAATAACATAGGATACACAGTTCTGAGCATTTGGAGCAAGAATTGGGTCAAGAAAAGTGCAGCACTGGGCAACAACAAGGTGACAAGTTGTACCTGAAAGGGATCAACTGAGATCTGTAGCTGAAATGGTTTTCCTTGTTGCACTGCTGCAGCACTATTTTTCTCTGATAAACTCTCTTCTTGAGATTGTCTGCAATAGAAAATGGAAAGGCATGAAGAAAGTATAAACAAGGATAGCATTGCTACCTGAAGTGTGAAGTCCTTGGAATTTGTGAGTATTGCTCGTTTTAGCTTTGTTTCCTAAGGATGCTTGTCATGAGCCCACTGCTCAATGGTCTCTGCAGCCATTGGACATTTTGACAGAGGCCTGGAAAGTGGAAAAGTTGGAGTATTCTACAAATTTTGTGAAAATGGACATCTAAATTTCTGGAAAATGGTTACAGCTTACTTTTACTCCTTGAGGCAATGGCCAGAACGAGCCAGTCAGTAGCCAACCTCTGCACAGGCTGCAGCTTGAGGGGCAGCAGGGAAGGGGGAGGAAGAGGAGCTGATGGACAGCAGAGAAATGGCACCAGGCTGGAAAAGGCTGGGCTAGGAATTGCCCTCTGCCGTGAGGACAGGGACATTAAGGAGACACTGGATGCTCCCGTTCAGCTCATGACATTTTTTTAGTGCTGTCACTGTGAAATTTAATAACCATCCTTATGTGTGTTTACCTAGAGCTACCTTATGCACTGATTTCCAAAGCTACCTTATACCAAGCTATGTTTCTGTATCTGTATATGTGCTTGCATTTTTGAACTGTGGCCGAATGGGATCTGGGGATTTTGGCACAATAATGAAGAACGAAAATGAAATTAAGTTTTGGTTTTTTTTTTAAAAAAAAAGGTAGAAATGTTTTTGTGTCTTATATATTTATGTGGTTATGGAAGTATAAAAGATCAAATAGAAACAGTGTTTGTATCCCTTATGTACGAATTGCATATAGGTCCATCCAAATCTACGAAGAAAACTTAGGTGTAGAAATTTATATGATGGCAAACATAAACCAGGAGATTTCAGTACTAAAAAGGCTACATTCTAATTGAGTGTAAAGTGAATGTACACGTGACAGTAGACTTTGTGTATATATACTTATGAATTTTATATAAATAAAATTTATATTTCATTAATTATTCAAATATTATTTCCTTTCCATTTAAAAAAAGTAGTCTCTCAGGCAATATGAACACTGACTTTTGTATAGGACTTTTAGAACTTTCATTTTACTGTGACATTTGCAGGGATACTTAAGGGAAATAATACATCATATGTAGCCAGAAAGATTATTTAAAGTTACAGTAGAAAGATGTGAGGGAAATCCTGTATTCTATTAATGATGATAGAATGAACACTGGAAAGGATTTTATTCCTTTCTCATTGTATTGCTTAAAATCCAGTATTAATCTGTGATAGCAGGCTAGATTCTGATTTTGAGTAAATCACTGCAGCTCTGTCAGAGGTAGCTACATTGATATGATCTGACATGCTGACTTTTTTTTTAAAACAGAGCACTTAATGAAAAGACTGGGAGCAAAATTCTTCTTGTCTTGGAGACGGCAAAGAAACTTTACTCAAGTCTCATTTCGCTGGTATAAGTGAAAGGAAAATTTGACCCTAGGCTTACTAAGTAGTAATTATGGAAAATATTTTTGACATACGCTAAAAGAGAGCTGCATTTTCCTCATGTGTGGAAGGTTTAAAAACTAATTTGAATTTATTGAGTGACAAATTCTGAAATTCCATCCATACCTTTATTTTACATTAACAGACTATGGCTCACTAAGTGAAAACTTCCACCGCAGACATTAAAAGGAGTAAAATATTTTGTATCTGCAAAGAACCTGTGTAACACTTCTCAGATTTGTGAACCCAAGAGTCACTTTGAAGATGAATTTGGTGTCTGTTCTGTTATGAAAAAAGATATTTGCAGTGGTAACAATAACTTTTTAGAATCCAGATCTCACTGTTGTTGCCTTTTGTTTTGCTTTGCACAGATGCACTTTAGTTTAACAGCACAAAATATATGCATAATTACAGAAGGACCTTTCTCTGCTCTTTTCCTATTATATTGACATCTCTCTTAGCTTTAGAATCTCCCTTTAACTTGTTGTCCTATTTATTGACTGTTCTTTCCTTCCAAATCAAGGAGTTTAAGGGCTTCCTTCTTTGTTGGACAGTGTGCATTCTTTCTCACCTCTTAAGTCACTTTCTGAATTAGCAGGAATTATGTCCCACTGAGTGTAACAGGCTTCATCACCTGACATATTGTATCTATTGCTGATAGGAAGGATACCACATTTTTCTGAACACTACTACCATCAAGAATAGGATTTGCTCACCGTATTTACAGGTCTATATACATTTGCTTTTTATATAACTGTACATATGATTTAATTGACATTTTGATGACTGCTTTTCCTGTGGGTGATTTTTCATATGTATCTTCCTGTTGTGGGTGTGAATGAGCCTCTTTGCTTTAGCATTACCCATATGGTGCATCGATGCCCGTGCCTGTGCCATGGACAGAACACATGGTAAAAGGGGGAACACATGGTAAATGCATCCTGGGTTTAAACCATGTCCTAGTCTTCCTTGGTCTTGCATATATATTTATCCTGTACAGGTTTCTCTGGAGTATTTTAAATCTTCTTTTGCCTCTCTCTCTCTCTTTTTCTTTTTAGGAAAAAAAAAAAGAAACTTTTCATTCCTTTTATGATTTCATAGCTGAATTTCTCAAACTGCCTTATAAATGTTGGGAAGTTCTACCTTTATCAGATAGTAGAAGTCCTTATTGTCTCAGAGAGAAGCTTTTCTTTGGAAAATGCTTGGGGATCTAAATTCTGTCAAGAGATGCAGAAGAGGCAAATCTGTTAGATCTGTCTCAGATCTGAGTAGCTTTGAGCATTTGGGTGGTGCCCAACTGTGCCTTTTTCTTCCAGCCAGAAAAAAAGGGTGTCTTACTGCAGAGTGACTGGGATAAGAGATCAAGCCCCCATGCACAGCCTCACCAAGTTTCTATAATGTCATCTTTGCATTCTTTGAACTTCCATCCTCATGGGGATGAGAAGTACAGAGTCTCGTGAAACCTTCTTTTGAATTTCCTTCTGGCTGTGATGCAGTTTGATGAGGAGGCAGAAGGCAAGAAAAGCTTGGGCCAGTTACTTCACCAAATATATGTTTTGTTCCTTTGAATTTTCCAATTATGGCACATTATTTTTTTTTTTTTTTTTTTTTTTTTATGGTCTTTCATTTATAGAATATTCTCAGCTTCATACCAATTTTATCTGTGCCTTCAGTCACAGATAGCTGGCCATGGGAAGTTGCTCTGACAGCTTTGCCCACACGTTTATTATGTTAAAGTGTGCAAGTCTATATTTCACCTTTCTCTTGGAATCCTGTTGATGAGTTTTGGGTTTTTTTGGGTTTTTTTCCTTGAAATCTGTATCTTTGGCTGCTTAAGCAAGTTACTAGCTGCTGGCAAATTAGGTATTAGAGTTTATACAAATGGCAACTTTCCTTTAATTGGTAACAACATGAGTAGCACAGACTGCTGTTCTTCCTCCTTCATATTGCCTTGCACTTCAGGCAGTATGCTTATACATATACATATACACCATACATATACATATACATTCAGGTCACAAAACTATCCCCAGATCATCAGGTCACTCCAAATCTTGATCCAAGGCATCAGGGTTCTTTTTGGCTTGTCACATTCTGTTCATGCTCCTGCTCTTAAATGCCCAGATGGAAATTAAGTACAGTCATTGACAACTTCAGTGCAAACAAAATGCTACAACTGTAGCATTTGGTACCTTCCAATCAGTACCTTTGAAGGTGTGTCAGAAGCTGTGCCTCTGACTTTACTGACTCAGTCCTCTCTGTCCAAGTTTGGCAGTTTGGAAAAGTAAATGAAATATTGTGAGAATTCTGGTTACCATGTGCCATGAAGTTTTGTAATTGCTGACTTCTTACCATCTTAATCAATGACAGATTATGTCAGCAATATCTGCTGCAGCCAGTGGTGACTTCTTTTTTGATTTTGAGGGGCAGGGGTACCTGTTCGTATTTTGTGAGGATAAAGGTTTTATGACAGCTACAAAAACAACAAAACCAAAAAAAAAAAAAAAAGAAAAAAAAAAAAAAAGAAGCTCATCTGGGCCTTTGAAAAGTTGCAAGTCTTAATTTGCTTATTTGCCTGTATTGCATCAGGAAATGGTAAGTCTGCAGGAATTATAAGTGGCACCAAATTGTCTTATTGATATTTTATCTCTAGAAGATCCTCCACTCAGTGGATGGTTTAAACCATTTCAGTCAGCTGGATCATGAATGGGAAATTCAGGGCCACATTCTTGAAGTGGCCCTGCAATATTGAGTGATTCAGTGTTGGTCCTGCATTCCAGGGGGGAAAAGTGCAAAAGACCTTAAGAAATGTTACCTCCAAAGCCAACCTGTTTATGGGTCTCCACTCAAAAAATCTTTTTTATTAGGTAACTTTTTGTACTAGGGCCTGCAGTTGTTACAGCCAAGATAAAAACACCTGCTTGTGGTTTGTTCAGGCTCTCAAAGAATATCTGAACAGCATCTTTGAGGGGAGTTCTCATTTGAGTTTCCATAGAGTAGTTGTATGGACTTCTGTCTATTACCATTGGATCAGTTGCCCATTCCTGTTTTTCCTTTTATATCCCAGTCTTCCAGTCTCATATCTGTGGGAGTTACAAGATTCTGCAAGATGACTGCAGAAATGTACACGGTAACAAGATTTTGCAGAAAAAGGTAATTGTACTTAACAATAACTGGATATTCTTTGAAATATCCTGCCCCAAGATATGTCAAAACCTACCCCCTCTGCTCACTTCATTCAGGGTTCCTCCCGCTATTATTTCAACTGAAAGAAAGAGAGATATATCCTCCTCCTCCTTTATTTCTTCTGTCCTGTACACAAGAGTGGAGCCCAGTCATACTTACATGGTAAAATTTAGACTTAAAAATTAGGTTTACATAGTTTCAGCCACACATGTATACAGACAGCATACGTTGCAAAATATTCTTTACTGCTAAATAAGTTGTCTTAACATTATTTGCATTAATGGTAAGCTCCTAGATCTTAGCCTGGCTCTGCTTTCAAAAGGCTTCTCATAAACAAAGGGAATTCTGAAGTCATACTCCATTCTTCTGCTATTCAAAACAAGTGGAATATTTAATCCCTTCTAGAAGTTTAGAACACTGGTCTTACTGGGAAGCTGCCATCAGAACTTCATTCCATGTAAGATTTTTCACCCAGTTTCCAAATTAACATTACTCATAGCCAGTGTATTTTTCTTTTATCATGTACATTCATCTTAGGGGCTGCTTTGTTTTTCCAGATATATTCCTTCCTAATGAGGCCAGTTATTGCTCTTTAGACACTATTGTGCTCCTTATAAAAAAGTCTGTAGTTTTCTCTCATAAGATCCATGCCATTTTGGTGAAGGTATCAGCTGCTCTCAGCAACTCTGTTATTTCAGACCCCTCTTGCTTAAATACATATGACTAGAACTGAATGCTCTATTACAGAACATGGTCCAGTTAACTCATCAGTGCCTTTTAGGTGTTGGGGTAGTGTTTACTTTATTTGATTTTGGGGTTTTGAGTTTTGTTTTTTTTTTTTCCACATTAACCATGTTGCACAGGTCCTCATTGCTAAATTGATTACTCAAAAGAGGACAACGTAGTTTTCTTCCTATGCTGTTAACATCTGATGAGCTCCAAATTTAATGCAAAATTTTTTATTAATCTGTTAGTGATTGACCTTGCACTCTGAACAGTTAAATGTCATACCATTTCCATTATTCCAATCCTAGAGATATTCTATTTTTTCTTGCATGATATTATAATTCTTTGTATTGAAAAATACCTTCCAACATTTTCATCTGCATATTTCATCAAGCAGTTCTGATTTTTTTCTGATTTAATAAGATGGATCTCAGGAATGAAAACGAAAAATTTTAGCAGTAGCCTTACAGAAAAGGGATAAATCTGTAACTGTACCCTGTTTCTGTCTTGTAGAACTAGTTACTTTCCCCTGATACAGCTTTTCTTCTAATTCCTGTCTTCTACAACTTCCTCAGTAATTTCCTGTGGCACTCTGTCTGTTCCTTCAGGAGCCTGAATGAGAGAACTGCCCTCTCTTTTTTTTTTTTTTTTTTTCTTGTCCAGAATAATCATATATCTTAACAAGGATATCTGTCAGTTTAAGACTGCATTAGGTACCCTTGGTAGCTGGCTATATTTTATTCTATATTCCATTTTCAAAATTTCTTCTGATCCTTGTGTACTGTACAAGTTTCCTTCATAAACACAGGGCATGTGAAGGATAATCCCTTCTATGACTCAGGTACTTTCAGTATACTTAAAATTTACAATTAGGAACTGAAGATCCTGACCACAAACACTGCAATGTCTAAGTTAGAACCCTAGTCAACCCAGATGACTTTTAGGCAATGGGGAAAAATAGATGGCTCCAGAATATGATTTCAGTCTTGAGGCAGTAATAACTAAAGCTCCATCAAGACGAGAGCCTGCTGTATTACGTTGTGTAAAACTTGCTGTCATAAAGTTTTTTTCAGTGCTTTTTAAAAGGTGATTTTCCAGCATAAACTCAGTTCCTGATTTATCAGTTCCAAATGCATACTCTAGTACTCTGGAATGTCCTATGGAACTCCACCCTCCTAACACACCTGTAAGCCATCTGTCAATGATCAGTCACCAGCCATTTGGATAGCTTTGACTTAGCATCAGATGATACATGGTTCTTCCCTGGAAATGGCTGGAAGGAACTTGCATTCTATAATTTTAGGCCTTACCTTTTTTGAAATTTAGGGTAAAATAAACACTGGGAGAGGATGCTTCAACCCATTCACTTAAGCCTGGATAATATTGGTTGGGGAAAGTGCCATTGACTGCATGGGGACTCTAGCAAGCATCTTATATTTAATACTGTTCAGTATTATATATTTATATTTAAATGTATATTTAAAGTATATTTAAAGTATATTTAAAACAGTTCACAAGCTTAAGTTTGTTGGGATAATCTTTGTCGTTTGAGTTCAGAACTTTGGTTCTGATGATCGATTCTTATTTAACCATTAATATCATAGTCACTGAACTGAGTCTGGAAAATGTCAGCTGCAGCTGAACTTGCTTCTGGCTTTAAAAAAACATCAGGATACAATCAGATTTTTATGGCATACCTGTGTGCAGCAGTTTCAGAAGCTACCCTTCCAGCTGTTCATCCCTATCTTCTACTTTCTTCATTCCCTCTTTCTCTCCCTACTTGCAATTCCCTTTCTTCTTTCCTTCAATGTAGCACTGTGTTTATGAACTGTTCCACGGTTCCCATCTTCTGTGGTGCAAAACTGGATGGTTTATTTTAAACTGCTCCTCAAGATGACTGGGTAACTTTGTCTGTGCTTGTACACATGGAACAGTCCAACAGGTGTGGTGGAACACTAGATTTTTTTTTTCCTAGCCCAGTTTTCAGGTGATTTGCTTGGGATATGGACAGCCCAGTTTTGACAACTGATTTTGTTGCTATCCCACTTCCATTTATTCTTACCCTGCTCCCAGCTTTGCTGTGCTGGGTGAAAGAATCCTGTCTTTTCTGGAAAATCCATAAAGATCATTTTAGAGACAGGCTGAGGTTCCTGCTGATGTACAGGGCAGCAAAAGAAGGCAGTCTTAATCCACAGCCATTTCCAAGATCCAGCCCTGTGCTTTTATCATTAGACATTTTTTGCCTGACAATTACGGCTTAGTTTTGACCTTGGGTCATGGACATCAGTAGAAGATAGATGTCAGTATCTTAAGGCAAAATCAAGCCTTGATGGTTGTTCACCGTTTTTCATCATTCTGTGGTCAGTTATATGAATCATACTGAGAAAAAACGTTTTCTCCTTTCACTGAGGAAAGTATAGGATACATGAAAAGATGGATTTCAAGGCTGCTTAAAGCATTATAAGGATCTAAAATTTCAAAGCCAAGGGGAGCACTTCTGTTTATTAAATATTTTTCCTTTAAAAAATGGATTGAGTTAAAATTTGCTGATATAACCTGCCATAATTTCTTAGATATGCTTCCGGTAAGAAGATCTTAACTTTTGTCTCATTCAGATTGTATTAAAACTGTCCTGCTGTCACTTAAAAGCACTGCAAACTTTCTACAACTCTGAAGTCTCCTTAAATTTTCCCTTGGAATAAATATGACATGACAGCTATAATTGGTAGTATAGATTTAGCATATTTAAAATACAGAATATGGGACAATAATAATAGGAATTACACAGAAGAAAAAAACAATATATTCTCAGTTCAGGAAAGTGTAAAGAGAAAGAAGCAAAAGAGGACTTTGAACTCCCTAAAAATCAGTCCTCACCCATGCCACCCTAGCAATCCTCTGTAATATTTTAATGGGAAAGAGCTGAGCTGAAAGTATGATTGGGAAAGTGTTAGAGATGCTATGAAAGCCAAGGCCATACTGTAAGAGATTATATACCTAGGAAAATGTGAATTCTTTCAAAAGTAGTGTTTTATACTTTGGTATTGTGGAACCCCAGAAAGGAGATGCATAGCCCACACTTCCTCACACAGATCTATAAATAGGCACTGTATCTTTTGTTGCAAATCCTCTGCTCTATACACTTGGGACAAGCAAGTGCTGAGTGGAAAACAGTTCAGAGAAACAGCTCTAACAGCTCTGAGGAACTGAATGTGGTAATTGCTTCAAACCCATTGTTACCCACTTGATTTTGTACAGTCATGGCCAAATCTTCCATCTGTCTCTGCCCTTCAACAATGATTTCAGGACACTTGGAGCTGAAACCAAACTGTGGTGGGTTTTTCTGTGGGGTTTTTTTTTGTGGGTTTTCTTGTTGTTTTTTGAGGTTCTTTTTCCTTTTTTTTTTTTTTTCCCTCTGGTTTTGTTTTCTTTCTTTTTTCTTGATTTTTTTTTTTTTTGATTTTTGACATCTGAGCTCTCACCATCACAGCTCTTGATTAAATGACAGGTTTTTGTTTTCATTGTCTTACCTTCTTTTCCCATTCAGTTCTTGACAGCCTTCCCTCTCAGCTGAATACTGTTATCACTTCTTTATTCTAATCCTCTCCCTAGCTGCCTATATTATCACCCCTCTGTTTCAGAACTTGGATACTTACCCTTTAATCCATTAATTGGCTTTTTTACCCTCAGATCTCCCTGCCTTCTTTGAGTGTAACCTGACCCTCCCAGCCACCACACACCCTGACTGTTCTGTCCCCTGCACCTCCTGCCTCTCTGTATGTTTTGGGGCTACTTTCTCCTCTTTCCAGAAAATCTCTGCTTTATTTCTTTTCACAAAGGAGAGCTCTCTAGTTCAATATCACTTTCAGTGTTGCCTCTGTTTCCTCCCTGTGTTTATGTATCACCTTTCTTCATTGCCTCTTAACAAGGGTACATGTATATAGTAGGAATAATCTGTGCAGCAGATATCAGTGTTGCCCTCAGAATAGGTTTGCTTCCTTATCAGGGTTCAAAAGTGTTGGGCAACTTCATAAAATATGGGTTGTTACACAGCAAACACAGTCACTTAAATGAGATTATCTTTTGATTGTGTGAGCTTTCTATTGTTGTTTGTATGCAGTGGAAGTGTATATATCAACTGTTTGAAATTTTTTTTATTTTTTAATTTTGTACTCTTTACATGTGAAATTTATTTGTATCGAAAGGACATACTTTATCTGATGTCAATATTTAATCCAGTAATAATCTAACTATATTTTAAGACATCCTGCCTACTAGGATTTTTTTTTTTCCTTAGTCAACATCTGAAAATATAGACTGCACTGAAAAGAGGCATGTTAGCCTTTTTGTTTTGTTATTTCTGGTGTTTTCTTTATATAGGATGTATGAATACACACATTTGATATTTAGCAAAATAGGGAAAATTATCCTGGTGCTAATGTACACAGAGCTATTACACACAGTCATGGTTAATAGCACTAAATGGATTTAGAGTGAGGAGTCTAGACTGCAATCCTGTCAGCATCTGCCCCTTCCCAGTAATTTATTTGGGTTTTGCACCTGCAGATGCTGAACTGGGACTGAATTCATACGGAATTTTTTATTTGGACAGCAGGCACTGGAATTGTAACATTTAAGAAGAGCACTAAATAAGAGTGACTGTTTACCATTAACTTTCCCTCTTTTGTTGTTGATATTGAAAACAATAGAATCCTGATTATTCAGGCTCTTACCATGAGGGTCTCCTTCTCTAATTAACTCCCTAATCTATTGACACCCTGATTATTAGGCGTATCTTGTGCTGCCTGGTGTGTTTCAATGGCTGGAAAGCTTTCATAAAATACTTCAGTTTTAGCTCACGCATTGGCACAGTTTATTCTTAATATTCCATGCAAACATAGTGACTGTCCTTTCCTTTGTGTAATGTAATCTCCATGCTCTGGAGCACTGAAAGCCTTTCTGAAAAGGGAGTAGGTATGTGATGGCTATGAGAACAGCAGGACTGGAAAGGTAATCATGCAGAGGTACATAAGAGTCCCCTCTTTACCTACCATAATCTTCCTACACCCATGCACGTGATAAGTCACAGCTATGAATCACCTTTTCATCCAGTTTTAATGATGTACGTATGGATTTACAGGCATCTCCAAAGGTGAAAGGTTTTAACCCCTTGTATCATGCAGCCATGGCATTGGTAGTTTGGTTACAGCTGGAAGAACAAACCAGTTTTCCTTCAGAGCTTCGTATATTCAGGGTTGCTTGTGTGAGGGAGATGTGTTTCTCGAATAGTTTGATATCTAATATAGAAAAAATAAATTTAATTCCCCTCCTCTCATAAGACTGTCTTCAAAATCAGAAGACACCTAACTTGGGGAATGAAACCAGCCTACTCAAGCAGATCTTTTCCTTCTTTTTACTTGGAAGAGCTTCGACCTTGTGGGACCAAAGACAGGACTCAGGGAAATGACAGAAAACTGAATCAGGGGCGGCTTAGGTTAGATATCAGGAAAATGTTTTTCACCCAGAGGGCAGTTCATCAGTGGAACAGGCTCCCCAGGGAAGTGGTCACAGCACTAAGCCTTCCTGAATTCAGGAAGCATTTGGATGATGTTCTCAGGCACATCGTGTGATCCTGGGGGTGCCCTACACAGGGACAGGTGTTGGACATGATGATCCTGATGGGTCCCTTCCAACTCAGCATATTCTATGGTTCTATGTAACAGAGAATGACAACCTCTTTATAAAAAATCCTGCACCTAACTCTTGGCTGTGTACATTTTGTCTCTCCCATTGCTTTTTTGAGTAGTGTTTTAGTTTTAGTAATGATAGACCCCTTACTGTTTTTTTTCCCAAAATATTCTTGGTATCGGATTATTCCCTTCTTTATTTCATTCTATGGAGTATCAGCATTTGCAGTTCTTCTGGAAGAGGATGCTTTTTAGTTGTACAAGATGAAGACTGTTCTAAAGATATAAACTTGTAAAAATCTATGGTGTGCCTCTTGTCCTACACCTGGAATTGTGGATTGATGTGGTAGCTTTCAAACAGTTGCATGTCAGCACATGGACTCTTCAACACATTCAGGCTGGAGTTGTTCTTGCATGTGTGTGCTGTTCATCAACAGATATGCTGGCCTTATTGTGGAAGTTTGTATTTTGTATGCATTGAACTTCGCAGTAGTCTTGCTCATGTGTGAAGAATAAAAGAATGGAATATGTTTTCATGTCTTTCTCCAGAATCTCCCTCCAGTATTGACAGGAGTCTATACATTTTTAACATCAGAAGGTAGAACATCCCTAAAAATTATGTACAAATCACACAGTGCAAAAAGAGCCAGCAAACCAGAAAAGGGCAAAAGAAATAGTAGAAGTAGATATGTACAGCAGTAATCCTTTCTCCACTGCATAAAATATTTTAATTCAATTCATAATAACTTTAACTTACCATTGGGAATGCTGAAAAGCTTTGTAATGACACAAGTGTTTTTCATGAAATGAACTGATAATCTTTGAAAAGTGTAACCTTTCCTCTGCATCCCTGACTCCTACCTATAACAGTTTGTATATTTTGAGACTAATTTTTTACTTAGTTCTCTGTGTTATTATTTATTTCTTTTCTTCTTTTGCCCCTGATTCTGAATTTCTTGAGCTGTTTGTAAAAGGCTGTAATTCTAATGCTAAGGGTAATTATTTAAGAAGCTTCAGAAATGTACATGTTTAATATGCAGCTACTCTTCAAAGGGGCAAAGGTTTGGGTTTTTTTCTTCCAATTCTTTCAGATTCTATAATGAAATTTTTCTTTTCACTGTCAGTATTTTAGGAAGTAGCCTTTCGTGTTTTCTAGCACATCGTTAAAAATAGTAGGCATACTCTGTATCTGTGAGTAGACACACAGCCCTGTGGAAAATAATCTAAACACTCAAGGTTTGTTTGCAGATTTGCTCTAATGAAAAAGGCTCAAGATATATAATGAGACAGCCCCTCTGATACAGCAATCAGTATCCACACAAGTTGATCCCTTGCATGCATTACATGATTCACAGGAAATTGCTTGATATGTAAGAAATAAAAATTGAATAATATTCAAGAATGTCTTATTTTTCAGCTAAGAAATCTAACACTTTTAAGGGTAAAGAATGGTAAAGTCCTCACATGTTCCACTGTTCTCTGCAAAACAGGATGGTTTAAAAGGCAACAAAACCAACACCAAATCAAAAAATGAAATAATCCGAATACTAAGTAGAAAGGCTTTTCATTCAGTTGAATATCATAGGAGTGTGGTACCATGATTAAATTAAAAAAAAATATTTTTAATCCAAACTGTGTTTAGTAGGTAACCCTTTTGCAATCACACCTTAGAGTTAATTACTTCTTAATTACTATTTCTAACCTCAAAAAAGGTCTGTGGTAATAAGTGTCTCGCTAAATCATTGTCTACTGTGTTTAAACTATCAAGGTGAGGATTTTTAGAGATGCCTAATCAACATATAAACACAAATCCTCTTAAAACTCTCCATGGCACTTGTGAACAGTTAAATGCTTTAGAAATCAGTTGTTCTTTGATCCGGGGCCTGTTTCATTTTGCATAGGAAGAGCTGGTGAAGGAAAGGAAGGAAAGGAGACCATCTCCTCGAGTGCACTTGCAGGACAGGAGGCCAGGAGAGCTACCTAATGGGGGTGAAAGATGCTGAGCCCTGCAGTGAGCAGCACAGGCCAAGGGTTTTTCAGAGGCAGTGGGTGTTTATTGAAGAAGATGCAGTGTCTTTAGTGCCTGTCCTGACAGGCTGGCTGTGGTGAGGGTGTTCAGCCAGAAATGATTGCTTTGCTCCATCACTATAGCAGATTTCTAAAGCAGTAATTATCATGACAAAATTGCATGTGGGGAGGTGCTGGTAATTTTGTTTTTCCGAAGGAATGAGATTTGGAACAGAAAGAGTTAAGTTACTGCTGCTGTAATATACATACCAGGCTCTTGTGGTCTTTTAAGTCTTCACAGCTCTCTTACAACAGGCTCTCTTCATGCCTAGAAAATGCAAATCTCTGGGCTCCTAAGAGCAACTGAATAGGGATATGTATTTCATCTTAAAACAAAGAGCAAAAAGAAAAAAAAAGAAAAAAAAAAAAGTTATTCAAAGGATTTTGGAAACAGGTGTTCAAAATCAACATTAATTGGATTTCAGTTAATTATGCCTTATACTTTAGGGATTATAGGAAAGGAGTGTAGGGGAAAAAAGCAAGAACAACTTCTCTGACACACTAATTGCTCTAATATTATTTAAGCTAAGCAGCCCCTCATTCCTCTCACTCTCACCCAAATAAATTGACCTCCAGATGACTGTTTCCAAGCCTAGGGAATAAGAATGAAGTGAAAAAGCAAGATGCAATCTTTGAGAACCACATTTACTTGGGAGGTTGTTTTCATATTTAGTCTCATGTATCTTATCCTCTTCCTGTAACTACTAAGATAAAGACAATTGCTAAAAAGCTGTTACAGATTTATATTGGACAGCAGATTTCTAGTTTGAAGGTTACCTATGCGATTCACCTGATATTTTAACCCTTTGCAGTGGTCAGGCACATAGTTTATTCTGGGTCAAGAACATCTTTGCAGGGCTGGCAGAGAAAGGCTGGGCAGAAGACAGGACAGGAAGAAGGACTATATTTTGGCTTATGGCATTCTGTCCTAATTCCTATTGGAATGAGTTCACTTCTTTCTCAGGATTGGAGATGATGTAATATTTGAAGTGAAAAAATGTATCAGTAAAATTTTAGTCTGTCTCTAGGAACTGACTGATTCCAGATTTTAAAAGTGGGAGAGGGGTGAGCATGGCTTGCTGTGCATGTTCCCTGTATCTCCCTAGACCTGAATCTTGAAAAAAATGTTAAAGATGGTTGTGAACTGTAGTGCTTGAAACAAATGAGTTTTAAAAATTTGAATGGAAGGGGCTTTAAAAAAATAAATTTTTTTTAACTTGAATTTAATCTTTAATTTTGTGCAGACTTTTGCACTGATCCCTCTCAGTTTTAAGTTGAAGTAAGAGCAGGCAGCAGCTCTTGCTACACTCCTCTGATTCTCCAGTGTAAGAGAAATGAGTGATACCTCTGATAAAAGTAACAGATTTTCAAAGTTATTTGAAAACTTTATTTTGATACAATAATCAGAGCTTCTAGTAACAACCAAGATGATGTTTTACATTTTTTTCACCTAAAGAATGTCTCTTTGAAGAACTCCCCCCATATGTTTGAAGTAAACATGAAACAAGTCCCTTTTGTACAGGAGATATTGTCAAGTTATATGTGAAATTATTTACACAGCAAATTTGAAAAGATTTCAGACAGGCTAATGAAATTTGCCTGAAGGCAGCTAAAGTTTGCATTTTACCCTCCTGCCTGTGTGACAATTTGTTAAGCATCTTAGTTTAAAAAAATTGGAAGGGAACTTCCCACATTCAGTAGTTCTCATCTGCAGCTGAGGTATATTTTTAAGGCAATATTCCTATGCCCTCAGAATGTGTCAGCATATTTATTATCCTTACAAACAGATGTGAATATAATCACATCACATCCACACAGTCTCTTATTTACCTGACTTCTGTACATATTTGCATAAGGTCCTAACAGGGACTTGAGCCATCTCAGATTTTTACAGACCTTGTGAAAATATTGTACTTAAAAGAAACAGATCTGTTATAATCCAAAATTCCTCCACACTTGGATGAAATGCTTAAGAACAGAAACTTTATTTGTGTTGGTAGCCTTCAGACATGAGGTCAAATAGGTGTCTATATTATTCTAGCTGTTTTTATTTATCTCCTTAACTAGTAAAATTTAGATGGAAATATTTCTCATATTGTGCTGATGATGCTTCTGGATTCTGTATAAAGTATTTCTTTGTCAAATGTCACTGTTTATAACTGACAATGAAGTGCAAAAGACAAATATTCCTACAGTATTGTTTCAATAACTGTAAAAAACCAGTATCAAACATACTAAGATAAATTATGAAAATACATATAAAAATATATATATACATGCATATTTAACTCTTCATATTTTTTTGTAAATTTACTTCATGTGGCTTTATTTTTGCTTGTACAGAACATGATTTTACTTTGCAACTAAAGGTGCAAACTTTTTCTTCTCATTAAAAGTTAAAAAAAACCACTACAAAATTCTGGTTCAATCATTTTTTTCCAAATCAGTTCTATCATTTTCAACTTGCAATGTTTCAAATTAAATTTGTGATTAATATCCTAGATGTGTTTTATGCTCTTTTACACTGTATAAAGCATTTCAGTTCCATTTGTGGTTTAATGCTCAGAGTTCTCTAGTTCTGTTTTTTTTTCCCTGCTACACTCTTTTCCTTCGCTCCCCCATCTGACCTTTGCTAAAATCTTTACCATGTTGTATAGGTGATAACTGACTGCATTTTCTGCATTTAAAAAAAATTTAAAATATACTTTTTGTATCAACTGAGTGCTTCCTTATTTGAGATGGGAACGTATTTTATGGGCAAACTTAAAGTGATTGTGCTCAATCATATGTGCCAAAAAAAAAAAAACCCCAAAACCAAAACATTGTTAGTAATTTGCAATCCTCAGACCATGGTGTTTCTCTCCAGCCTGTGAGGAGACATGTGCTTATTTAATCACAGACCAGATGTGGGGCCTAAGGGCCTGACCCAAAGCCCATTGAAATCAGTTGGAATCCAGTCATAGATTTTAATGGCCTTACATGTTTTGGGAACTATCAGACTCGGTTCTATGAAAATAAAATTTAAAAAACCCCAACAAACACAAAAACCCAACTTTTTTTTTGCTCTCCTTACTCCTTTCCCAATCTCCTTAGGAGGAAAATCCCCTCACTGTACTCCAAATGCAATGAAAAAAATTTTGAAAAACCTGACAACTATTCTGTTAAGGAATTGTTATAATAGGAAACTGTAACATGGCTTTGTTGGGATGCCAGTGGTACCTTTTTGCACTAAGAACATTTTCTGATAATGCTGTGCATGAAGGGTTGATGTGCTTGTGCAGAAATTCAGTTTGTACACAGGATGGACTTGGGACTACGTGGTAAAAATATCCGTATAGTCAGTGTAGTCTATTTGTGAAATATAGCAGGGGAAAATATTTATGAGCACCACAGGACATGAAGCTCAAAGTGCAGTCATTTCTAAATGAAAATTATGTGACAGTTCATCAGTATTTAATGCTAACATTGCTTGATCTAGACATAAAGAATTTAGCAGCCATTTATCATAACATACTGTACTGTTCATTTCCTGATTTGCCTAGAATACATTGGTGTTTTAATCTCCACACGAGCCAGGTCTAATTTTAGATATTTAATGAAAGGAAAATCCAGCGAGAGACAGATTTTTCACATGGCTATTAGAAGCCTACTCCCACAACTTGAATTGGTTGGTCTTTTTAATGCCTGCTCCCAGAAGCCACTGCTTGGTCCCTGCACCAGATGCAGGTGTTCCCTTGTGCTGTCAGCCAGGAATGATTAATGAGGATTTGCCCCTACTGAAAGCAGCCTTTGGAGCATTGTTCAGGGCATCTGTGGAACTGTCGGGGGAGACAAGGACACAAGTGAACAACCAATTATTTGGCCATCACTGAGGCAGCATGAAAAAGACATCAAATTGGACAGAGGAGCAAAGCTTTTGTTTCATGATCATATTTTTAGGTGTTAATAGTAACAGAGGAATTCTACCTGTTTTGTTTGCCGCCACCCCCCCCCCTTTTTTTTTTTTTTTTTTCTTTTTTTTTTTCAGGGGAGAGGGAAAGGACTCAAGCACCACTTTGAGGCTATAAAAGAACTTGTTAAGAAACAGACAGAAAACTGATCATGGGCTTTTAAAAGTGTAAAAGGGAGGAAAACAGACTGAATTGATTTCTTGGCGCTTACACCGTGTATATAAAGATACACGGTTTTGCTCGACTAACATTAGGGAACAAGGAATTCTGTGAGGAGGAGGAGGATTTCTCATGCAGAGAGCTCCTTAATTGCTGGCCAAATACAACAGTTCAGGAGCCAGGGCTTTAACAAGTGATAGCGCAGGGAAGTGATACATTAGGATTCTGAAAAAGAAAATGTGAGGGAGCAAAACCAGAAAACATTTGCAAGACTGCATTCAGCATTCAGCCTGCATCTCTCTTTCTGTGTCAAAGAAAATACTCTTAGGTGCAGAAGAGTGAGGGGGAAAAGAGGGACAGAACTAATAACACTCTGCTCAGGCTTAGACTTCTGCATTGTGAGTATAAATACTAATTTCAAACTAGAGGGAAAGGATTATATTTTCATAACAATCCAATTACAGAATGGATTGTTTGTAAAATACATTTTATGCTCCATCCTGTCAAGCCTCTTTTTACCACAGTATTAAGAATAAAAAAGTTAATTATACAGCTTAATTCTAATATAATGTTATATTGCCTAATAGCATACAGTGTGATTTCTACTGAAGTAATTAATATTCACAGTTATTTCCTAACCTCAGAAGTTCCTCTGTCCCACGCACACATAGAAGAAAGCAAGTTCTGATCCTGAAAAAATAACAAATCACACTTGCAAACTATTCCTTAACCAAGAAGAAATCTCTATTTCTATATATACAGTTTAGTTATATTTTAGCACCTGGATGTACTTTGTTTTTCAAATTATTTATCCTTTAGTGGCTGCATTTTATCATGGAGGACTCATGTCTTGTGATTTCTCAGCTGGAAAATTATGTGAATGTCCATAAATAAAGGCCTGTATCCCTACCCTGACTGGTTTGCATGAAGTTTTTGTAAGCAAAAAGGGGTTTTCATGCTTCATGTTTAGAACGAGTTGCTGCAGATAACACTTCAATTTATGGTATCTAGATTTTCAGAATTTGCCATCTCAGTGTCAAATATTAAAGTCTGAAAGCTGAACAGTCAACTATTATCTCTGTTTACTGTAGGATGATTATTTTGTTAGAAACTAAAAAAAAAAAAAAAAAAAAAAAAAAAATTTAAAACTTCTTGTTATTTAATCATAAAGACAGAAAAAAACAACCCAAAACAGTATGCATGTAACTTCGTATTTTAAGTCTTCATATTTTAAGAATATTGCATATTTCTTTTCACCACCCAAACTAAACTCTTGATTAGAAGGAAACCCCTTAACATTCTAGGATATGCAAGCATTTCTGGTAACTGTGCAAATCTTTACATTGGGAATAGCCTCAATACCAGTTCTTATGTGTTTAGTTCTGCAGGTCTGTCCTTTTCCAGCAGTAAAGCTGTTTGTCACTCTCTGCAAAGCACTCGTGACATTTGAAACTGAGCTTTGTCCCCTCCTGGATTCGGGATATGTATATTTAACTTTGAATTACTTAATTGGAAGTTGTAAAATCAGTGTACAGAGACACTCAACTCTGTTTCCTTCTTGTCAGGAAGAGTTAATGGCATCAACAACATGCCCCCCTGTCTGAGAGACATTACTCGTTAGAAGGACAGTCCCTTAGACTCCTCCTGGGTGTGATGGGAGTGATGCTGGAGAGGAAGGAAAATATTTCCAGGAACTGAAGAAATGATTACAGCATCTCTAAAGAGGACTTTTGCCTGTGGCTATCAAAGTGCTGAATTTCCTAATACTAGATAAACAGAAAACAAGGCTCTGCTGAAGACTACCTTTTCCTGCCAGGTATGGACTTTACCAGAGAAGTTCATAGCTTTTTTTAATCATTGTGGTGGATTACTTCAGACTCTTCTACTTGGAGTTGTCAGTTTAAGAGCATAGAAACATCAGATGTTAAAGCTTGACAGCTTCTAAGTAACATAAAGAAGAGCACAGCTTTTTATTTAGATGTGTCAGCAGAATACAGCACAGAAATGTTTTTGAGGATGTGGTCATTCTCTCCAAATCTGATGGGTGAGCACCTTTGGAATGGAGCTTCTGTGAGGTCCCTTTGTCCCACATGACAAAGATCAGAACAATACTTTAAAGCAAGGACTGAGTCTTTGGCCTGAAAATAGGGATGGGATTTGCCAGGTGGTGCACATAATGGCAATGCCCCTTTTTACATACCATTTCTTTCAGTACAGTGACATCTCTTCCATCCAATACATTCCTCGGCAGTCTGTATCCTTTTTAAAAACTGATTATATTTCTACCACTGCTTGTACTTAGGTTTCAGTGTGGTATTTGATACATGCTGTGTTAGGATGTTTTTCCCTGAAAATTCTTATGTTTGTATGTATTTTCACAATACAAAATGAAAGCATCAAAACTGAAATTCAAAGTAAAACAAAAACAAATGGGCAGGAACATATGTAAAGGGATAAGTCCATTAACATCCTTATTATGAGTGTTGCTTACTGAAAATATCAACTCTGATTTTGCTTTATAAGGTAAATCCAGTGGAGATTTATTTTACAAAATTATAAAAATATTCTGAAACTGTCACATGTTTTTACAAGGATCTCTAATGATCTACAGACTGCATAAGGCTACAAAGCAGTGAATTAGTATGAGGCCAAAATGCTTAGTTAGATGACTTCCTTCCTATTCCACTATATATTTATGGTTCTATGTAGCTAAACAATGGATACATTCTGTTCTAAGTCACAATGTATTTTTCTGGATCTTTGCAATTCTTTTTGATGGAAAAATCTTTTTGTGTCTGTAAATAGCATGGCTACTAAAAAGAAAAAAAAAAAAGAGAGAAAAATAATTAAATCTCAAATAAACATTTTGAAGTATTTAAAACTAATATTTAATTTTTATTTCACATTGGAATGAGGGTTATTAGAAGCATGCTGTGATAAATGGTGAGCATTTATTTATCTTATTTGGATAAGTAAAACCTAGCAACAATAAGTGCAAGAATTAGGAGTTGTCTTATATAAAACTTTTGACCACCAGGATTTCTTTGACCATTCTCCTACCAGCATAATGCAGTCTGGTGGTTCTGGTTGCTACAGCCAGTCCACATCTGCTGAGAGTGAAACTCTGGAGACTTTTGAGCCTCTGTTACTGCCTCCAGGCCTAAAATGAGGTGAGGCTGCAGGCTACTGGGCTAACATCATAAGAATATCATCAAAACTGATTGCTAATGAACCATTTGATAAAGCAGAAGGAATTATCTTTCTGCTGCTTGCACTGACAACAAAAAAATAAGGGCAAGGGAAAATGTTTGCATGTAAAAATATTCCCCCTTGAAGGAACAGCATGAATCAGCTGCAGTTTGTTTTGTTATCACATACAGACCCTGGTATAGAGGTGGGCAGGGATTTTGCTGATGACATTTCTATATCAATTTTACATAATAATCCAGCACATGCTTGGTTTGGGCTGCAAATTTTGCAGTGTGAACTGCCTAAGTTCTGGCTCTTTGGCAGCAGATAACATTGAGGCTAAAATAAACCTCAGTTCCTTTACCCTTGACAGCTGATTTTTGAACTTGAAATCCCAGAGCTAGGAGTTCAGTAAGTTTGTGCTTACATATAGGTATCTATTTACTTATGAAATCTACTTCTTCTCTGAAACCTCAGCATATATCCATAGAAAACTAGCTGCAGATTGTATAAATCTCATTGCCCTATCCAGCTCTTATTTTTCTTCTGTACGTAAGGGCAGATCACACTTAGGGCCTATGTGTGATCCTGGGAAAATAATCTCCACACCTGTGGAAGTCAATCTACTCTAATGATTGTGAAGTTACCATGTATATTCATATGCTGGAAATAACAATATGGTTCAGTGTCAGTGGCCATTTTTCTAGGGAGAGGATCTTTAAATTAAGAGGCTTTATTAATGTTCTTTTTAATGTAAAATGATTTAGCTTCAAATTACTTGGTATCTGAAAATGAGTTAGGCAAATGAGTTGTCAGTATTTGGGTGGATTATGAGGCCTCACCTTATATATCTTAATTGTTAGAATTTTCTTCAGATTTGTATAAACTGTTAAGCTGTATAATTTGTGTTTATCTGCTTCAGTGTTAAATTCTTGGCTGCCTCAGATTATTTTTATTGCCCTTAATTGTTCTACATTAATGGTATCCATCACAGCATCAGTTGCATGTACTTGTTTTAATGAATTCTGCCTACTGTATGATCTGTATTTAAACCTCATTTTAGCATATTTTTTAAGCTTTAAAAATACAGGTGAAGTTCCCAAATCTGATTAGAAGTAAGCAACAGATTATCAGAATATTTTTGCCACATAAGAAAATGGAATCCCTTACTGCAGGGTGAACCATAGCACCCACATTGGGGTGTAGATGGTTGGAAATGGCAGCCTATAACCAGAAAATAAAGAGTACAGAGATATTATTTCCTATAAGCCAATAAAACCTAACATTTTTATAAAGCATAATATCAACTACAAGCCTTGAATAGTATTGAAATAATGATTGTAAAAATACCAATATAAAAATACTTGAAATAATAACTTGAGAGGTTTGTATTGCCCTGTTCCACCTAGGAGCCAACAGGACATCAAAGAGCATTTTACGAAAAGTTTATTAAAATCCATTGCATTTGAAAATACTTAGATCTACATTTCTGCTGTCAGAGACTACTCCAAGTTCTTCCCCAGTGGATACCAATTATGTTTGTTTTCAGAATTGCTGAAGCCAGAAACACAGTCTGTGAGTTTGAGTGAACTTTCTTCACCTAATTTCAAATCTGCTTGAACCTAGTGGCTTTTTATATTTGATTTAAGCTTCTTTGAGTTTGCATTCAATAAAAGAGAAAACTATAGGTGAAGCAAGAAGAGATAGGAAATGCAACATAGAAATATCAAGAAGAAAATTTGATATACATGACACATGTGATTTACCTGTTTCCCTATTACTATCTTCTGCTTTGCAGCATAGAAGCAAAGAAAATAATCAGGGTGCCCTTTTAAAAAAAGTAATAATGCACAAAGTATTTTTACTTTGTAAGCTGCAGACAAATAGATATGATGATTTATTTGTGTCCAGCTTTCTAATATATTCCAAAAGCAAATCATGGTATGCCACATTTGAAGAAGACATTTGAAATGGAGTGATCTGTGTTGCTTTCCTCTTACTGTCTGCTAGAAAGTCTCTCCATCCCTGATTTTAATTACATCCATTTAGTGGTCAAGCTAATTCACCCTGCTGGCCAGATAATCTAGTTCAGTGTCCACTGCTGTTATTACAGACTGGAGGTCAAATCTTTTATCTGCTTTCTTCAAGCTCAGTTGGATGGTGTTTCTTGCTGGGAGCCTTTGGAAGAAGGTGATAAATCTTATCACTTATATCCCAGGAGGTAGTAACATGTCTCTGTACAAACATATCTTCAGGATTTTTTTCAAGCTCTGTGAATTTAAATAAAAACTTCTGGAAATCTTGTGGGTTTATTTTGTTTGTTTTATTTTTACATCTGTGATACAAATATCTCCACTTACTCAAAACTGAATTGTGAATTGTCAGCAGAGTCTTCAGAGACTTTGTCTTCGTTTTTATGTCCATAAAAAGGAATGTAATTGAATCCCACTATCAATATCATGACTACCTGTGTGTACACTTGCTCTTTTTGCAGCATAACCAGTTTACATTGCTTGTTTTGGCCTGGATATGTGCCAGAATGCCCTGAAATACAGTTCACATGGATTAGGCCAATGCTGCCTGGATGGTGAAGAGCTGCAGATTTCTACTTCTGAGCTGTGGAGATCTGTACATGACTTCTGAGTTGTCTGAAAAAGGCAAATTGAAAGAATTTTATGTTACACTGTGGTTTATGTCATATTTGGCATTTATGGGTCGAAAACAATAAAGCCACCTGTGTACAACTGTAAAATGGCTTATGCTTTGCTTTGTCTGTAAGCAATAATTCAAGAAACAAGGCTGGCATTGCCTAGAGCCTTTGTGGATACCATGAAAACCTGATGGTTTTTTTTCTGTTATGGAGCTGGCATGTTTTTGAAATGCTGATTGTAAACTTATTTCCTTCTCCCTCCTACTGTGCTAAATGGATCCTGGTCAAATGAAATTATTTGGTTTTATATGAGAAGTAAATTTATAATTGCAAGAAGGCATTGCAAGAATAATGATATCTTTTTTTTTTTTTTTTTTTTTTTTTTTTTTTAAAGAAGGTTTCATTGTGAAATTGTTATAGAATTAGAAACTGGGGAAGCCCAGTGGAGGTCATGGTTGGGCCAGTTTGCTGTACTGTGTAGACTAACCAGCTCTGGTGAGCACTATCTAATTCATTGTGTACAATTGTAGAGGTTTTAGCAACCCTTAGCTTTGTAACAATGTGTTTGGAGGGGAGCATTTTTCTGACACTGGTTACCATGACACTGAAGGTCATCCCAGTTCTCTCTGGTTTTTATCTTGCCACAATGTCCTTCTCTAAGTGTCTATAAATGTCTGTTGGTATCACCTTCCCATTCTCCATACAGATGCCCCTCTTGCACTCATTGTGTTTTCCCTTTTTAGGGTCTTCTCTGCTTTCTACCAACACTATAACACCAAGAATTACATTCCACCACTTTGTCCACATCTGACAATTGATGATGACTCTTTTTTATATCCACTGCAATATCCTTGAGATATCTGTTGAAGAAAGAAAAGATAAGCAACAATCTGGGGTTTCTATTGTAATTCTTTTAGCCCAAACTCAGAAATGGGCATTGTGTTTGGCTGCAATCACTGAAATGGAGGAATTTTTAAGTGCTTTGTCTTTTGGCAAAGGATTAGTTGGTGCCAGGTGACATATATTTCCAAAACTAAAAAGTCCAGGTTCCATTTCTCTCTGGTGGGAACCAGGCTGCCCAGTAGCCAACAAACAATGTGGCTCAGCTGTCACTGATCTGTTTGCCATGCTTTTTTGAACTGACTCTAGAAAGATCTTTTTTTTTTTTTTTTTTTTTTTTTTTTTTTCTTGGTTCTGTTTCATAACTGCAAAGTGAAAAACAAATCAACTCTCTGTCCTTCTTGTCTGTAACTCTTCCAAGAAGCTCAGAGTGCAGTGCAGAGAATGTTTGCTGCACTGCATCCCTAGCAGCAGTTAGCTCTGCAAAAGAACTGTAACCATGAAGTACATGTTTTAGAGAATTGAGGAATACTAATGTTTTTCTAAATTACTCTTCACTATGGTATAAATACATCATTTTCAATTTACATTATCGTAAGCTGAGAAACTTTGAATAGACTTCTCTAGCGTGCATTGATTTTGAGACAAATATCAAAACATATCTAATATAAATACACACTTAATGTATGCATTCATAGAAATACTGAGAAACAAGTGTTCTCAGATTGTTTTATATTATAGGCTGAAAAGAGCTTCAAAGGATGCTTTGCAGAATACGTGCTCTTTTTTCTCCACCAATCAAGTGGTTTTGAATTATGTGAGTTTGCTTTTGTTTTTTTAAATTAAATTCAGAGTGGTATGTTATGACTTTTAACAGTGAATTTTTGTCAATGGAGGTACAGTATCAAGTGCAATTCAAACTTTACCTAAATTTTATTTGTTACTTTATGTCTTCAACTGCAGTGGCAAAGAGAAAGAAGTGATGTCCCAGCTCTGCTGTAGGCAGATTTTGTGACCTTGGTCAAACTGCTTAAACACTCTGAGAGAAATTCCACCCCCAGTAAAGTCAAGAGGATTTTTGCCATTTATTTCAATGGGGCAAAGATATCACATTTGAATTCAGAATTGCTAATAAGAAGAGGATAACATGCGTCTAACTCTCCCAGCTCTTGTGAAGCTAATTAATCAGCAGAGTACTTTGGGATCCTCAGAAGTATAATAGAAGCTGCAAGTACTATTATTTATTTGTCATGTAATTGGAAACCAGCAAGGTACAAAGTCATTGATAAAAATCCATATCACAAGGTCATTTCTTTCAATGTTGCAAATCTCTTCTTCAATCAAGAGCTTTGTAACTGATGAAAAATACAGCCTAATCATAACATTATCAAGTCAATTTAATTGGTGCTCTGGCAGCACATGAGATCATAATGAAGTCATTTTTGCTGGTTACAGGCTTAAAAATATTTTTATAGCACCCTTCATCCTAGTGGAAACTTTAAAGGCCTAACAGACAGGATTAAGCTTTTCTGCCTCTGTTATACAACTGCCTTTGTGTAGCAGATACCAGATGTTTTAATAGAATCTAAAAACTTACTAGTAAGTATGATCTTACTGTGTTTATATCTATCCTCTGTACCTATTGCATAGTTCACACCATTAAAATTAGTGCCTAGATTCCTCAAGGTTGAACACTGGTAGTTGTCACTATTGCTGAACCACAGTTTTAAAATACACTCTTTGTCTATGAAAATACTATTCTTGCCAACAGAGATGTTTGCATAGTTTTGCATGAGTCTGCTTCATTTTGGCAGAAACTCAAGACCCCAGAACTAAAAGGGGGGTTATGGCATCCCAAGTAAAGTTTTGGAGCAAGAGCTCCACAAGGTAGGTTTCTATCAGCACACCCAATTACATTGAGTGAATTGCTACACCATCGTGTAAGATTTCTTATTGGAACAGGTGGAAATAGTTCCATTTATCTTCTTCTTGTCCCCAGTTTTTCATAGCTGGAGTGCCTGAGAGATGCTGTGTCAGTGTTGGGGTTCTCTGGCTTCTCCCTCCTCAAGGATCAGGGTGACATCTGCAAGTCCCCCGTGGTGAGCTCCCACCACTCTCCCCGTCACCTCCTCTGGCTAAGTAGCCTGTGAGGAGCAGGCTGTGACTCTCCCTTCTCTCTTATAGTGTGCTCCTTCCTTTATAACACAGCCTTCAGAACAAGCAGCAAATGCTAAGTGGCCAAAGGGCTATGTGTTGCTAAGTGGCCAAAGGGCTATGTGTTATAGCTCAAGAATGTTCAAAAGGAAAACAGTTTAAAATCAGGGCCTAATGGAAGACAGACTTTTCTTCCTTTTTTCCTTACCCATACTGAAATCCATTAAACCACACTGACAGGGTATAGGGACACATCAATGAGTGTTAAAGGTAGCTTTCCAGATGCAATCATTTAAAGAATCCTTCCACCTAACAGCTGCATAGCAGTGGTCAAGGTGCTTGTTTTCATCAGTTTGTTCCCTAAGCACCAGCAACTTGGTCTTGCTCTAGAAGTGTCCTACACCTGTCAGGCTCCAGTTTAGCACAACCAATGCCTAAGGTTGTCTTTAAATACAAATAAACCTCTGATTTCTAGTCCCTCTCTTCCCCCAAACTGATGGCTTTCAGGACACAGGGAACATCACCTCTCAAACTGGGACAGATCTTTGCTTCATATGTTCCTGGATAATCTGAGATGGATATGTACTTTAAGAATTAATGATATCAGGGCATGTAGTAAAATCATTTTCTTCCTTTAAAAGTAATTAATGCTTCTAACTTGAACAGTTTGACGATTATTCTTTGCATGTTGAATATTACAAAGAAAATATTATTAACTGTATAAAATGTATGAATTTCATTTGAAGGCTCTCTAAACATCCTGCATGTGTGGACTACATATCCAGCACTCCCAAAGGATCCAGCTGCTGTGCTGGGTGCCTGCAACTGCTGCATGGACTTTTGATAAGTCTTTCACTGCCTGTTATTCTTCGCAATGAAAAATTTAACCTAATTTTAGTCCTAAGCTTATTTAAGGTAGAGTTCATTCTGCCATATAGCCTAGGATACAGTCAAGTGTTATCTGAAATTTAGGCTTTAGATTAGCAAGATCCTTTCTTCAAATCTCAGTTTAGGCCTCTGGAAATCTTCATTTTGATGACATACTACCCCAGTGAATTTTGTGATGAGTTTAGGCTTTCTTTTTACCTCAGTCCACTTCACTGATAATCAGTTTAGCTTGTTAGTAATCTTTCTGGTTGACCTGCAGGGAAAGTACCAAGTTCATTATGGATTCAGGTTGAGAATTTATCATCCTTGCTGGATGATCTGGGAGAGATGAGACTTGATGCAGTTCTTGCAAGTGAATTTGGGAACAAACTGAAAGTCAGGTCATTTACACACAAGAGAAATATGAAGACAAATTTAGATCATCTTAGTTGTTGACTAAACATCTAAGCATACTTTGACTTCCTTGCCCAGTTTTTTCAGATATTCAGATCTATTTCTTTTAAAACTTTGTTTGCTGTGGGATTTATTCATGACTGCTTGAAAATGGAGTGTTTGGTTTTCATTGGTCTTGTAGGCACTTGTCATTTTTCTTGCACTCTGAAAATATTGATGCATAAGAACTATTGGGACAAAATAAGCACCTAATTTGCTGTTTTATTATTTGCAGCAGTAAACAGTTCCTCAAGTCTATGATATTTAATTTTCTGCAGGCTTATAATCACAAAGGGGGAAGATGAATAAAGTTTCCTTACAAATTTGAGGAAATAGGCAGAAAATATTTTAACAGTATGCACTTAATCCTGCTTGGTAGCCACTTAGAGAACTTTACAGAGGATGACAATATTAGTCAACAGTCAAGAAAAAGGTCTGAGAAAAAAATCCCTTTTTACTTCAGACAAAGAGAGGAAAAGAGCATTGTGTAGGGGAGTGAAATTTCAGGGCAGCAGCTCTTC